>NW_028288646.1:1200000-1500000 GCF_059628265.1 Tinamus guttatus
CTCTTATCTCGAAAGCTGTTCCTCACATGCTCTGGGGTCTCTATATAAATATTAAAAGGGGACTGCACGTATAGTAAATTCTGGTTTTACATTAAATAGGTAAGAAGTAACAGAGACCTCTGGATTAAAAATAGGTCCCTGTTTGCTCCTCTGGCTACCCTGCTGTGCCAGAATTGACTTTTTTGTAGTGAGAAACTCAAGCCAGTCATCAAATCTACAGTATATTAGAGGTATATACTGTGCCATATACAATTTTGATTCAAATTACTGCACGTTAGAGAAGCCACCAGCCCCACAAAACCACCCGGGGCTTTGCAGTGGGAAGCTGGGCACCCTGTCTAGCAACATTGATATCTGAGGCAGGTCCTTCTAGGATGTGTGTCCTCAAGGAAACTTAGGGGACACAAAAATAACCCCAAATTTTCGCTGTTCAGAAGAAAGAGGAAATGGTATTTTTGAGGGCAAGGGGGAAGGCCAACTGGTGCCATCCATCTTTTGCAGAGAGAAGCAGATGGTTCCCCTGGCATCCCCGGCCACCCAAGTTGCCACGGGCCCAGGAATGACAACACGGGTGGCCATGGGGACGCCACGGGGACAACATGGGGCCGAGCAGCTCAGGGAGGCCAGGCCAGGCCCGGCCAGGGCAGCCGCGTGTGCTCCCGGCGATGCAGTGGAGGGGCCGTGCGCTCGCCCCTGCTCCCCCCTGCTGAGGTAAATCGTGTCCTTGTCCCAAGGTCTTTCCCAAGACCTGCCAGTCAGGAGAGGGCAGAGGTACAGGCCCCACTGCCCCCTCGTGACCCTCCTGAGGTTGGCTTGCCTTAAAAAAATAAAGGCCCAGCTCCACATGGCCATGCCCCTGGAGTGTCTGTGCCGACATCACCCGCTATGGACTTCTTCCAGTTTTCCAGATGTTCTCCTTGCCTGCAGCGGTTTCTCTATTTTCCCTTATTTCTTTTATTTACTTATTTATTTTTCTTTTTGGATTAAGTGCTTATAAATTCCTGATTCAAAACTTACAGTTTTAATGGCCAGCACTGTGAATATAAATGTTTTCCCCGAGCCTTACCATAGCATTTGTATTCCTGCATGCCTCCCTGGGAGAGCACGACGTTAAAAAACATGCTCGGATGAATAGTGTAGGGAATAGCTTATTCTGTCAGTGAAGGGAGGATAAATCAGGTGTTTTTGTTGGGTCTTTCTCAGTGTGACTGTCGGTGAGCCCGTGATTTATTCCCCTGTAAACCTGGAGTAACTTGACTTCGTTATTCAACATTGATGCACATTTACACTGCTGGCATTTCTCCGTGTTCTCCACAGCCATGACTTTTAGCTCTGTGTTTAGGACCTAGTAAATTAGGTCAGTTCTATTGGCCACATGTAAGAGTTGCCATTCTGGTCCCCGCAAAAGGGTCAAATATGCAGTGCTTCCCAGGCTGCATCTCTGCACAGCTGGGTGCAAAGCAAGGGCAATTCCCTTAAAAAGCGCTGCCAGAAGAGCTCTGTGTGATGAGGGAATTAGGTCCCGTGTGTGGAAATGAGCACAAATTATTTCACCTGCAATTCACTGCAGTGTTAGAAATCAAAGCTGCAGCTCTCAATAGCTCCAGTTTTCTGGTACCTCCAGCCCAGAGGGATTCATCTCCCATGGCACTGGCAGATGAGTCCTTTGCAGGGCTTGAAGGGTTTGCAGTGTTACTGAGGCATTTCTTTGCATTCGGGCCACCTGACTTGAGTTTGCTTCTTGTCTCTTGTGACATACGCTAATAACTGTGATTTATGGCTTTATCTGTTTCCTTCTCTTGCATCATGTAATTGCTACCCTGTTGAGCAGCAAGGCTTTCTGAGGAATATTCATGAACTTTAGCTCCACGGTTGTGAGTAGACCTTGTGTCCTGTCTGCTACATGACCCAAGAGATGTGATCTCGTAAGTGCTTTTCAAGTATCAGCGATAGAGGTTGACTGTGTGATTCTCCATGTCCCTCCTAAACTGGGTTGCTCTTTATGCCTATATCATACAAATGAAAACAAAGCGGAGTTACTTTTCTGATTTACCAGGATATATGGTTTTAACTCTTCTAATATGCATGTGTAAATGGCTGCAGACAGAGGCAGACTGTGATTGCTGGTTACAGTTCGGTTTTGTGTTTGCACCTGCAGAAATAGTATGCTATTATAAAATATATCATCTTGAGGCTGGGCAAATTCACCAGAAACCTGGACCACAATGTATTTGCCATACTCTTGTGCACTTTCTATATGTTTACTAATAGCCATTGCTGGCTACAGACAGCTAGGTAGACCCTCAGTCTGAGCCAGCATTGCCACTCTGCTGCACCTTAACTCTTAAGATACAGCTTTTTAAATGGAAATACACTGCTGAGATGAGTCCTACTGACTCCGCTAGATCCACTGGTGCTTTCAGGGCACCCTGGTGCACAAAATGAAAAAAGGGCAGTACAACAGGAGCCAAATCAGTAGGACTAGATGATCTCTAGAAGTCCCTTCCAACCTCAACCATTCTGTGATTCTGTGATTCTGTTTTGTCTGCAAGCATGAATATTGTGTAGATAGGAAAGGAAAACAGAGTCTGACTGAACGTGTATTTACACAGTATTCTCTCCAGACTCACTGCAGTGTGGAAGTTCCCCTCTAATGTCTGTGTGTGAAAGCCTCTTTAGTCTTGTGTACATAACAGTCCCCTATCTTTTGGGATGTGTGTAGGAAGCTTAGGATGAGAATTAATTTAGTTGACATTTCTGAGTACAGTGTGGAGTCTAATCCTCATCTAATGGAACCACATGCTGGGCTTTCTGCTACTGTCTGGAGAGTTGCAGTAATGCAAATAATACGATTTACCTTGGGATGGTCTCCCAGGGAGGTCATCGTTAGCACTTGCAGCACCTGGTGGGACCTTGCTGGGACCCTGCTCACTACTTGGAGCCACCATGAAGCTCTCAGTTCAGCAACACTTTCCTTGCTGCTCCTTGAACCAGGCTGGCGACCCCAAACCATGGGCTCCCCCTGGCACCAGGGAAGAGCCAAGTGGTCACTCCCCAGCGGTGGAAGAACAACTGTGTCCTCTCTCTGGGCGACGGGAGGCAAGGTCAGATCTTCCATCCTCCTCCTTGGTCACCTGTCACCATAGGAAAGCAAATTTGTTTGGGGCGGGTGATTTCTGCCGAGAGAAGGAACGAAGGTGTGAGAATCGGATGAAGATAGCTTGATATTTACAGGGGATGATTGGCATGCTCGGAGTAAGGAAAACATGTTCTCTCACGCTGACCCGGGCAGCGGTGAGGGGAATCCATCCTTCGGGGACTTGCAGAGGCCGAGTAGCTCAGCTCACCGGAGCCAACCGCGCTCTCATTGAGCGCTCGCTTCCCTCCGGGCCCGGCTGTCGCTGACCAGATGCTTGTGTCTCACCCCCTCCAGGCAAGGCTGAGCTGACACCAGCTCCGCTACCCAAAGGACCCAGATCAGATGAGGTCCTGCCGCAGCTTCCAGCAAATATGTCATTTTTGATTGCAGGGGAGAATTGAAGTGCGCTGGTGGTGAGTGGGGGGATGAAAGCAAGAATGAAATAAATACAGGGGGCAGCTATGCCAGCAAGGCAATTCCACTTTTATTAACATGAACATAATCATCACTCTTCCCTTGTCTCCTGATGAATCAGAGGAAATTGCTTCCCAAGCCTTTAGCCTTTCAACTACTTCAGCTGTGTTTTGTTTCTCTAAGATTCAACTATTCTGACTAGATTTCAGCATGTCATTATGAGAACAGAGGAGCTGCAAAGCAAAGCTTCACAGAGGAAATAGCCAATAAATGTTGCTTTAAATTCACTTGTTTTTTATAGAGAACTCTGGTGCCAAGGACAGACATGGCTTTGGAGAAGAGGAATTGCTGTATTGCAGACGTGTTTGTGAATACTAGTTGATAATCTCATGTAACACAGTAATGGGTAGTCTAATATTATCTATTAGATTTTAAACCTGTCATTTCAATGAGACTGATTTTCTATTTAATACTTCTGAACTACAAGCTTATAAACAAGAGCACTTTGCTTTGCATGGTGGTAGTGTCCAGTCATATTAGGAAAATGTTTATTTATCTATATTTTTGCCAAAAATTTGGCTTTTGTAAAGAAAATACATCAAGTATTTGAAGCACTTGACATTTTAATATCAAAATCCCAGAATGTCTCACTCTAGAGAGGCAGTGACAAAGTTCCAAAGCAGAAATGTTTAATTTTGGTGCTTTAAAAATGTGGCATTTCGTTCCCCTAATTTGCCATGGGCTTTTTGTTTTGAACATTTCTTTTGATGAAAGTAAGCATACAAATAATAATAATAATAATAACTATTTAGAATTCAATAAAATGCTTCATTTGAGCCTCTTCATCTTGCTGGAAAAGTTCAGCATGAACATTCAAGTGCTGCTTTCCTTCAAAACTGCTGACCCATTAGTTGCACATTTTAAATGTGCCAAGTGCAGAGAAGGGCTCCTCTAAAAATTCTCAGAATTCGTATTACCCAGTAGGACTGTCCTGATGAGTGTGAAAGCTCAGCCTAATATGTATGGTGCAAACACAGAGTCAGAGGTTGTCTCTGTCCTGAAGACTTTAACCTTTTGGATATTAGATTGCCATAGGGTTAGTTACTTTTGTGTGGAATGACAGGGAGAATTTGAAACTCCATTTGATACGACTTTCCACCACTGGAAAATGCAAACTCTGCACTTGTTGTATAAGATGTGATTTTCCCCTTTTTCTTTTTTTCATGATATGAAAGGAAACACAAAAAAGATGTCTATTAAGCAACAGATTTGCCACTAGGCACTGCTGCTGTTGTGTGGAGCCAGGCAAAAGGAAAGAAGATGAGCTAAGCTTATATTCTAAGAGCTTTCTCTCTCTCTTTCACTGCCTTTGAAATATGCTCAATTTAGTAGAGCTTTTATTAATTAAAATTCCTGGATTTTTCAGTCCTAAGAGAGCATTAAAATGCTTCATTAAAATACAGGTAAAAACATTCGCGAAAGTGGACAAGTTCAAGCATAGTGGCCGTTTTTAACTGGTGACAGTGCAAAGGGTCTTAACTAGATGAAATTTAGCACCTGGCCAGAGCTAAAGAGAAGCGTTACACACAGACGCAGGCCAAGGACCAGCCTCTGCCCTGCAGGCATTGGGAATATGGCAAAGGATTGCCCTAGAGCGTGCTCTGAGTTTGCCCAGATCCAAGCATTTCATTTCAAGAGAAATGCAATTACAGGAGGTGAGACTAGGGAGGTGAAGGCGCTGCTGGGTTGAGGTGGGGACTAGTAGCTGTCTGTAGCTTCCAAAGGGGAGGCTGAAGAGAAAACAGAAGCAAGGTCTTGCCAGAGATGCGTGGTGGTGGAAGAGGCAATGGACACAAGCTAGGACGCTAGAAATTTCAGGTGGATATCATGAAAACCTTTTCGCCATGAGCGTGGTCAAATACTGGAATCAGAGAGGTTGTGGGACCTCCATTTTGGGAGATACTTAAAACTGGACTGTCCTTAAACCCACTGATCTAGGTGGTCTTGCTTTGAAGAGGGGGCTGGACCTGATAACCTCCACTGTCACTTTCCAACCTGACTTGTTCTATGGGTCTGAGGCCATAAAATCTCAATAAAAGAAAAAAAAAAGGGTCACCAGGAAAAAGATGATCAGCAGATGTAGAGACAATCAACAAGTTTTAAAGTGTTATTAAGCAAAGGAATCTTAACACCACCACTTGGTTACAGGAATGATTGAATCGCTCATAAAATGCAGAAATGGCAAACTTTTTCAAAAACACTTATTCTCTAAGGAGATGAAAACCAAGCCATGTAATTATATAGTGTGAAAATGACCTATTTCCTGTCCCAACAACAATGAAGGATGCAGTATTAAACAGCCACTACTAAAACTAGATACTTTAAAGATGGCAGATATAGTTAGCTAGCCCAGATCAAACAGTACAAAAAGAAGAACCTTGGGAGCTCTCTGGGCCATGGGTAGTGCTTTTCACAAGTCCTAGATCAGAAGGAAAGTTCTAAGAAACTGATGGAAGTTGCTACTTTGAATGGATAACAGGAGAATTAAGGATGGTCACTAATGTGAATGAATACAGAGTTAGGGAATATAGCTCTTGACAGATCAACCCAATGACTTCTTTAAATGAGATGTATAAATTTGGTGGACCAGGGGAAAACTGTTGATACAATATGCATGTGCTTCTTTGTAGTGTCTGACTTCACTCTGCCAGGCATTTTTGTTAAGAAACTCTACTGTGTCTGGTTTATGAAATAAAATGTGCCAAGTTTCGGGCTCATGGTCTTCAACATACAATAAATTGGAACAACTGCCCATCACCAAAACATTGCTGGCTAGGACTTCATGAAGTTACTCAGTCAGTGTGTGCACCATGAACTGTGTCATTCCCTCTCAGTGTTTTCCAAGTCCATTCTTAGTGATTTCCAGTGACGGAGACTCCCCAGTCCATGCTTTTCCATCCGCTCCATGGGAAGGTTTTCCTTAGATCTTGGCTGCATTTTCCTCGATGAAGTATGATCCCATCATTGTGTTCAGTCCATGGTAGAGGCAGAGAGTACATTAAGGCCTTCCAAAGGGCTAAACTGCTACTTATTTTTACATTCTTTCCACACATTTCCTGGCATGTTCTGCCCCAAACTGTACTTCTTACCTTAACTGAGGCCTTTCTCAAGCAAAGCAGAGTGGAGTAATTAATTATTGCCTTATATAGGATGTGGTCTCCAAGAACAGACACTGAGAGATTGTCATGAGATAGCTGAAGTCTAAGTTATTTCATGCCTCCTGCTTCTCCTCTTTCCATAAGGCCTTTTACATATTCAAAGAAGGAAGATAGATTATCTTCATGTCATTTGATCCTGTCCATGCTACATTTTTCTTTATACCCTTGCCTTCTAGAGACCTTTCTAAACTTTCTCAGGGCCTGCAAACAAATTATTCACGTTTCAGCTTTTCTGAGTCTGTAACACCCTGGCTCTATCTTTTTCTCCTCTTCAAAGTTGATCTGTGTTTGCCCTTTTTCCTTGCTGCTCCTAGTGTATAAATATGGCAGAGAACCCTCTTTGTCTGTTCCCACGTCACCTCTCTCACTGCTGCCCTCCACAAATGAAACTTGAGTCTCAAAGCCTAAATAACCCAAGTCTGCTGGTAAGAGACCACCTCCCCTTGAGACCTAGAGATCTCCGTTTGCAGTTAGCTGGAGCAGAGGAAAATCGTGTGTGATGGGAGCTGGCAGGGAGGGGTGGGCAAGCAAAGAGGAGGTTGTGAAGCACTAGTTCTGCCAAACAAACATTATTTTCCTCTCCTTTCTGTTTTGACATTAAACAGGCTGAGTGGATGAAGGGAAGATGCAGATACAATTAAGCAGATATTGCAAACAGCAGGGCGAGTTGCTTTCTATAACTAGTTTATGTTTCAGACGCACAGCGATACAGAATAATGCAATAACACAAATAATGCAGTATTTACCCAGGGTTTATTCACTGCAAGTCCTCTGAGCTCTGCTTGTGTTTGCCTTTATTTAATTGGCATTGTCAGATAGCCATCAGCACGTCCAATTAAAATGGTTCAACAGATTCCACTATATATTTTTATTTTTTTCTTCATCAGCATGTGGCATAAAATGTCCAAAATAATTTGCCTGAGCACTGATAATGAATGGAAAGTGCACTCTGTTCCAGGCTTCATACACTAAATTTCAATCACACAGCATTTTATGCCAATGCAAACTGTGTTAATAATGAAATCACTGGTGTAAACTTTAGTGTAGCTTTAGAGGGGACTAGGGTTCATTGTGTGTTATGGTGCAAAGTTTTTGGTTTCTCCTCTTTGGACTCTCTGATAGTTGTCTGCGTTTGGGCCATTTGGACCTTACCTATCCTAAGCCTTGGTGCTTAAGTGTTGTATGGAATCTCTTTAACTAGATCCTACCAATAGGACTTAAGCATGCCCTTAATATCAGGTATTTGTTGAAGTGCTTTGTTGAATTGCAGCCTAGTAGATCCTCCTCAAAAGAAAGTGATTTTCAATGTAATAAGGTTATCTTAGTGTGAACATTTTAACTACATCAATCAATATGCCCGTCAGGAGTAAATGACTAATGGGATTTCTCTTTTCTTTCTTTCTTTGTTACCAGAATGATGAATTGACTTTGCCTGTTGCTGAAGATTCTCATCTCCTTAATGCATTGCAGATATGTCTAATGGACATGAGCTGTCAGGGTCTGGCAGTAACCAGTCCCAACCAAAAAAATTTCCCCCTGGGAGTATTTCATCAGATTCCAGCTCTGCTGTTTCTCTCCTCACTGAGGAAAATGTAAAAAAGCTGGAAAAGGAGTACATAAATTCTAAAGAAGCCTTCAATAAGCAGAAAATAGAAGATTATATTAAGCAGAGTAATCTTGCCCTGTCCAATGAAGGAACAACTAGAAAAAGCAGTGGAGAGCTTTTCTGGGATGAAGAGCCTGAAGGATCCTCCTCATCCTTTCCCACAACATGGAGCAAAGATCCCAAAGAAGTTCACCAGGAGATCTCTGAAGAATTGTCAAGGAAAGATAAACTTTCAACAGGTATTTCACAAAAATACCTTAGTGGAAAGGAGAAAGATTTAGGCAGATGTCTGTGCTCTTTTTAAGTTTCTGTTTGCACACAGTAAATATGGCCCTCCTTGCCTGCCATATTTACTGTGTGCAAACAGAAACCTCATGGGCTGGTTTGCACAGTCCATTTGGGCAAAGGTGCTGAGCTTTGAGAGCATGGGAAGGAGCACTAGCACCTAGACATAAATCCCACTTGTGGAATCTGTCAGAGAACTTGCTATAAACACAAAGAGCTAGTCTAAGTAGTACAGCTCAGGGGAAAAAAAAGGAGGGTATTTTATAAATGACTTAATGGAAGCACTGTGAAGCTAGGACAGAGTACATCCAAAAATCCTGCCCCATTCATTTTAGAAACAAGGCAGCACTTCGGATTTTCCGAGGTGTTGAAATCTAAACATTGTGAGTTAGACTTGTCTTGAATGTCCGAGCTGCTCTGTTGCATGCAAATACCAGCAAATCGGAATTAGACAAGGTTTTGGGTTTTTTTTTACCAGATATCTAAAGCTATGCTTACTTTTTTTTCCATATAGCCTACTTCTAATAATTTTGCAGCTCATTAAGCAATCCAACCAGCATCCAGAAGCAGATAGCATAGACAAAAATGCGGCTAATCCATAAAAGGATGGGCCCCTAAATTCCAGAAAAAGATCTAAGCATGGAAGAACAGATCCCATTTTGGTTCTGGCTGCCTGATTCTCTGGAGAATCACAACACATCCCATCTCCTCCGCCTGCAATTCATAATGTCTGTTGTTGCAGTATGCCCGACAGGGCCACAACTATCCTCAGGGAGCCAAAAAAGAAGGGACAAGTGACCAGTAGGAAAGGAAAGATCTGTGTGGTCCACGGGGAAGGGGACCACTCAGTACCTTGGGAAAGCAGAACTCATTTCTTACAGCTGGACAAGCTGTCTTTATGGAAAAATCTCAAACTGGGATCCAAGTGGGACTCTTTGCCCTAAGCATAAACCAATTTCTGCAGCAAAGATTGGGCTTTTTCTCTATTTCTTCTCTGAACATGCTTGAGTATGGTGAGAGAGGGCATGCATTCCTCTACCTAGAGAAGGATAGCACTAGCCCTGTGCACACCTGAAGTGCACAGCTGGCTGTACACAGGAAGATTCAGCACAGCCCTTAGTGCAAAGGGTTACCCATCTCCTGCAGAAGTCATGCACTACTCCTCTGCAGGGCTTGGCCAGCAGGACTGTTTTCTGCTCACTTCTGCATTTTTTTCCCAACGCAAATCTTGCCAACTTCTGAGAATGAGAACAATTGACTGTTTGCATGTACAAGGTTTACTTTTTTGAAGAGTTTTCCACACGGAAATCAAATATTCTTAGCAGACATTCATGAGCTGCATCCTTGAGGATAAATCCACTCCTGCAAGAGGCTGAAGATCTGAAATAGCCACAAGTGACTGTAATTGATTGCATGCAGAATAGCTCTGAGCGCTATCCCAAGGAATTATATGTTGGATTTCCACATCTTTTAACTTGCAATTTAAAATTCAGATGGAATATGAAGTTTATTTTAGCCTATTCTGGTTCATGGCTAGTATTTTGATACCAGAGGTTTTACAAAGGAAAATCAAATATAACTTTGGGAATGCCTCATTTGGGACCAAAATGAACAATCAATATATCTGCAAGAGTTTATAGTCGTGAGTCTTCTTTGGCCCTTTTCAATCTCTTTGCATTGTTTTTAGTTGTAAAATTGGAGCTACAACTTTTTGATGCTCTTTCTGGCTCCTTGCTACAATTGTCTCTCCCATTTTCCCTTGTCTCTAATGTATTTTTCCACATTTTCTTTAATACCCTGTTCTTCTGCCACCATCCTGTGCTGCACCAACATCTCTTCCCTCTCTACATGCCTCCACATCCAACTCTTGCCAGGCTTTTGTGATCCCACAGGTACCTGTCCTCTCTTCTAGCAGCTTCTGCAAACTCCTGCCCTGAATCTCTCCCTCTGTCCTCTTTGAAAATAACTGCACCTGGGATTTTGTCACTGAGATACATTCAGTAACCATTGGTTCAACTGGTAGCGCATTTAAGGTGAATGCAAATCTCTACCAGTTCAGAAATTACAGACAACTCTGTAGATGAGGGTTGCAACAGATCTGCTGTGCTCTACGCACAGGGAGAAATGTGTAACATGTGGCCACTGAATTAATGCAAACTTGGAGGGAAAAAAAGGGCTGCTCAGACAGTGAACCCTCTCAGGGTACTTCATGTGCCCATATGGGCCAACATCCCCAGCAGCAGTACAGATCCCCGGTACATCGTGAGCGTAGCATCCTGGCCACACGGAAGGGCAAGCTCTGGGCCCCTTCCCTTTGCAACACTGATGGCAGCTGGAAGTGGGCAAGAAGACAGTCACGCCATTCAATTTGGTGTCATTACCCCTGTGCAAGGACACAGGCATAAGCAATGAAGGTGAGACACCCATGGGAACGCGTCCTCCCAAGGAGTCGGTAAAATTAGAGCATCTAGAGAGCTTACAGGTGAAAACAGAATGGAAAAGGCAAAGTAAACTAGCTTGTAACTCTTGTCCCTTCTGCTGCAGAGCCTGTCCTCAGTCTGCGGCAACTTTTTTACAGCTCATTTCTGGGAGCTATTTTTTCACCTGCCTGCGATTTATTGTACCACTAAAATAGATGACGAAAAATGTTCCCCGTTAAGGTGGGAAGGTTTTATCTGACACACAAAATAATGAAATAGCAAGAAATTTCAAGGAAGAAAAATCCTGCTGTTCTACACAAAAAATCACAACTCTCTTACATTTTTTAAAGAAAGCTTTTTCTCTCCTCTCCAGAATTGGCGACAGATTCCCTATCAGCTCTGCCCATTGGTTCTAAGCTGGAGGAATCCAAGTAAGGAGAGTAATTGGTAACATTTTTCTAAATGTTAGACTCAAGTTAGACTGTATTTATGCTGTCTGTAGGCTCGCAGCAGGAACACCTAACATCTGGAGACTGAGAGCATGTCTGAGACATCTGCAACCTGGCAGCCTCTGCTGTATCTGCACTATTACTAACCTGAAAGTTACGTCTGTCTAAGTAATTATCTTTAGGCCCCTCATTGTTTGCTACATTAAAAAGCACACTGACAGCCTCTGTAGATTTAATTATTTTTCTTTTTTTTAAGACAGATAAATCCCGCACAGCATCTCTAGAAACTGCTGTGATGTATGATTTTTATTTTGTGCAATGCTCTTTTATCTAGGGAGGAAAAGTAGGCCCAATTCCCCAGCCAAGGTAAATCAGCGTAATTCCACTCTTCACTCTACCAATGCCGCTGGAACAATGTTGATTTATGTTAGCCGGGGATATAGCTCACTCCTTTTGGCTATCCAATATAAATGTTAGACATACCTAATCCTTTTCTGGGGGGAGCAGAGAGGAGGAAGAGAAGAGAAGCTGATCAGAGATGCTTGTACAAGAAACAAAAAAAAAGACCAAATTCTTCCATGATATACTTTAAATGGCAGTCAGTTCATTGACAGTATTCCTTATAGGAACATTTGAGGAGTGTTTTGACTTTTTTTTTCCTTAAAGATGTTGCCACAGCTGCTTAGCATCCAGGGAAAATGGATATAAGAAGCTGTTTAAAGCAAGTACCACGTGTACATTCAGTGAGATTTTTTTTTCATTATAGCGATATAAATTTATAATTTTCCACCTGAAGGAGTGTGAGCTCTATTTCTTCCAAAATTAGTAAGCACTGTAAAAAACGTTATGGTCTGTGGTGAAGTCTCCATTGTGCTATCAAGGGAAATCGGTCATAAGGTTTCCAAGAGGGATAGCAGGGAGTCATTGGCATAAGCAAATGGGCTGCACAAATGCAGGGAAAACGTTACTGACGGCCCGTGTGAGCAGCTAATGCTTCCCCACAAGGGGCATCACTAGGTGTTGCCAGCATTGGGATGAGGTCCAGGTGGTCAGTTCAGCAGTGGCAGGAACCGAACCTGCCCTTGAGGAACCAGCCACAATTTGGGCTGTCCGGATTCAAGTAGCGACCGCCAGCAAACGGCTGGAGCTGTGCCTGGATTCCCTGGGTTCCTGAATTTCCAATTCTGTTCCTCACTTGTGAGGTGGAGATGATGGTGTTGCACTACCTCAGCAAAGCTGGGAGCATAAACACACAAAATATGTGTGAGGTGCCCAGATAGGAGTGCAGCAGAGGCACCAGAGCACCTCAGCTCCCCTTACTCCTCTGAGATTTTCATTCATAAATGCATTAATTTGTGTGTGCTGTGCCCAGAATCCTTTAAAATTCTTAGGCAACTAATAAAAAAGCAGCGATGTGTAACGGCCTTGTTGAATTACTAATACAGATAAACAACAAAAAAGAAATCAAAACTCCCTCCCTTGCATCAGATCGAGTCAGGCCCCAGTGGCACTTTGTTCGGCATGATATTTTTTCATACTTTCTTTTTAATTTACCAAGACCCCAGGCATCTTTAAATTAGTATGTCAGAAGCAAGCAAAAAAAAAAAAAAAAAAACCAATTCCCTGCATTGCATGAATAGAAGTGGCTGGAAACCTTAATGCCTCTGTGTCTTAGGCTCAGAACAATTTCACATCTTGCTAGACAACTTCAGGTGGAAAGGGAGAATGGGAAGATTTCCAGAAAGTACCATTTACTGCTGGACATGCTGTGATAAGGGAGAAGGCTTTCTGCTTCCCATGCCAGAAATGCAGAGTGAACTAGAGGTAAGGGAAGCAGCAAGTCTGTGGAGGCCTCTGTGCACAGTCCCTGCCAACACTCCTCAAGTATTTGTGATTGGAGGCTGACGTACACCGCACTACCCTCTGCTGCCCTTAGGCGCTCACTTTGTGTGTGCGTCTCTCCTCACCATGTATTGCAGAGGTCTAACTTTCTCATTTTCTGAAATCTGACTTTTTAAGATGACTGATGCTACCTGCCCAAAACAATGACACCAGGAATCATCAGTAGCAGCTGGGAAACGTTGCCTATTCCTAAGTCCCTGAGCACTCCTCTGGCTATAAACCAGGTTGGAGCAACCCATCCAGTTTGCCCTCCTTGCAGGCAGCACGTCGACGGCTCCTCGTCCCGCAGCAGCAGGCAGCATGTCGAGGACGTGGCGACCCAGACAGAGTGGAGCTATCCAGGTAGGTTCCCAGCTGCCAGGCAGGACTGTCAGTTCCTTTAAAGCAGGCCTGTTCAACACCACAAGTAGCTGGCTCTCCAAAAGAGCCAGATTTAGAGAAATGAAAATGTAAGTAAGTTTGCTGGTTTTGCATGACCTCATTGAAAAATACACTCAAAAGAAGGTTTTATTCCACTCAAATGTTGATCCAGTTGTAGTACTTTGACAGGAGGATAAATACTCCTCATTACCAATTTCCTAAGTTCTGTTCCCTTCCTATTGATCCATGTTTTTTTTTCCTTACATCCATATTTGGTTTGCTTTCCGCATTATTAGGGATTTCATGTAGAAATTGGCCCAAGGAGAATACTTGGTTCTAGATAAAGTTAAATATCAGTGAGAGTCCAAGGGTAAATTGGAGCCATGCTCGGCATCTCATCCGATGAGGCAGTAGCTGATGAGCAGCAGTGAGAGTGCCCTGAGCCTGTACAACTCAAGCCTGTTAATTTTGCAGTGAGCCGAGGAAATTACCCAAAAGCAACTGTGTCTGTATTAAGACTATAGCAATTCTGGCAATTAAACACAGATTTCAGCTTGCCTTTGATGTTGGTCTTGTCCACCATCACCACAACCAGCCCTGATCCCCAGGGCACCTGGAGATACCTCCAAGCCTCCTGGCCCAGATATTGCTCCTCCTGGTTGCCACCAGCATGATGGGTCTCTGCAACCATTCAACATTATCCTTCAAGGCCAGAGTTTCCTCTTGGGCACTTTAGGAGCTCCTGAGCCTCAAAACGTTTATCTGTGAGAGCAGCACTTCCCCCTTACAGTCACAGTGCCCAGGATAACATCCCAGCCAAGTTTGCCCCTCCTCAGGCCGCTGAGAGCACGGGATGGTGATGCGGCCTGGGGCGCGTGCCAATACGTTGTCACCAGGCTGTCCCAGCCCACGAGGATGTATTAAACGCTTAGCTAGCAAAACAAAAGGCATTACCTTCTTGGCTGTAGCTTTTTGCCAAAAGATAGGCAGGGCGTGCTTCAATGCAGATGTCTCAGGGAAAAATGTGCCATGCATTAGAGAGCTGTGACTCATAGAATAATTATCCTCATTTCTCATAGTTTATTAATAATTTAAACCCAATCTTGGTGTTATTGATCTATCACTGAATCGGAGATTTATTTCAGATCTGTAGTCACAGAAGCAGTATATTTAATCCCCCTTCCCCTCTCCACCCTTCCACCTACTAAACTCACTTTATAACTAAAACATGATGTTTGGGCTGTTTCAGTAATAGAAGAGAAGAAAAGCTCAGAGGGAACAAAATGGAGCAGCCTTAAATCCACAAAACACCAAGGTGAGCAGCATTGGTTGGACTAGATGACCTCTAGAGGTCCCTTCCAACCTTAAGCATTCTATGATTAGCATTTGGATTTTGAATTTGGATTTTAGTACATCTTTTTAGATCTGCAAGTGGTCTTGGCACTTTTCCTAATTGTGGATCTCAGCTGTATCCTCTGGAAACACAGACATGATCTCCCTGAAGTAAAAGCACCTGCAATGCATAGGCTGGGAATTATGAGCTGCACAAGCTAATCGGGCCTGGGCCTGATTCTAATCTTACATAAAGTGGTGCAAACCTGAAGCACCTGCCCCAGTGTCTCAGGAGTATCGTGACTGTAAAATCAATTTAAGTGCGTGGAAGATAGAGACTAGAAATTGTAATGTGAAGGCTCCTACAGCAGTGCTCACTTGGCTATAGTGTCTATCCAGTGATTTGACTGACATAAACAGCAAGACACGGCCTTTTAATGGAAGCCAGGAATAGCAAAGAGTGTGCTTTCTATTTGTAAAGTGCTCCGAATAGTGATTTTTGTAGGGCAATGAAACGTATTTTTATCAGACCAACTGTAATAAATAGTTGGGGAAGCAAATGTACCTTTGGGTGTGCCAGCACTTCCTTGGTTCCAAAAGAAAATAGCAAATGTACCTGAAAGCTTATCTTTCTTTTTCCATCTATATTAATGGATGCAATAAAAGATAGCACCATCCCCTGCCAGCCCAGCCTCACTGCTGTCCTTAGATCATGTCCTTAGATGCCAGGGCTCCTATAGCTATGGAAAAGTGTGATGAGGCCAAGCAGTTATAGCCCTACTCTAGAAAGGGGATGTGAGCCCAGTATAACCATGTGGAGAAGAGGTGTTTGAGGAGTAAAACACACCAGTGAGTGTGGGCCTCTTAACTCTGGATATTTCCTGCCCACAGGGGGAAAATTCCTTGAGAAGATCATCAGGAAAATAAAACATAGCGACACAGCCAGGATGGTTTACAAATAAGCTTTTCAGAAGTGTCATTCTTAATAGTGGAGGAGCTTGATTTTCTTGGTTTTGGTTTGGTTTTGGGGGGTCGTTCAGTTTAAATTAACTAAATCCAGAATAAGAGCAGTGAAATGCTGCTATTTGATTAATCCCACAGGACAACAGATGGTTTAAGAAGTAATACACTGGGATGAGCTGCATGGCTGCTTGGAGGGGAGCAAAGCTAAGGAAATGGAGGGCCAGAATCTTGCTCAGCATTTGGCTCGCAGCACTGACAGGACTGTGGCAATCGCCCAGCGAGAGGTCCTCCAAAGTTCAGGCTTTCCTGCATTGCACCTTTCACTTCCGCTGCCCCCAAGAGATACATTTGGCCACATTTTACCTGAAGCTGTAAATTCTTAGAAATTGTGGCTTTCCTGCACTTAAAAGCCAGTGACCTCCCTTCCTCGAGGAAGATGAAATAGGTGGAGTGAGTAATTGCATGCACAAGTACCAATTACCAGTGCAAGCCTGTGTTTTGAGTGTCCATTTGTAAAGGAAACAGATTCTGCACCTCGCTGAATAATTAACCCTTTCTCCCACAGTTTAGTTCCAGATTGGCAATTAAGAGAGTATTTTCAGTACTGAGCGACTGTTCAGTAGAGAAATCAAGTCTCTCTACAGGGTGCAGTTCAGTCTTGCTTAGACGGCTCGTACTTTGTGAATGAGGTGGTTACAGAGCCCACATCCTCATTGTCACCCAGAAGATGGTATCTACTACATTTAAGTGCTGTTATACTCTGGTGAGGTGAGGATACACCCTTGCCTAGCATTATAAGTGAATAACAAGAGAATTATGCCCCATCTCACCCCACCTCAGCTGCAGACTTGCCTTCCTCTGGAGCACTTGCTGGCGGTACCCAGTTGTTGAGTGTATTATTACCCTCCTAAGTTAGGCACAAGGATGAGTTTGGGCTTCAGCAACCTGCTGAAGTTCACATGTTTCTGGGTCCATGGGACAGCGTCCTTTCCCCTGGACCTATCTTCCTGTCTCACTCTTGGCCACACTGATGTTGGAGGTTCTGGAGCACAGTCATTTGGTTCCAGCCCCTCCACCTCCACAGGGCACTCAGCTGCTCCTGGTGGCTCTCCTCAGCCACCAGCCACCCCTGCTGTGGTCCCTTCATGGGACCTCCAAGGGTGACTTCTCCTTTGGTGTACAGGAAAGCAGTGGGACAGTTTTTCTCAAACTTCTTGACATGGAGTCCTTGATGAAAGAAGAGGAAGGACATGCTCATTTCCAAAAAAGTGCTCTGGGGAAAATCATGTAGCAGGATTCAAGTGACAGCTGGACATTTTATATTTATAGAAATGTAATGACAGTTACAAGAACCTGCTTAGCCTGATGTGCTCAGGTTCCTTCCTAGGATTAGGAAATAATTTCCACCCTCTTGTATTTCATAATTCATGTCTAACTACATGACAGGGGATCTTTCCCTTCCACACAATGTCCAGGTAATGCACACCCAAGGGGCAGGGAGGACCGTTAGTTCCTACAGTGATATAACAGCTATTCCATTTCTCATGATGGGGTAACCCGTGCTTTTTCCTCCATACCTAGTGGTGCCCTTCAGAGACACTGAGAAACACCCTGAGAGGGAAGAGAGTAGAGAGATAAATGAAACCGAGAAAGAGGCAGCAGCTGAGGAAGGAGAGGAAAATATCCAGCCAGGACTGTATGGACAAGGTACAGTGTGATCTTTTCATTAATCGCAGCATCAGTGAATTAGTTGCGCAGCTTTGAAAATTACAGGCTGAACTAAAAATCATTTCGTTTGTAAGAATAACCAACCCATTCAAAGTCCTCCATTTGCTGCTATGGATCAATATTGGTGGCACAAATAAGCCTCTCTAATCCTTTCATCCAGAGGTGTCATGCAAAGGAAAAGGGAAATGCGTGTGGAGTCATTTTGGTCAGGATGCCGGAGGAGTCTCCAGGAAAGGGTCAAGTGAGGGACTGGGGTTCTGCACATTACACTGGAAGGGGCCTGTTAGAGGCCTTTTCCTCCTATGTTCTTCTTCCTCAGTTTCCATGAATTTCAGTTCTGCCACATTTCATTCGGGTGTAGCATGGAGTTTCAGGTAGCACAGGAAGAAAGAAAAATAGGATAGGAGAAAAGGAAAAAAAGGTTGCAAAAGGGGTAAAAGAAGGAAAACTGAGGATCTGAGAAAATAAATTACCAGAAAATATGAGTTCAGAGACAGAAAACTATTCATAATTGTGGAGGTATACATGAAGAAAATAAAAAGGAGAAAGGAAAAAGAAAAAAAAAAGACAACCCCCTCCAGGCCAGAGTAAACAGGAAGAGAAAGGTCAAAAAACAGTGAAATGACCTGATTCAGAAGAAAAGGAGGATGAGCAGAGAGAAGAAGAAATTTAGGCAGCTAACAAAGCAAAAACTGAAGAGCTAAAGCAAAGAAGGACTGACTCTAGAGAGCTGGGGAGACAGACTCAGCAAGTTAATGTTCCTTCTCATTTATTGAAAGTCTAGTGTCAAAATATTACAAAGAAAAAAAAAAAGTAACTTCTGTCTTCTTGTTCTGTCTGGATAGCTACAATCCTCAGAGGAATCAGGCTGTGAAAAAAAAAAGACCTGGGATAGCAGAACACTTCCTTTCTGCTTGGGATAGAAAGCATTAAAGCATTCACACTGGGGTGAGAAGAGGAAGGGGCAGAGAGATGAGAAATTGTTTTTTTTATTATTACTATCACAGCACTAACGCTGTATTTTATGCACATTTCTGCACTTACTAGGTAGGAAGGATGTAGGGGACATGCTTCTCAGTGGATTCTGCTCCAGTATTTGCCAAAACAGATAATAGGCAAAGAGAGTGACAGAACTACAGAGGAGTAATCAACTTGCCTGGATTACCTCCTTTTGTCAACCCGGCTACACTGGCTTCCTATCAGCGGGTGCAGCAGCTTTTGCCGGAGGAGAATTCCTGGAAACCCAGCTCCATTCCTTCCCCCAGCCCTGCAGCTCATTGCCGCATCCCTACTTTTGCTTGTCAGGCATTTATATAAATAGGATTAACATCTGCAGTTACAGTTAGCTAGGTTGCAAATTACACAGGCTATCAAGCCTTGTGCTTCAGGGCATACACTGATTACTATTGGAGGGGCAAAAATGAGTTTTTCCAATAACAGAATATTGCATGATTGACCGGGGATATTATGGGGCCGAGTGGATTAGCCTCTGCCATCAGTATCAGTTATGTGTCATTACTGCCTTGAAGTGCCAGAGCAGGCAAGCCGCTTCCACTCAGGCAGTGCTGGAGGCGGCTGGGTGCAGAATAGCAGGTTTGGTTATTAAAAAAGTAACTATTTCCTAAACCTGCTATAGAATGCGCTTCCAGCAAGCTACTCTCTCTACTGCCCCTTGCCCGGGAAGCGTGTGACAAGCCTTGGGCTTGCTGGAGGAGCAAGAGCTCCTGCCTTGCCCTCCTATGGCTAGACCCAGAAATTCCCATTTTCATTATAGGGAGCGCAACCCTCCCAGCTCCCTGTCCGAACCCTCTGTTTTCCCCTAGTTTAGATGATATCACAGAATCACAGGATGATTGAGGTTAGAAGGGACCTCTAGAGACCATGTGGTCCAACCCCCCTAATATACCCCTGAATACCTCTGGCAGAACTTTCTTCCACTGTAAGCTAAGGAGCAGGTCCTGCCCTACCGTGCATATGCTGTAGCCACAAAACAGCATCCCACAACTTGATTTTTCAGACTCCCAGATCACACGCAGGCTCATGGAGTTCCCCATTATCCCTCTGCTGCTTTTCAGTCAAAGTAAAGGCCATGGCCTACAAAAGCTGGAGTGTCCGTAGGTGTTCCTGAGTCCCATGAGATGACGGGGTATCAGTGGAGCACAGGGACTTGCTGCATGAGGATGCTGAAGGATGCAGAGGTTTTGGGGTATCCGATCACTCTACTTCCATTTTTTTGTGGATGCAAAGCTGTATACACATCTGTGTATACAAGATCATATCATCTTGGCTTGCTCCAGTCAGCATTTTCCATCCTACTGAGATTATGACAGATCCTTGTACTGGCAATGCTCAAGGCGCTCTCTGGACAGCGCATTTTCCATGAGAGAAAAGTGGACCGGGTCTCCAGCCTAGACAGAGACACTGCTGATGATCTGTGTCCTGGGAATTGGGAACTCGGACTGAAGGATCTCCTTACTCTAGGCAATTCTCTGTACATTTATGGTCCTTCCAGATACAGGTGAGAGAGAATTGAGGTCCACATTATTTCATTAGTATGTGTGAACCGATTTGCCCACTCTTAACTTTCTGAATCTCTCTTTTTCTTTGTCTTGACAGCAAATGATTGTCCCATTTAAATGGAAGTAAAGAGCTAGAATTGACAGAAATCTAAAATAAGATGCATAATTAGCAGCAAAACTTTTAATTCTCCATTCTAAGCCATTTCTAAATGTGTTGGTACTTATTTATTGAACTTGGCTTGACATGTAGACAGTTCCTTTTAATGCTAATAGAGTTGATTAGTACGTTGAATCCTATTGCTTTGTGGAAACTGCTGCTCAGTATTCAGAGCTGCCAAGTTCCTCCTGCACAAAAATCCCTGCCTTTCTTCACAAGAAGTATGCATTATTCAGAGCAGCCACATTACAATAAGTCAATCACCAAAGCCAGGAGTCTGAGATAAGGAGGGCTGCACCCTCAGCCTGCTGGGCTTGAGCAAACCCGATGCTGTCTGTGACCACAGGGGGACCCAGCCTGGAGGTCCAGGCAGCTCTGCTCTCCTCCATGCAGAACTTCCCACCTGATCAAAAGCCCATTTAATTCTCTGGATTGCTATTTATTTCAGCAGCGTTTGGGTTGGGCCTCCTAAATATTTCAGGATGGCTTGCCACACTCATCTATTGAATTCTGCCTCTTGCATTTCAAGCTTGTTAAAGTAGGGCTTGCCTGGGCTCTCCTTTTCTGCGGCTTTTCTGCAGCCAGGCAGAAGCGATGCAGATGTGCTTCCCAAAGCCTTGGCCTCTACGCAGCAAAGAGCAGGACTGAGGCAAACCAGAGCCCTTGGAGACTGCACCAAGGGAAGGCAAATCTGCCTCCCCCATCTGTGAATTCCTCCTTGCACCAGAAAATCTGAGATGCCTCCCCTGAGACATCTTTAGTCTGACACTAAAACCACCGACACCACAATGTCAGACCTTTAGTCTGACACTAAAACCACTACACCAAAACAAGCCTCCTAGACTTTCGGTTATGATGGGATGAGGCCAGAAAGTTAGGAGCTAGAAATGGTTTTCTTCGTAACAATCACCGTCAGATTTTCAGCAATGTGTGTAACAACAGAGCTGTTCGTGCTCCCTCCTCTGCAGATCAGTCAAACATACAGATGTCTGATTGTCCTTCTGTATCAATGTGTATCATCGTTACTGCTTCCGAGTTGTTATGAAAGAGCACGGGTGTCAGTAAGAACGGAATTCAGCCTTGCGTTTATTTTGAATCAAGTTTGATCAGTGAAAATGGTAGGTTTTCAGGAAATAAGCATCGCCCCCACATGACTGAGCAAGCAGTGTATGAACGAGGCTGCCTGGGAGGTGCAGCCACCCTCCCAAAACACAGCAGGCTGGTAAGCGCTGTGAGTGGCAATGCCCTGGCAAGCCTGCCTGGCTTAACAAGCTTTGTCAGTGCTACCTAGCACAGAGAGATTATCATGATCTCAGGAAAAAAGATATTCGAGATCAGTAATTTCCCCCAGGGGGGTGATTATCTTCTAATAGCCGCTATCCATCACGCTCATTTCTTATTGGAAATGAGGAACAAAGTTACACTACTAGTTTCTATTCATCAGCTGGTAAACAGCCAAGGTTTGGGTTTTAAGGCGATCTTAGACAGGTGCACAAGGGTTTAAATGTAAATCGGGTCCTGTTACTAATGTGGAGAATTTTTAGCTAAAATTGACCTTTGCCTACCACGTCATCAGAGCATCCAGATGTTTATTTATAATTTATTATAGGAAATCTGAAATGAGTCACATTTGGACTGACCATTGAAGACATTGCTGTTTATTTTCTTTTTGTCACTATACCATCATTTGCCTGCTTAAGTAATAAGCAGAGCAAGAGCAGTTCTCCTTGAATGTTGCCTTGGAATGATAGCAAGCAAGGTGACACAAGCCAGGCTGAGGGAAAGGCAAGCTGATTTCCATAAAACAAGCCTGTTTGAAACACGGCCACTGCCAGCTCATGTTTTCACTGCAAAATGAAATGTTCATTAATGGCCTGGATGTTAATAGGATTAGGTAGTTTCCTTGGTTTTCAGCTGCATTTCAGAATGACTTGGCCTCCGACCAAGGGATCCACGGAGGCAACTTTTGTCCATGTAGGAGAGGCGGGTGGGATGGGTAGGTGTCTTCAGGTCCCAGATCTAGTACTGGAAGGAGTTGCTTTGAACCTGGTTCCTGCAACATGTGCCTTTTCCTATGTGCCACCGTGCCAACAGGGGACAGTCAGAGCTCACACAACGTGATGCTTTCCTCAGTCACATGTGGGTCTCCCGGTGACAGTCACAGGAAGGACAGAGCTCTCTGCTCTGTCATCCACAACAGGGCCCCAGCAGATTGCAGACCTTGCTGCTATTGTATATTGTGAGTAAAGGTCACTGCTCTGAAGTGATTGAGCAGATAAATGATACCCTGCTAATTGCAGCTCCCTGATTTCTCCCCTGCAGAGAGGGATAGAGACTTTTGCTTTGGGCACTAGAGAAAAATGGATCTAGCTCCTAGTGATTCCTGATGGAAATTTGTTTAAGATGGAAATCACGCCCAGGGTATTTAGCCTGGAATTCTACCAAGCAGGTTTCTCTCTGTGATGCAGGGAGATGCATCAAAAAGGATGACAGGCAGCACCAAAACTCATCCTTGGGGCACGTTCAAGCTGTCTTGCCTTTTATGAGAAATGACCTGATGTGAAGCGCAGGCCACAAAAATGGCTGCAAAGGTCACCCCAAAAGGGCATCTTAGCCCAGCATCCTATCCGGGACAAAAGCCAGCAGATGCTCAAGAAGAAATACAAAAAATAAAGCAAACATTTGTTAATATTTCCCTGAATACTCTCCTATCCTCTAGCAATCTGTGACTCAGAAACTTCATGAACTATAGATGGTGTCTTTGCACTTAATAGCCCTTGATGGATTCTTCTTCCACTGATTGGTTTGATCCCTATGAAACAACGTGAACTGTGAACATCCACTTTCTTGTTTATTTTGAACTTTCCACTTAACAGTTTCCTTTGATGATCATTCTTTTTTGAAGAAGAACACTGAAGAACGTAAACAGCTGTTCCCTAGTCATGGCACTCTTCCCTTCACAAACTTCTGTCATATTTTTTCTTTCTCAGTCATTTTTCTTCCAGGATAAGAAGGTTTAAGCTATTCAGTCACTCCTTGAATGGAAGCCCTTTTATGCCTTTGATCATCTTCAATTGCCTTTCTCTGTAACTTTTCTATTTCTTCTATATGATATTTGAGATTGGTGAATCAGGACTGCATAATAGTATTCAAGAGATGGGAGATCATGGATTTATAAAGCATCATAATGATTTGCTCTGTTTTGCTCTCTACCCCTTTCCTAATAATTCCTGGCTTTCTGTTTGCTTTTTTGATTGCTATTGAGTGTTGAGCAGACATTTGCATAGAGCTATCTATTATAACCTCAAGATTTCATTCCCAAGTCAGCTCAGAGCCCATTATTTTGTATGTAAAGATGGAATTGTCTTTTCCCATGCGCATCACTTTACATTTATCTACATCAAATTTCATCTGTGATTTTATTACCCTTTTATTCAGTGCCGTGGGGTCTTTCTGCAGCTCTTCACAGGCAGCCCTTTGCTTTGACTATCCTGAATATCATCAGCAAACTTCTCTCACTAGTCACTTCTGTTTCAAGATTATTTACGAACATCTCGAAAGCATGGGGCAGTTTTTAGGCTAATTTAGCTCCTTCCTCTTTGAAATCGGAGGTGCCAGGCACTAGGAAAGGGAAGAAGTGTAAACATCCAAGTTCTTTGGATGGTGATGGGAGATGAGTAGGTGCTTCAGGGGAAGGACAGCAGAGTAGCTAAGCAGGGCATCTCTTTCTCTCTGTTGAACAAATAGATGAGGGGGATGATGCAGCATGCTGGAAAATGTGTTTCTGACATCTATCAAGAATATAAGAGACCAACAGGAAACTCCTGGGTCTCCTTTTCCCTTGCTGAAGCTGGGGCCTTGTGCAAATAGGTGTGCAAAGGCACAGGGCCCAAGGAGGGCAGCGAGGAGCAGAGTGGTGGATGGCAAAGCCCCCCTGTGAGAAATGTGTTGCACACAAAGTCATTGGCTGCTGTTTTTAATGAACAGGAATTAACTGGTGATTTTTCCTTACTAGAAGCCCTGGATGAGCCTGTCATCTTAGCGCAAAGAAGTCCAAGGCCAGAGTCGGAAGATCAAGTGCTGTGTAGGAAACACATGCAGCAGAGTGACTGGATCCTGAATACCCTCTACATGGACGAGGTGAGGCCCTGCTGGAAAGTAACCGTGAAACGGCCTGAGAGCTGGGGAAAGGAACCAGGAATTTCTGTGACAGGCACTTTTTGTTGTTTTCTTTCATGGAGGAGCACCATCTGGCAATGCTGCCTACCTGAGGGCCCAAGCTTACCCCTCTTTACACCGGGCACCCACCATCTTTGAGAAAATAACAAGAAGGAGGAAAATCTTCCCTACCTGAACACAGTTTTCACGAATCTCATCCCTGGAAACCTCACCCACTCCCATGTTCCTCCAATAGGAGGAAAGTGCTGCTGATCGCAGAGGGGCACTTCTTTCCACTCAGGGCTGAGGCAACTTTATTCAGGGGTAGAGGCTGGAAAGTTGCTGCTGTTATTTGCAGGTAAAAGAACCAATGCTGAGTATCAGCTCAGGATCTAAGGCAAGCACTAAATAAATTGAGCACTGAGGCAAAAAGCAAGGGGAGAAAGCAGACAGCTTCAGTGGACAGTTTTCCTTACCTGGTATACAGAAAAACAGAGGGTCAAGCTTGTCACTGGAGCAAACACGAGCTCAGGGTCACACTGGATGTGCACCTGACTGAGTTGGTCTCTGCATGTGAGAAGTTTTGAGATGGGCCTGTTTCCTCCTTCTCCCCAACCTTAGATGTTTCATTTTGTTATATTTAAAGTCAGGCAGTGTGTAATTTGTCAGCTCTCTGGTGAGATGGCTTTCAGAAAAGACAGACATGTTCTAAAGAACTATTCTCTTGAGGTGGTTTGTCAGTCCTGAAACTGTGAGTGGTTTCCAGAAAGAAAGAAACATAATGTCTCTTTTCTGACAATGGAGCAAAAAAAAAAAAAAAAAAAAAAAAGGCTGAAAAGGCAGCAGTTCTCCCCTTTAACAGACTTAAACTTGACCATCAGGAAAACACAATCCATTTGACAAGACAAGAAAAGAGCAAGTGTCAGCAACTCGCATATAAGTTGTTTCTTGAGCTGAGGCAAGACCTGTATCTCCTGGCAGGAAATGTGCAGGTGCACCACCTAACTTCTTCCCTACTCCAGGCTTGTTTCATAGGCCCTAAAAAGACAAAAAAAAAAAAAAAAAAAAAAAAAAAGCTTCATAAGGAAGCTCTCCACTGAGCAGAGAATGCACTCAACCTTTCGAACACAGAGCTGCAAGTTTCCATTGGCTCATGTCCATTTTTGTGGCTGGTCCATGAAGTCCAGCAGTGAGGCTCAGCCTGGGGCCACGTGGCTCTGCACTGAGGTCCCCAGCGTGTGGTCAGGACCTGCCCCTGACCCCTGGCCAGGCCTGGGGGCAGTGTCTTTTGCTCTTGGTCAGCTGCACTTTAGTGATGGGAACTTCTCTGGCACGGTGGAGGGTTTCAGCTGTGGATTCTTCCCTAACTTGCCTTTTCTTTAGAGCTTAGGTGAAAGGGCATTGTGGGCTGATAGACAGAAAAATGTGAATATCCAAAGTGAATGTTTCTCTCTGGAGGGGTAGGATGAGCATTTGGGAAAAGAAGGTGTGAAAACTGGTTGAGAGGAGTTTAATATAAGGGTTTTGCTTGCCTGCAGAGCGGTAGCATCAATCAGGAAGAATATCATGAAGATAAAACATGGAGAAGGCTTTGCTGACAAATTTAACTCATATTAGAAAGGGTAGTAGGCTGTATCAGCTGCCCTAGAATCACCTGCAGGCTGAGTCGGTTCATGTAGGAAGCCTCTTCTGCTATACTCAAAGCCACTCCTTGGTCACAAACCTTTAGTGTCACAGTCCGATATCCCTTTGAGTTATGACGCAACCTGAGAGAAGCTGCTCCTAAAACACCCCCTTCATTCAATCAAATGGTCAGGTGGTGGGTCTTTGCCTTCCTCTTTCAACTGGAGGTCTTTGGGAGAAATGGGTAATATCCCACCTCACCACTGGAAAGGCAAATGAGGGTCGTTTGCAGGCCTCAGTTGTCATCAGAGGACATCCGATGTGTAAGCAGTAATGGCAGCAGCCTGTGTAGTTGGGCCTGCACAAACTTGCAATGCATACGAATAAAAACAGGGTACAGTGCAGAATTGGACAGATGTCATGTATCAGCCATGGCAGTTTCTACCTTGCGCTGGGGCTTGTGCTGCCAGTCTGCTAACCCCGACCTGGGCAAGATGCAGTGCAGCACCACTGCTTGCAGGGGCAGGCACCGGGACAGCTGCTGTAAGTACTGCGGAGGGGGAGGAAGCCTCCGAAGTGAAACCAAATTAAGCCACTTCGGAGCAAGATGGATGGAATACAACTTGTTTCTGAGGTGTTTTTAAAGAAGAAATAGGAACTGTGCTTTAAAACTCAAGTTTTATTTTGCTCTTTCTTTTTTTTTTTTTTTTTTTTTTTGTCATGGTCTAGGTATTTCACAGGATGTTAGAGAGAACTAAATTATCATGTTGTTCACATATTCCCATGAAAATACATTAGTACTTTCCATTGAGCTCTTAGGAAGGAAGAGTAATTATGAAAACTGCATTTATTTGGGAATTTAAATAATTAAATATAACTTCAGTTTCCTGGCATACATATACTTGCTGAAAAGGAGGTTTGGAGTGCCACTAAAAGCAATGGTTTTGTGTACTTTTATGGGAACAGTCTAGATTTGCACCAAATCTAGGTGTCTAAAAAGTCTAAAATGTATTTCTAAAACTGAAGTTGACAAGGAATTTCTTTTGTGTTTTAAGGACAATATCTTACCTGAAGAAGCTGCAAGGTGCAAATTTTGTTGCGCTCCTGAAAAGCCATTCCCAACAGTAGTGGATCTGAAGGAACAACCCAATGAAATTGTGAGTAGTCTACACTATGAGCAGTCTTGGCAATATTGCAGCTGGAAGGCTAGTACACTAACAAGGGCTCTTGATCCCTAAAATAAAGCAACCTAACTATGAGGTAATGACAGAGTGGTTAGTGATCATGGGAGAACAGAGGCCCTGGGGCAGAAAAGATGCTTTGATCAAGCGAAATATCTGAAAGAAACAATGTAAGGTACCATTCCTCCTTTGGGTTCATGCTAGCATGAAAGGAGCATCACAAGATAAGGTTACACCCAAAATTCACTTGGAAAGGTCCACAATGAAAGCAGGAAGCTTCTTTGATGCAGTGCTCAGATGCAACATGTGAAACCCCTGGCTCTTGGGCCCTTCCCATGATCGTTCTGAGAACACGATCTTTGCAAAAGATGCCAGGTCCCCTTTCCCCTCATCATTCAGTTTTCCTGCCTGAGGGCAGAAGGGACACTGCACCCTGTGCACTTGGGAAGTATCCCAGGGAGAAAACTCCCTTCCAGATGCCACAGTGTTAGTAAATGCCCAAAACAGAGTGGCCAACTGTTGCCAAAGTCAGGGAGAAAGAGGAGAGGGCAGTAGATTTAGAGGAGCTAAAGGGAGCTTGGGGTGAGGAGAAGAGGGCCTGGCCATGGGGGTGACATCAGGGCAGAGGTGTCCGGTGTCTAAAGGATTGACCAGGGGGCACCGAGGAAGTTCAGTCACAGCTGGGGAGGATTGTGGAATATTGGGGGGGGAGGTGGAATAGCACACAGTGAGCTTGGGTCTCCTGGGCTGGGTGCAGGGCTCTAGACCGGTAATTTTACCACAGCTACATGAGTCCTCAGCAGATAGGGCTGAGGACATCATGGCTCATCCTGCCCATCTCATCTCAAATGAGAGCCAAGTCAGAAGGTCTCGTCTCTGCCCAGTGTCTTGCCAGAGCAGCCCCACCACATCCTCACACGTGCTGTGCTTTGTAGTTCTTCTGCTGCAAGAGCTATAAGGAACTATTCGATACTGTGATCCAAGAGCTGATGAATGAAGATGACATACAAGAAGAGATTGACATAGCTCCTCATCCCCACCGCTCCCAAACGGAGCTGCGAAGTGACATTAGAGCGGAACTGCTGCGACAGTAAGAGATCAGGGAGAGACTAACCAGAGCTTATGGCGGGAAGAGGGAAGCCCTCATTACCAGCTCTCTTAATTCCAGTCTCAGGGAACAGGGTGGGAATCTGCTGGCCATGTCCCACAGCAGGGCATGTGAATGGACAAAAACTTGGGCATCTGATGTCAGGCCTACAGTGGTATCACTGACAGAAAAAAAAAAAAAATCATCTGCCTCTGGGGAGAATGTGCTCAGGAGACAACAGCACCGAGTGTGGCCTGGTTTAAGTGTGCAGCAAGGATGGTTCAGAGCTGCCAAGGCACCACTCACCCCTAGTTCCTCATACAGCTCATCTTGGTGACGGAGTCCTTAAAGAGGCACTAGGGGCACTTAATGAGGAGAAGCCAGAACTGAGTGCTCAGAAGTCATCAGCTGCTTCATCTCTGTGATATTCCCCTTGGAAGTTCGACACTTGCACATCAGGAAGGCCCCTAGGGACAGGACAGAGCTCACACTTTCCCAGTTGTTTAAAAAATATGTTTCCAAGTGAATTCCCAACTGAGCTTTCCTTGCAAAAGACTCTGAGCATATTTGACTGTGTTCTGGGCCACCCTCACACTGCACCAGCCCCTGCACCACCTCGGCCGTTTTGGCCCCTTTGCACAGCAGCCTTGATGGACATGAGCATGATTTTCCTTTGCCCTCCAAGGCTGCCCAGTGGGCATAGGCCAGGATCGAGTTCCTCCTTAGCATGGGGAAGTGCTGGCCCTGGGGAGCACCCGTGTGTGGCTGTCCCTAAGTCACAGCAGCTGCACCGTGGTGGGCACCGAGGGACCTGTTAGGGCTCAGGAGGGACAAGTTTTGCATGGCAGGCAGAACACCTGAGGTATTTGTCTTTATTGCCATCTTCCCTTTTCTCCCACTATGTTGATCCTCAGGAGTCTGATTTGTAAGTGCCAGTGTATCTTTACTGGCGTAACAGCCTGCACCAAGATTTCCCTCAGGTGAAAAGGAGTAAAACAAGGTCTGAATGCCAGTAAGGTCTTATAGAAGGTCTTCAGATGATAGAATTTGATTTGAGCCTTTTAGGCAGGGTCTGGCTTCTAATTGCATGTGGAGCTTAGCGCAAATGGGCTTTTGTGCTTAGGTCTACATATTACCACAACCAAAACAGTGTATATGGTGGGTAGCTCTCAGCCTAGCCTTCCAATCAAGCTGAATTTCATCACGAAAGAACAGAGTGGGGACTCAAGCACCCAGCGTAACTGATGCAAAGCAGGGTGTCCCACCACATGTGCACGTAGGATGTCATGGAGGCTTGGGTTCACCTCACCTAACATGCAGCTCTTGCAAGCAGTTTCCCAGGCCTTCACTGGTCACGGGCAGCTCCCTTTGCCCCCAGGGCTGAGAAACAGACATCTCCACTGCACGATTCATCAAACTGGCAATGAGATGAATGTCTCATTTCTCTTCTTTGCCTATAAAAGCTGCCTCTGGTGATAAACTCATATGCAGACATCTGCATTGCTTCAGGTGAACACTTCTGAGACAGCAGCCCATGATATTCTTTCCTCTTAGATTGTGGGAAGTATCATTCGCCAACAATTTGATCTTATTTTTAACTTCTGATTTTTGAACCACAGGTTAAGTATAGAAGGCTTTGAGAACTACAGGGAAATATTTGAGCGGTATCTAAAATTTGCAGCCTGTAAGTACCTTTGCATTATTGGAACAGCTGGGTCTGATTTGGCACCAGAAGTGCATGTTAGCATCAGGCCATCCAGGGGAGAAGCAAAAACTGCAGCCCTTTATGTAATAAAACCTATGAGAAACCCATTTAGAAGTGGTCAGGGACCTTTCTAAATGCTCAAAACACAGATCTGGCCATAATTCCCTGTCTGTGAATGCTGTGTTCTCCATGATTGTCTCCTGGTTTGCAAGAGTTGTCTCCTGGTTATGAACGAGATTTACAGGGCCACATCTAGCTCTTCCTTTGCTATAAGTAGTTCCCAACTGCCTATAGGCTGGCCGAGTTTCATAGCCTTAAGCAAAGATAGCCCTTACTTCCCTCAGGAAAACCATCCCACTCCATCCTATTGAGGTTAAATTTCCCCTTTCCACCAGTTTCTCCTCAAATAAGGCAAAAGACGCAGAAGGTCCTCAATCTCTCCCGCTGTTAGGGGTGGTGAGACACACACACACCCCATAGAGCACTGCTCCTCATACAGCACTGCTCCTCATACTGCCCCTGCAGAGCTCATGCTGCACGTGGGCCCGCGGACACCAGCGGGACAAGGGTGTCCACATCCAGCACCCTTCCCTGTGACATGTCCAGCAGGGCATTTTCCAGCAGATTATCCCTCATCCGCACGCACATCAGGTCAGGGAAAACACCCTTTGCCCCGCAGCGTGATGGTTGCCCAGGCACGTGGCACTGCGGCCCGTGGTCCTGCTCCGCTGCCCGAGCTGTGACTCCAGTGCAGCTTGGCTGTGCCTGCAGTTTCTTAATAGTCCAGCAATTAGTTATGGGAGACTCTTGGGTTCCCTTGTCCCCTGTCTGTTTTGTTTATGGCTCCTGGCCTCACATGTTGCCCCCTGTACACTGAAAAGCTCCTTGATCAGGTGGCATTAATGAAGCAGATGCTCTCACCTTCCCCACACCCTTGCACCCTACTTCGCCCAACCCAAATAATCCGTGACACGAAGCTAGAGTAACAGCACGGCATCACATTTTCCTGTACACCAGCCTTCTAAAACTGTTTCAGTGGGTAAGATTTCATTCAGGCTCTCAGAAGAGAACGAATACACCGTTGGATCACAGACCGCTCCTTCCAAGAAGCATCGACCAACGTCAGCGCCTCCAGAAGACCTGCTTGAGCTGGACACGGATTTTGTTGCAGAGCACCTCAAGGTGTGTGGTAGCCCATGGGATCTCCTCTTGCTGCTTGTCATGCAGAGTATAAGGGGATTATATGGCCAGCTGTATGGTGTAGGGCATGTTTATACCCTGTGAGAGGCACAAGGGTCCAACCAAGCACATTTAGATGTTTTGCAGTATCTGGCAGTGACACAAGCAGAATAAGGAGCCTCTCAAAGACAGGGCAAATCTGGCAGCGCTGCAGCAGGGCTGCCCCAGCCCTCCCTCCCTCCCTCCAGAGATTTCTTTCCTTCTCTCCCCTTTCTCTTCCTCTCTTCTCCGTCTTTCCTCCCAAACCAGAAAGCATTGCAGGCATACAAGAAAATTACCTGTGATTTATCACACAATCCGTGATTTTGTTGGCTTTTTTATTTTAAACATAGAAATGCTTTGCTTTCCCCTCCTGAAATATAGGGGTAGCAAATCCTCCTGCATAGGACTGTCTTTTTAGCCTCATAAAAAGTCTGAAAAATGAAAGCATGAACAAGATTGTTGGTTTGTTGCTTCTGTGTTCCCCTCCCTCCCTTACAACCAGGAAGTAATTTTTATCTGTTTTGCAGAGCCAAAATGCACATCTTCAGGTTATCAATCAGTGCCACAGCTAAGTCTGAGATCTGTCACTTGCACAAGAAATGCCTCCACCTGGGAGCTTGGGAGCTGCTCTGGACAAGGCCCTCTCATTCCCACAACAGAGAAAATCTGAGCCAGGCCCCTTTCTGCATATGATCGTTAGCTGTTGCTTTTAATGATGATGGTAAAGGCAAACAAACTCCCTCTGCTTCCCTACTCTCAAATGAAACAGATCCATTTTTCTAGGAGAAGCAGACGGCAACGCTTCTCATTCCTATTAGAAAGCATTAAACCCAGCTCCCTTGTAATGCTTGGAGCTAAGCCCTTAGTAAAGAAATGTTTCTATTTTTCCTGCAGCAGCTTGTCAGTACGTTACAGGATAAATTACTTGCGTGTCTGATGGAAAGAGGGCTCTTGGCAAATTATATCATCACAGAGCAGCTAATAACATAAACTTTGGAGAGCTGAGCTTCATACGTGAAATGTGAAAACACAGAATTGAAGGCTAAGTTTTCCTCAGCTATTTAAAAGGCTTTAATTAAAAAGTAAGCAAATAAACAAACAAAACATTAGGTTGGGTGGAAAACATCATAGTGCGCAAAGGCCTTTGTCAACAGGCCCCTTAGCTGGGTACCACGGAGGGAAGTGGTGGGGCTGGAGATGGAGCAGGTGGAGAAGTGAAGCAGCCCCTTCTGCCTGGCTTGATTTTCTCCTGGGGCTGATGCTGCTCCCGATGCCTGCGGAGATGCGTGCAGGGATCACCCACCGCCTCTGCTTCATCCCCACAGCACTGCCACCCTCTCGAGCCGGTGACGAGATATTACCCCGATGGACAGACGTTCCTTCTGCTTCTTCCGGATGGAACTGGTCAGGTTTAGTATCCAACAGAACTTACTGCACACAGGGGGCACACATAAGAATACCCTACAAGTGGGTGGTTTTCACTACGGGTTTCCTCTTGGGTTGACCAGGCTTGGGTTATTTTCCCCAAATACTTTCCCACATTTCCTTGCCAAGCGCGCTTTTTGGTAGGCTTTAGACAAGCTCTTCTTTCCTTAACCCCCTGCCAGCTACCCCTCGGGCAACACGGCCCTTCTGATCACGTATAGCCAAGGATCCCAGTTCACGTACTTCGTCCTGGAGGACAGCAGGTGCATGGGGATCAGAGGCTTCTTCGGGAACTGCGGTCGCGCAGCGTGCTGCCACCCCAATGGCCACATCTGGTAAGTGTGAGCCCCGGGGGCCATCCCGCTTCTTTTGTTATTCATTTTAGGGGGTTTTCCATGTGAAAGGCATGAAAAGAAGTGAGAAAAAGCCCACCGGAGCATTGGGGTTTGTAGAGCTGCATCAAGGTGAGGGGCAGACACAGATCCAGGCTGTTCACCTGCTCTAGCAGCTGTTGACCTCTCTGAAGACCTCTGTGACATCCTTTCTCTTATCTGAGTAGCCCAAGTCTTTCCACCTTTTCCCCTTGGCCACGTTTTCTAGCCTTCTTTTGTGGCTCTCTGCAGCCTGGCTGGTGTGAGCACCTCCAGTCCCCTGGACTTTGTCAGGGTCAAGTGGACTGCTCCATCCAGGACTGCTCCATCCTGCTTGCTGGTGACGTGTGTCTGGAGACCACCGTGGTCTAGTCTGAGGTTAGCCACACAGCAACGGGGTAGGAAGACTCAGGTTACAGCTCAGGAAGAAGGGTGCATCTTTGCTGTCTTTTCAGGAAGTCCCAGGCAGCCATTCTCAAAGAGCACAAGCTTATTATTTGTATGAGAGGGGAAATTGCAACAGCCAGAGTCATTTAGTTTGATGTCAACACCGCTTCTGTTTTTTTCTCATATCTGCTCCTGACTGTGAGGATGACTTAGGCGACCGACTTTTTGCAGTCAAAGTGGTGATGTGCAGCAACTGATGGCTTTCAGTAGAAACTGCTGCTTTTTGAGCGCTCAAAGTCTGAGTTTGACCCCCTACTTTTCCCTCCAAAGTTTCCCTTTGAAAAGTCAGGGGCTGGAGGAATCAGCAAATCGTTTCTCAGTTTTACAAGTCCTTCCTGTGCTGAGACTAATTAGTGGGTGTATTAAATGCCTAACTGGCTCTTACAAATCATCGTAAATAGCCTTTGCAATAACACTTCCATTAGACGGCAGCAGCGCTGCTGTTTGCCTGCAGACACACTGGTCCTTCATCCATCACGAAGAGCACAGTTTTTACAACGCTGCACCAAAGAGATTCACAGCGGCAGCAAAACAGCATCGCCACCACTGCCTAGCCCCATGTTCTGCATTTCTTCCTTTCCCCCGCTCTTACTAACCCTTTTTATTTTCCTGCCACTGGTCTCTCACTCATGCCCTCTCCTCAGGAAGGGTCTCCGTGATTTCTTGGAGACACAGAAGTGCTTCCGTGTCCTGTTAGGGAGTTTCCACCCATTAGTGGAAAACCGATGGAAACCATCTCCTCAGGGCCTCTGCTCTTCCCTCTCACTCCCTCGGCCTGCATCTCCTGGCAGGAATTAACTAAGAGCAGTGATGAATAAATGATGATTCTTTTATATTTACAGAAAGTATCCAATAACTTTGTTTAGAGGAAAACACAAAATAAGCAGCCAGGGGGTAGACCACCTGTCCCGCGCACAGACCAATCCAGACCCATCACAGCTGGGATTTTCCCTGTTTTTATTTTGCCTTCTGTTTCTTCTAAGCTACACCACAAGGTAATACTAGGGGAGCAGGAGGGAGACGGAGCCGCTTGCAGGCATTTGCTGCACTTGTCAGGGCCCAACAGCAGAGCGGAGAGAATCAACTTTTTCACGCTCGGACAGGGAAAATTCAAAGTGACACATGCAATGAATGGTAAAAATCCCCTGCCTCCTGCATCCTGGGGATACTTCAGCTCCCAGAGCCGTCACTCCAAGCTGTCACTAGATGGGGAGTATTGATTTGTATTCTTATGTTGTAGATACGGACTATTTCCACCAAACACATGCACTTAGTTTCAATCTTGTTCTCTGGCAAGGCCTTTTCCTGCATCCAGCCACACATACATATAAATAATCTATTTTTAGTATAAAGGTTGCCAGAGCCTAGGAAGCAACCATGGCTGGATATGTGACAGTGAAAACTTTCAGAAGACATAAAAGTGCAACAGGAGGAAGGAGAAATGCACAAACGTGCTCAGCTCATGCTCTGTTTCATGATTTTCTTTGCCCTTTAGGATCTTTGTGCCCTCCAGGGGCCAAAGTCCTCTCCTGCCCTATGCTCAGGTGCAGCCCCACTGCCAGGGCCTCCCTCGTTGAGCCATGCGCCCAACAGCACCGGTGGGTCCTCCCAAAAGAGCCCGAGGGAAATGAACAGCCACATGTTCAGCTTCCTAACGGGCCTAGGAGACCACAGCAGTGAGGAAATGACCTTCTCCTGGCTCAGGCTGGGGTTGCCAGGTCACTGAAGCACAACCCGTGATGCCATGGGGAGCCCCATGGTGGGCCTGTCGCGCCCCATGGTGGGCCTGTCGCACGAGCAGACCCACGCGCTCCCTCAGGAGGCTTCCCATGGTGGAGCCGTCGTGTGAAGGTCACCTTGGCGCAAGGCTCTGCGTTTGTCCCCAGGGTGGCCCTGGATCTCTGCGCTGGGATCTGCTTTCACCAGGAAGGGACGAGCCAGAAGTGCTGGAACTGGTGGGCGCTCAGCCCTCACGTTCACAGCCCTCCTTTCCAGTCCATCTTCATGAAGCTCAACAGTCACATCACCGTTAAAATCGTGGCTCAGGACCAGATTTGCTTAACGTTCAGCAGCCACAGCGACCACATCCGCTTCAACGTGGGCGCCCGGCTCAAGGTGAGTCCTCGGCACGTCCACGCGGCCTGGCCAGCCCATGGGCCGGGCAGGAGCGCGGCCTGGAAGCGGCTCAGCTACAAAAAGCCAGGGTTGCTGCAGCTGCTAAAAGGGATTGACCGCAAATCTTCAGGTGGAAAAAAAAAAAAAAGAAAGAAAAAAAAAAAAAAGAGAAAAAAACCCACCATTTCATTCAAAAGCAAATTTCCTGCCCCTGTGAATCTTAATGAAATTCCCTTTCAGGAAAGCATTTAGATAAGACTGAAATGTTGTCGCTGAAGGGTAAGAACAGCACATCTCACAAATTCATTTTGAAACACTATTTCTTTTCAAAACATTTACATTAAATGTCAATACAAACACGAAGCTTCTGATTTTATCTAAAAAGCATTTCACTTAACGTGAGCAGGGCATACGGGGAGAGGAGCGGCGAGGTCCTTTGGCATTTGCTGCCACGCGAGTTTCCAAGCCCTGACCCTTCCCAGGAGGCGGGAATGCTGTTTCCACCAGGGCTCAGCCCTGGGGTGACTGTCCCGACGTGTTAGTGTCCAGCACCCACATCCTCAGCTGGATGCGGACGCGGGCGGTCGGCTCCGAAATGCCCCATGCCATGGGACTACGTGGGGATGGCCAGGAGCTCACGGCCGCTCTTCAGCATCGCTGCTCTGCTCTTTAACGTGCGCTTTCCTTGCAGTTGAAAGACCCCGAGACAAGACACTTGCTTACAAGGCCAAGCAGCACGGAGGAGCTCTTCCTCGAGTCCAAAAGGAGCGAGCTCAGGAGCCTGCTCCTGGAGATACAAGCAGCAGTGCACCGCTTCTGGCACCCCCTCCCGCAGTGAGCTCACCGCTCCGGGTCCTCCGCTATCCGCCATCCGTGAGAAGCGCCACAACGAACACATGGAGACGCGGGGCCGGTGCCTGCGCCACTGGCCGACGCTTCAGATTAACTCTTCCTTTGCGCCAAGGCAGTAGCAGCCGGGCAGCTTTGCTATGAAAATAAAGTGCCTTTTTCCAAGCTCCCGGCGCCCATCTTTGTGTAGGTTGAGCCCTTGCAACACCGAGCCCTGGATGGACTGTAGCAGGACTGTGGCAACACGGGAGGGCTGGGGGGCAGGAGAGGGCTTCCTTCCTACAGCTAAAGGACCAGTTAACCCCAAACCCGACCCCCTCAAGCTGCCTCAGCCAAAACACATACAGGACAGGACAACGGGGAGGAAAAACAGGAGCCTGGGTGTAGGGAGATCCAAGAGAGGGTGAAGAGCCCCTCAGGCACCGAGGCTCCAGTCTGGGCAGCTGGTCATGCTCCTACCTCACAAACCACCAGTTTCCCGAGCAGCAGGGACACGCTGATTTATTATTTCAAGTTTACACTTGGGGGTTTCTTTACATTGTTAAGGGGTGCAAAGACAGGCTGCAGTAGAGCCCCAGTAAGACCTGAGTGAGGGTGCAAGGAACAAGCACCCGGGTGGTGAGAGGCTGCGAGGCCCAGGGCCAGGAGGCAGTACCGGGAATGAGGAGGTCTGGGTAGGTGCAACTGTGACCAACCGGGCAGCCACAACAGCTACTGCACAAAGTAAGGCCTGAATAACACCAGGGGTTTCTGCCATCGGCGCCCAAGCTTACTCTTGGTGACGGCCAACTAGTTAAAACACGGTCTTGTAGAACAGCTGTGGTTTATTCCCCTTAATATAATTGCAGCAAAGAGACTATTTAGGCACACAAGATCTTTTTGTCTTTTCAGTAAAGAAAGTACAAATATCCTTTTATTATAACCATAAAGAGGGATTACTTAAACAATTAGCTGTACATTCAGCAGTCAGGTATTTATCTGTGCTAAATAAAGTCAGCTCTCTTACTGCTAAAAAGAACATTTTCTTTTTCTTAACAAAGCACGGTGTGCTTACAGGACATTTATTGTTTTTGTAGTACAGTTATGTTGACAGAGAAGCCTCAGGATACAGAATAAAGCTTTACTCTTGGACCAAAATAGGAGGCAACATTTTTATTTAAAAAAATTAAAAACAGCAAGTTTCTAGTCAGATAATATAAAGCATCTTAAATTAATCTCTTGAAAGTATTTACACTATTTGTAAAGTAAATATCTGAAACTGTACATGTTTAAACAAATGTTCATTTAGCAAACAGGCTGTATAAATTCACTGCTCTCCTGATCTCCCAAGCCGCTGTCCTGGAGCTGCCTGGCTGCTCCAGAGGTGAATAGATCCCACGCACAAGAGACGCTACCATCGGGGTTGCCCCTTCACACCTCTGTACAAGGTATTAAATCAGCTGTCATTCTGTACAGCAATCATGCAATCCTTCTGTAAAACTTTATAAAAACCTCAAATATACATATATTACAAGGCAATGGACATTATTTTACAGCCTATATTTCTACATGAGTGTAAAGAAAGGGTAAGTTTTCTTCCTCGTTAGTTCCTTTAGTGAATTTTAAGGAGTTATGGAAGGTCCTATAAGTACCATTTACGTACCTCAGCACCACTGCTGCAACACTTCTCACAGCAGCTTTAAATCCCAACCTTGTAGTCTCCAGCCATCTGATTTCTAACAGCAAATTGTTGTTTCAAAACACCACTGATGTGCACCAAAACTTCAACATAATTCAAATTACAGAACAGGTTTTTAAAAAAGTTTTTAAAAAATGCTATATGTAAGTCACCATATTTTTCTTTTGCACTGCTGCACAAGAAATTCACACACTGGGATACCCTAGAGCTGCTTTTAATGTCTCATTCTATTAATGACAAAGCATTTAGCAATCAGCTTTGTGAAACAGAGTACTAACTGATGCATGTTGAACACTGTGCACTGTTTACCAGTTACTGAGCATTTCTCTTAGCCTCTTACTTGCCACGGTGATTTGAGGGTGCTTTCACATTCCTTTCTGACATCCCACCCCACATTAACCTTTATTTAGTGCACAAGGTCCAGCCCTAGCCCTGTTCCAGTGTGACCAAGCAGGGCAACACACCACTGATCAGGTAAGGCAAGGAAACTACTCCAATGTGAAAACGTAGTATGCCCGAGAACCTCAAGGCTAAGCTTGGCCTTTGCTGCAAAGCACGTGAAAACACAGTTGTTTCCCTCAGAAACAACAGAAATTATATTGCACAGCTTTCCATGGAAAATCTCATGCATTTGAGATTCTTTACATGGAAGAGGTTAGAACGTGAACCTCCAGGTCAGACCTCATGAGCTCCCAGGCATGAGAGTATAAAAAGAATCAGGTGTTTTGAGAAGTTCAAGGAAAATAAAGTCTTCCCAACTAACAACCTCCAAAATTCAATCACGTGCATTCTCAGAGAGGTTTAAAGGAAAAGGAACATGCCTACTAAAATCAAGTTGACATATGCAATGTGTTTATCTCGAAGCCTTGCAAATACCTGCTCCCTTCTCCATGTGATTTCCTCCACTTTATTTAGAGTGTGTCTTTGAAAAATGCTTCTTTTCATTGCATACATGAGCTTAAAAAACAAATTCTTTCTTGTTTTCCTTTACATGAACAAATGAAAAAAACAGGAAGTGCAACCTTGAAGACTGGAAAAGGCAGTAACTGAGCTTGCACAAGGAAGGGTTTTTTGCATTGTTATTTCCCTCTCCTCAAATAGCAAGACCTTCAAGGAATCTATGGAACTGATTTCCCCCCCTCCACCACTAATCAGAGTTAAGCAGCCTGGAGAGCCTTAGTGCACACTGGGATCCTTTGCTCACTCCGAACCTTCGCATCCCCATCGCTGCTCGCTGCTCAGCTGAAGTTTCCTTGAAGCAGCCTCTCTGCTGGGCTACTTGGACATTGACAGGAGCAAGTTCACCTGAAAGACAAAGTCCACCTTAGACATAACAGCTAAGATCTCATGTCTGATATTTTAGACTCTAAAAAGAAATCCTAAGGAATGTCTAAGGATTTAGAGAAACTAGAAGAACCATCACAAGACAATTCCCCCCAATTTTCCATCACCGCCCTACTCGGGCTTCCTAACAGGGAATTGCTGACCACACCGACTAGTCCTTCCAGCAGGCACAACCTATTGCATTAAAGCTTCTAGCAAGGGAGTCCAGGAAAAAAAATAGCTGGCAAAAAAAAATGGCAGTAGCTATTTTGCTCATTATTTCAAGCATATGAGAGATCCTTCACAATGTTTGTTTCCCTACAATTACAATATGGTTTTCTATGCACTTTAATTTGTTCAAAAAAATGACTCTAAGGATCAACTGATAGAGTGTTAAAGGGAGTCAACTTCTTTGCGATAATCCCACCTCCTTCCATTGGCATCAGCTCTTCTCTGGGCTCCACGACAGTTATCACACTGCTTGGTTGCTACACTCACTGCAGAAAAACTCCTCTTAATATTATCTTTATCTGTTTAAATACTGGCAAATCAGGACAGTCACAACTCTATCCATATTCTCTGGACCATTACAGCCAGATTACTTGTCCCTATATCTGTACATTTTCCCAAAGCAATTTACTTTAAATTCTATCTTATAATTTGTTCCCACTGCTTCCTAATATAATTCTGTCGTGTGTGTGAATATTTACTACCCCAGATTCCTCCCCACAAAGATAAGGCTCCAAAGTGGGTGAAGTCTTCCAGCTGACTCTCTGCCAAGGCACTGTACAATCAAACCCTCTGCAACATCAACCACCACCTTTAATTTAAAAGTTGTCTTAAAGAATTTACTAAAGAAAAACTTAAAAAGTAATTTTTAACTGAGAGTTCTGAATAACCCTGGGTGATCAAACCCAGGCTTTCAGGGGATAAAAATGGAAAAGGATTTGGAACACCAGAAAAAAAAAAAAAAAAAAGAGACTGACTTTTTGCCTTAAAAAAAAAAAATCAGACATGTGAAAGAGCAACTGAAAACAAGGAGCTTCAACATACACAATACGTACCTGTTCCATTGAAGGACAAGCTATGATCTGGAGATCCTCATTACTAAATTCTTCCTTTAACAAAGCATGGAGTTTCTGGAACATTTGCTGAATGTTATTCTTTCGAAAGAGATAAAAATAAAAAGAAACAATGTTGAAATAACACAAAACTCATCTCAAATATAAGCTAGAGCAGGCATGATATACATGGAATAGCTACTGAAGGCCAGATGATGTGGCAGAGCTTTGAGGGGGTTTGCTCTAAAAAAGTCCAGAAGAGCAGCAAAGAACCCCACGTGGCTGTGAGGAAAAGTTTCACCTAAGATGTGAAGAAATGAAGCACTAAGTGCTATAGCTTTAAATGCTGGAAAACTCAAACTTGGGTCTTCTTGTGGGTTACAAGAGGGTCCCTGCTGGATCTGCATCACTCTCTCTAGCGCCAGCACTTCTGCCCATGAAGAGCTGGCCAAGGCTTAGAACAAGTTGCAGATGTGCAAATTACTGTGTTATTAACAGCAACATGGCCTATGTAGGTGGAATATAGGGAAGAGCAGGACAGCACATGGTATTTGTCATGCTTACTGGCCACACTGCTAGCCTAGAATATCCCTGTGTACATACACGTACATGCCAACAAGCTGCATGATGCTACAAAATGTGCTTAAAGTCTTAGGAACTAAATTAGGGTCCAACAGTTTAGTACACAAGAACAGGCTGATGTACATCTAATAATACTCACCCTAACTGGCTTAAACAGAATGAATTCTGTATCTTTATTGGACAAGTACAATGACATGCTTCGTAACGTTGACGGCAGCTTCGTTTTTATCGTCTTGTAAGTGGCAGAGACCAGATCATTGACCTTTGCTGAAAGAGAAGACAATTAACAGATTAGCATCCCCCTTTGCTAGTTCAAAGGCACATTCCAGAAGACCACCTCCACTTTACCTGAGCTGATTGGTACCACAGTGCAGACTGAAAAAAAAGTGCTGTCATCTCACTGCACGACCATAACACGTCAAACAAAGCTCTTTCCTCAGGATCTTGGGTTTCTCAGGATCTGCTCAAGACCCGACCCCTATTTCCCTGCAGTAAATCCATTCGACCTCTATCTGCAGCTCCCCACATCCTCCAGATGTTCCTGAGGTTGCAGTCTTCCAACAGCAATAAAGATCTACTTAGGCTTTCTTCTAGAAAGCTTCCTTACCCAGAAAAGCAACTGCTGGGGAATAAAAAGGCCTAGCAAGGAGAACAGTGTATCACAACTTCTCCTTACTGTCCATGTGCCATGTCTGCAGGAAGAAAGGCTGCATGGCCACCTGGAGGGTGACTCAACCAGACAGGAATCCTGTCTCAGACAAAACCATGTTGCTTTACTGCAGAGGATTTTAATGGTTTTACAAGATCTTTGCTCAAGGGGCAAGACAAATCTATATTTCATAGCTTTAAATCCCCAAAGTTAACATATTACATTTTCTTCCTCATTTCTATGGTATCTAAATTTTATTCCACCTACTCCTGCTTTCCAGACAAATGACCCCAAGAAACACAAGCTCCACTTACATCTGCTTCTACACCCATAACTATCTCCAAAGAAATGTTAAAAATACTCATAAACAAGTCAGAAATAAGCAGGAGCCCAAGTCAGCCCCTGAGATTGCATGAACCATGGAGCAGCACTGAATTATGAATGAATATTGCTGGCTTTGCATTTTACGAAATGTGACACAACAGAAGGCTCCAATGTAAGAAGTAGCATAATAAGATTTCTCAGTGCCTTGTGTTAGCTTAACCTTGTAATACAAAGAGCAAAAACAACCCAGGAGTATCTTAACTAGGCTACATTGCCAAATGTGCTATGAAACATTTGTGTTTGCGTTCTCAGTTAGAGGGAAGCAAAGCTGGATTTCAGACAGCCATTGAAAAACTGAAGAGGAAATGGTTACCAAATGTACAGGCAACAAAAGTTTCAATGTTGACTCACTTTTTCCCATAAAAGCAAAAGTTTTTTCTTAATTTGACCTTAATATCTTAAGCACATTCTGTATTCAGCTATGGAAATGCTGTTTTCATGCAAAAACAGGCGCAGCTTGAGAAATGCTGAAGTCATCCATCTTCTGCACCAATTAAGGGCACACTCTGGAGTTTGCCAGATTTCATTTAGAGGAATCTTAAGACATTTAAACTAGAATGCAGGTCAAAATATAAGCCAAGATTTTCAAGAATAAGATAGTTCTTAGGTGTCAGTTCTTAGATTCCTACTCCGAAATTTCTACATCTCATTCTCAAAATCCACATTAAAATGCCCAACTTTTCAGATTACTGTTTTTTTTTTTTTTTTTTTTTTTTTTTTTTTTAAGGAGTCATGCACTGAAGCACACACAGAGAGAAATGACATGCTGAAATACTCTAGCTCCACATAATGCAGCTTATACCACTCTTCCAAAAACGATGAGTAGAAGAGGTCTGTCTTCTCCACTTCAGGTGAAGTTTTCAAAAGAGGTCTCAAAACAGAAAATGAGTGTGGCTTTACCAGCACACCAGCATCTTGGAGATAACAGAAGAATGCAAAACAAATAAATACCTGGTTGTGCCCACGGTTGCTGGGACAGGCTGTACTTGGGACCTCCTTGCGTGGCCATTGTTTTTAAAGCAGACACCTAAAACAATCACAATCAACACAACGTTATTCCTTAATTTTTGTTGAAATCACAACAAAAAGATCCAGTAGTAATTGCACAAATCTCTCAAACACTGCAGTTTACCTTACTGAACCTTCCCTTTTCTCTCTCATATCTAAGGCCTGGCTTAATAATAAAGAGAGGAAGGAGCTTGACAGAAATGCAATTGAAAAACACAGTCATTTACAAAGACACATAGGCACATGGAGAAAACTCAATAGCGATTTATATTTGAGAATGTTGAACTGCCCAAGTTTTCAATAAATCAAATGAAGAAAATTTGGGCAACTCCAACAATTCCACCAATTCCCTATCTGTATTTTAGGCATCTTACTGGCCCCTTGCTCCAGTATTACAGGCATCAGTAAAATTAACACTGAATCTTCGGAATTCTCAGAAGGCAGCAAGTGGCTTGATGTTTCTGGCACTCACGCAACGCCACAGCCCCAAGTGCTGAGATGTCAAGCTACAAAACCACTTCTACTCAGTACACGGTATCCACAACACACTTCTCATTTTCCAGAAGAGATCCTGCTGTGTTATTTTCTCCAGATATCCAGGAATTCTAAATTCTAGAGCAGGTTCTAGGCAGAAGTCTATTGGAGCACGATGCTTTTTTGTTCCCGACCCCTACAGTACCTTTCCACCCCCCATCTAGTCAATAATTTCTGTTACAAACTGGACTTAGGAGGCAAGTCCTGCTCAGACAGCATCTCACTGCTCTGAAGCTGACTGAAAACTGACAAGCAAATGCAACAACAGCCCTACTCTAAGACTTCCCTTCAAAGCTACATGACCTGAGACTGTTTTTGGAGACTTTTATCCAAGTGCTGAATTTATAAGTCCTCTTGCAAACAGGGAAGCTTGTGTCAAATTTCACAGACCTGTTTCATTGAGCTGAAAAGCTTTCTAATGACAGAGCACAAAGATTCACTTAAAAAACAAACCAACTGTGATTCATTCCTTTGATCCTGCAGTCTCAAAAGTGCCTGGACATTTCTCATTGAGACTTCTAAGGAAACATGATCTTCCAGTGGGAGACGTGGTCACCTTCAGCTAACCAGGTAGCACCAGCACACTCTTATATCCGATTTAAAAATTAATGCCCTGGACCCACTGGTTTTTCTGTTAGGTTAATAAACATACAGCAGCTTTGTACCTTTGTCATGAACTCCTCCAGCTGTTCTATAAACTGTTTGGTCTGCTGCTGAATGAACTGCTCGCAAGCTGATTTCAGATGACGATCTACATCTTTTTTAGAGTCGATGTAATGTTCTCTGATTTCTGGAGTACCCTTGAAAAAAAGACAACAATTTTCTCCTTTTTATTTGCCAGAGATCACCACCCACTTAAACAACAAGATTTTTCTTGTGCAGTTAAAGACCCTCTATTACCTCCAGTAAGAACTGTATCAAGGCATTGTTGCTGTTTAGCCTGAAGAATCTTGACACCGCCTTTGGGTTGAGGATTTTAAACGCTGCATCTGTGAAACAAAGTTGCTCACATTATAAGTACATGTGATTCAGCTAACTTGAAGGGAACCTAAAACATTAATCGCTCATTTGCTCATTAAAATGGCATAGCATCATCACCTCTAAAACATGAGGGAGGCCACTGCTGCGTGTGCACATGGACACAGAAAGGCACAGACACACGCACAGTTTGATCTGGGTGTACACCATGCTGGGTACAGCACACTCAGCTCCAGTGGTGCTACTGTTAATTTACCTGTTTAAGGTAGATACATCACCTAAAGGAACAGCTGACTGCCTCTAGCTGAAATGCGAACAACAGGAAATACTGCAAAACCTTTCCATTTGTAACTCTGCTTAAAAGTGAAAAAACCCCAAAACTTCACATGCGTAGCAAACTAAGCAGCTAAAGGAAGTCAGAATTTGGCCCATGTGGCCTCAGAATACCAAGCATGATTGCACAAAATAACTTAGAACTGGCACTGTCTTCCTGTGCAGTTTATTTCTGTAGTTAGGACTAACCAACAAAACGTTGCTTGTAGTCTGCAGACATCTCAAGAGGGAAAAGCAGTTATACCTGCAACTAGCACAAGATACCCAAGTTATTCCTATGTATCAGAAGGATGTCATCAACCTTAAACTTAATCAAAAAATCAATACTTATCAATACATTTTCAGCAGTGCTTTCAGCAATGCCTGTAACCCCAGTATCTTTCATTCATTCATCCTCCTACATCTCAAACTTTTTCTTTTTTTAATTTTAGAAGCAGGTCTCTACCCCTGTTGCTGCGTAAAACAAAGGGAAGGAACACAGATACGTGCCTTAAGAGAGCACTGTCAAAGGCAATAAACAAAGAGCAAATACCAGACACGCAGGCTTGGCACTAACCTCAGAGTCTATGTAGTTACAGGGGACGGCAAAGGAAGATTCGTTTCTTCCTTTCTTCTCTTATTCCCTAGAAACTTTACAGATTCTAAAAAGAACCTAAGTTCCTAATAAGGTGCCTAAGAGCTAACCAGTCTGAAAACCTCTCCCCACTACGTCTTTCAATTATAATACCCTAGCATTACCATATTTTTTTTTTTTTGGAAGCTTCATTTCTACATTAAGGAATGTCCCTTTATCTATGAATCCCAAGTTATACCTTTATGCAGAAAACTGCCTATAAGACAGTAAAACTCCTACCAGCCACATTATTTTGCTTCCAGAACTCAACACAGATACGAAGTCTTTAAAGCCCTACTGGCTTAAGTTATACTACATTAGGGATTATGCACAGCTTACATCTTTTCAATCCCCATACGTAGCACAAAGTGTTTTCCATTACTTACCACCACCAGCAGCAAAGCTCTGGCTGGCACAAAAATTTATTCAATTAAATGGAGAATAAACTTGTATGTCAGCCAGGAAAAGACACCAAAAGGACGTATTTACCCTTTAACCTCCAGGCAACTAGAAACTACTCAACAGGTAGGAGGTTTCATTGATGTTCAAATGCAACAAGGGAAATGGTTAGTGTAAGAATTTCTTAGTTCAAGGAGCACATTAGGTAGCAGGTAAGAAAAGTTACTTCTTCAGCTTTCTCTTCTGGAAAGAAAGTAAAATCCGACAAGTTTCCAATTACTTTTCCCTTTAGCGACTTACAGATTCCTCAACCCTTCAACTTTTCCATGAGATTTCTTTTCCCCATGCATTTCACAAAGCAAGCAGAACACAGTTTGAGAAGCCAGGCCATCACTCTTTGTTTTCCCTTCCTGAGAGGCATGCTCACTTCATAAAACTTTTCAGTAAGGCTGCTTATTACATTTGCAACAAAAGCACCCCTTTCCTAAACCAAAACTCGCAGGAATTTTTGATGTATTCTGTGCAAGTCAGCTATAAATCTTTAAATCAACCAGCTAACCAGCAGCAACAAAAGTTAGTCTCTTAAAAGGTCACCAAAATGGAGAGACATCTCTGTGAAATGGAAATGTAAAGACTACTTAGCCTTTCTTAAAAAGATTGCAAACACAAGTTAGGTCAGCAGCAGAAAGCACAGGCAAATGCATTTCACACACAAAGCAAGGAACTTGTCAGAACCATCTTGGATTGCCCTTATACAGGTGCTTATTTTGTTCTTTTTTTTGGATTCCTTTTTCTTCAGAAAAAATAAGACTAAAGCAGGAGATTAGAGCAAGCCCACAGGGTCATTGCAGGTGAACATAAAATAAACCCACAACTTCTGCTAGCACAGTAAGGGAGGACAATCCCATCCCTTTCTGTAGCCAGCAACTGTTCAGTACCTCTAGTTTTCTTAAGGTCCAGGGAAATTTCCTTAATGGTGAATTCAGTGTGGAAAGGAGCAATTTGTTCACGAAGAATCAAAAGATGTTTTATTAAGAAAAGCTGTCCATCAACCTGGGTCTACAGCACAAGAAAAAGAACACACATCACAACTTTAAAAAACATTAAATGAGCAGCAGTCTCAATACCTCCCCTTTTAGCAGGTGCTTACTCTAACAAAATTGATTGCAAAAGCCTTACAAGTTTTTTCCATTAGTCTGTGACACCATTAACTACAATCTGGGACCAACAAGCCCCACTTTGGGACTATTCCTAATAGATCCCTCTACTACTGAAGCACATTTTATTCATGCTCCTTAGAAGGACTAAATTATATAGCAGTATTACCAACTCCACTTTATACACAGGTTTGAGAGATTATTTGAGATACAGCCTAATTCTTCATAACTTAGTTGCTTTATATAAATAGTCCTTGTACATCATAACTTAGAGTGGAAAATCAGGGCTGGATAACTAGGAAAAAAAAATCAGGACAACTAATCAAGGTTATGGCAGAAACATTAACTGTACTATTGTGCCAAAGTCTTACAGGGCAGTTTTCTCATATCATTAAATGCAAAGCTCAGTTAATTTTGAAACAGTACAGCAAAGACACGAGGAATAAAGCAGGGCCAAGTTTCCACCACTGCCACCATGGGTTCTGCACTGCTGGTTATTTCAGCCACGCGGTTTACGCTGCGTGCAGCTTTGAACCTTTAAAGTTCATGGCTCATTGAGGTAAATGCAGGAGGATTCAGGAATACTTCTTTGCTTTGCAAGCTGGAAGAGAACTCTTCCTGACATAATGTTAAAATAGCTAAGTAATTAATTTTCAATTCACAGTTTTAATAAATAAAAGCGCTACTAAAAATAAATGGTGAGAAGCTTTTGAGTGCTCATTTGTTCATTCCTTTCTAATTTTTATGTGTGTGACTTCACCCAATAATATTAAATTAAGAGGTGTCACGAGCAAAGGGACAGACCCCAGTCTCGGGCCAACCAGTCTAGAGCTCATTGCCAGACCAGTTTCAGTCTTTACAGTCAAAAGCAGCCTGGTTTAGTGCTGGAATGGATAATTATCTGTAGAGCTCTGGATTATATATGACCTGGTTAAGTGCTCAAGTTTAAAGCAAATGTTTGAATTTTTCTTTAAATGATTTTTATCCGATTATATTTTTAGAAGGACACACTCAGAAGAATTAAACACTTCAAAGTAATTCTTCACTTCTAAGAGCATCTGTAACTTTCCCCCACTACTAAGTATTTATTGTTTATAAAAAAATCACCAAGTCTAGGCGAATAAGACCATTTCTTGGCTGTTAGGAATTAGCAAATTAGTGTTTTCATTAAAGAAACTGAAATAGAAAAAAGGGGAATAAAAAAAGGCTTCATTCAATTACAGTTACATTTAAGAAAGTCACATTTAAGGCATAAATAACTTCATGAAACTGCTTCAAACTGAGGAACAGATCAGTGAAAATCTTTTGATTACAGACAGATCTAATAAACGAAATTTTAAAAAATCTCCCCATCAAATAATTGAAAACTATATATATATTCATATAAAATATATGTGTGTGTGTGTGTGTATATATATACATGTGTATACATGTGTATACATGTGTGTATACATGTATACATATATACATGTGTATACATGTGTATACATGTGTATACATGTATACATATATATGTGTATACATGTGTGTATACATGTATACATGTGTATATATATACACGTGTATATATATATACACACACACACATATATATAATATATCAGAGAAAAGGGTAACAGGCAATGACAATAAAGAAATACCAGGAGCAGAGATTTCCCTCAGAATTTCTCTTTAGGTATCACTTGATGGAATTCTTGTTGGCATCCTGTAACCATGGTGTGCAGTTCTGCTTTTGAGATGGGCTTATGTATGAACTTCTATCTTACAATCTCTTACCATAACTAAGAGCTAGCAATTCCTTCAGATCTCGGAGGACAGAGCAATGCACTTTAAGAAAGATTTCAATAGAATTAAAAAAAAAAAAAAAAACACGCCCACACAGTAAAAACGAATTGCTTTTGATATATGCAGGAAACGAGAACAACCCCATACCCAAAGCCCATATTCTGACCTTGTTTTTGCTGATAGAATCCGCAGCTCCGAGCAGCGAGTGGATGCAGGCAGACAGAGCCTCCTGCGATAGCCCCTGAAACACTGCCCTCTGCAGGGATGAAAACACAGCCAAAAAGGGGATTACAAGGCACGAGGAGCGCTCCGAGCGGCACCTCGTGCACTAGACGCTCCCAGGAACCCAACGCTACCGCCTGACTTGCTAGGAACACGCTGCCTAAATGCAGGAACACAGGAAGCAAACATAACAGCCTGCTCGTGCTGCCAGTTAGATGGATAGAGGAAGGCACTTGGCAAGCCCTGTGGAGTGACCATCATGACAAATATTCACCTTAACAGGGCTCATGTATTAAGTAACGAGGTACTAAGTTTCTAGTTTCTTTTTTAGCAAGTAACACCACGGCAGTAGTTCACCTAGCACCTCAAAAATATTTTGAAATGCGTTAACTTGTATTTAACACAGGAAAACAAAAAGCACTTGCAGCAAGTTTGTCAGAGGCTTACCAGTCTTATATTGGTAGATGACAAATAAAATCTGATTTTAAAGGGAAAGTCTAAAAATATTCATGAAACAAACTCTGCATGTGTGTATGTTTGATGTGCAGATAACAACTGCCTTAAATACTGGATAATGTAAACACCTGCTTAGTATCTATGTATATTTCCTATATTTTTAAGGCTGTAATAACATGCCACAAAGTACTGAAGACATTTCGAAAACACAGAAATAGTCATCATTTTTAACTCCAGAAACATCACCTTGTGCAAAGCACACAGCAAGCAGCATCCTGAGATACTGGGTTCAGCAACAAGTTCACTCCCTGTAATGACATCGAATTTTCTACTTTCTTCTGCCTCATTCTCTCAATCCAGTGACGAGCATCTTAAGCATCAGAAACTGAATTATAATAACTAATACTTTATACGAGAGCCTTCTTTCCAATGCTACAGATAGAAATTTGTCTCGGAAATCATGACCTAAGTTTGTCAGTTTACTTGGTTTGCATGAAGACACGCGCAAAAAGACTAACAAGAAATAGCAGAGGCCAGGAATTATCCATTACTAATTTAGCTCAACATATTTAGAACTGGTACTAGATGCTCCTTCACTTCCCTTGACACTAGATAAAGAAATGTTTGCGTACATCTATGCATCTGTAGAGCTTGGAGAGACACACCAGAGTCCTTCTGACAGTAGGATACCACATCCCATGCAGATCTGCTGGCGAAATCGTCGTCTGGTGCCTGGCATTAAGAGATTCTGCTGAACCTGTTTAAAAGTAAACCACACACATGAAAAACCTATCCCTCGGCCCTATCCAAACCCATCTATCAGTACTTTCAACTGAAGGAGGCTGCAACACAGACTACAATTTTTATTGATTTCCTACAGCAATATCATATGCACTACAGCACCAAAATTGCTTCGTTTTTTCCTTCTCTGCAGGGCAAACAAGATTCTGTGAAAGACATGAATTCGCTTTCAGGAACGGTGCAGCCTTACCCTTTTCTAATGAATTAGTTTTAAAAGGATGTCTCCAATGACCCTCACCCCCTTAAGTCCAGCAGCTGAAAATGGTCAGACAAACAATTACTAGCGAAAGGTGTTCAAGAGAAAGGGATATTCCCAGAGAACTATGGAAGATGCTCAGGAAAAAAAAAAGAAAAAAGAAAAAGGAAAGAAAACCAAGCCATTCCATCAATTTTACTTCTTTATGCTTTTCTTGTTGCTGTGGCTGATCTTAGAACTGCAGAGGTGCACAGTTTAGGCATCATACGGCAGAAATGATTCAAAGGCAAAAAGGATAATGACATGGAGTTTTCAGCAAGTATTTTTAAAAAATCCCACCTCCTGGACAACCGTTATAACATCCCTGTATGCTCAAAATGGATTTTCCCAGATCATGACAGATAGAAATCTTATATTATTCTCCTTTTCCCCTTAGATGCTGGGAAATGGCCAAGCCAATAGCCTGATAACCTTGATCTCAATTTGCAACCACTCAAAAGGAAGTTTTGAAGTTTTACCTCTTGAGGGAATATGCCCTTGTGATTCAATTATGTGATGTGGGAATTGTCTAAAAACAACCCAGTAGCATCTTTTCTTGTTTTTCAATTAAAAAAAAAATCAGACCTTGGGTTTTCTGTCTGAATTTCCTAAGCTGCTTATTAGACACTTCAGCTCTTTCTGTAGGGACTGAAAAGGGAGATGCTGACACCCTCAAGAGGTGACTAATCCCAGTCCTCTGGGGCATTTGGGAATGGGATGCAGGATACCAGAGAGGTCCCTCCCTTCTCCTGGAGGCTGGTGGGGTCTGTGTGACTGTTACGTGCCTCGGGCTGGGCATGCAAGGTATGAGCCCTGCTCTTCACAGGGTCTGCAGGCTCTAAATAGAAGCCACCAGCAAGATCTGTGCATGTCTTGCAAGCCAAAAGAAGGAGCAGGTAATCAAAAGGAGTATGAGAATGAGCCAAGAAAGATGCTGCTGAGAAACACCACCATTCTGACAAGTGACAAAATAAAGGCTGATATTCTTGATGGGTCTTAGCCATATACTTACAGGGTTGTAACATTCACTAACATTCAGTAACTGACATTAAATTTCACAAAAATTGCTCCCAGTTCACTGTAATCTGCTGACACACAGGTCACATTTAAAATGTCAAGGACTGTGTCGTGGGTTATTGCAAAAGCATGTAAAACTACTACGTGGAAACCCATTCTGAGGAAAAAGTCACTTCTTCAAACAAAGGCCCAGACAAAAACACTTCTGAATACTCAAAGTATTCAATTAACAAATGGATTTTTAAAAATATAACAAGAGCCACACCAAAATATAAAATTAATTTGCTCTTCATTCCAAAAAGTTGAGAAGCTCAACTCGAAACAAATTTCACCTCTTAAGACACATGCAAGTTTCTCACTGATAGGTCAAGTTAATCCTCACTCGCCAGGAGCTTTATGCATTAATTTGTCAGTGTGATATGCAATGTATTTCGAGGCATACCAGATTTAGCTAAGGACTCTGGATCTTCTAGCCGGACATCTGAAAATGAAGCTTCGGATGACAGCTTCTGCTGTTCATCTTTTAAGCTCTGTGCAATTTGCTGTAAAAGAAGAAAAATGTTCTTTTGTTTGTTTGCTTGTTTTTAAAGAAGCCTATACTTCTCTGTTTATAATTTAAAAAAGTATTGAACCTTAACAGAAGTCTGCTACACTCAGATCTCCAGTATTTTAGCGAAACCAAAACATAGCGAAGACAGCTTCTAAAACAGCAGTAGAAACACGTTAACACCTACTTAAGACCTGGAAGCATTATACAGATCTGCATAAAGGGCAGTGCTTTCCATTCTGCCCATTTTTACTTCTCCATAAAGATTAACCAACAAGCACCCAGAAACAGTAGCTCAGACCTGGGGACCCAATTCAACACTTAGATTCAGTCACTGGATGTAGATAATCTCTGTGATGGTTTTATTATTATAAATGCCACATGCAGATAGTCCTGAAGTGCTCTCATTCACTCCCCACAGGAGTTCAAAAAAAAGCTTTCTTAATAGTACTTAACATTTTTACATTTCGCCCTTATTGGCCTGCTTCAAAGCAGCTACACAGAGCAAGAAGAAGGAAAGAACTGCATTAATATTTGAGCAGAACAGTGTAAGAAATGGCTCTGCCCTGTGCTTTTAACGCTTTAATAATTCAGTTATCCAGACAAAAGGTCTCTCTAAATATGAAAGTTTGGAGGTTAAAAAGCAATCAAGCAGGAAAATGAATCACAAACCAGGTGAAAATGAAAAAAAGGAGTTTCAGGAGGACATAAAAAGAATAGGATATTTCTCACTAAAATGAACTGTAAAATTCATTTTCTTCTTCTCCCTAAGAGTCTGGACATAGAACCCTAATCAGAAAATAAGGCCTGGTGTAGACTAGGATGCTGAGCTGCCTGCCTATGCAAGCATCACTAACATTATAAAACTCCCACAATTATTTTTTTCTCCAGTTTTACTGATGCAATTAAAAAAAGTCCCTGCCCTGCAGTCCTAGCAGTTTTAATAGTACAACTTTTGATCTCCATCCATCATGAACAGAGAGATGACATTATCTGTATTTTGTGTAGTGGATTTTGATTACTTGCTTTTTTTTTTTTTTTTTTTAAAAAGAACTTTCATTTGTCATTAAACTTTCAGAATAAAATATATGGATTCCATAAAACTCACTAGCTTAGGGATTATGCACTTTCCTAAAAACCCATGAATTTCATTTAGAATCACCAAAACATAAATTGGAATGTAATAACACTTTTATAAATTTATAAAAATGAGATTCTCTCTCTCACTGCTGAGAAAGTTCTCACGATGCTTGTCAGGTTACAAGCCAGAATTGCACACAATAACATACAGTTATATAATGGCAATTTCTTCAAGACCACAGGCAATGCATAAAACAAGCTTTCTTATAAAACAACCTTTATAGGAAAGAAATGTTGATTCTGAAGCCTTTTTTTACGAAATGAATGGCAACAGTTTCTGTTCTGGAGCCGTTTTATTATATCTGATTCCTTCCATGTAGCACTAGCTTTCAGTTACTTATCAAATGCAGTTTGCTCTGGTCAAAAACTAAAGATCTTAATTGACCACCACTGTAATTCTGTAAGTAGTTTCATACTCAAATCTTTTATTGTTCTAGTTTTCACCATGTAAAATTAATATAATTATTTTGATTCTTTCCAAAATGAACAGAAACTCAGAGAATGACCCTAAAATGACACGATCTGTGCATAAAGTGCAGAATAACACTCCCTGACCAGTAATTCTGAACACACACCTGTAGCACAGTTATATAAGTGTGTCTCTTAAATATATGTAAATATATATATCCTGCAATAGTCACTATTCATGGAAGTAAATAAAAAAAATACTACTGTGAAAGAAAAACTTGTTAAATGTGAAAACTACGGTCAGTTTTGCTGAGCTGGATGTAAAGTGTTCTTTGACACTGAGCTTGGGTCATAATTCAAATTCAGCGGATGCCACTTCAGATGGTAGCAGTAATATTACAGACATGTGAAAACGGGGAAAAAACAACAAAAAAAAACCCTCACACATCTGCAATGTACTGTACTCTATACTATATGCTTGTTTATGTTATCTATATTAAAAAAGAAAGAAAAAACAAAGAAAACAAGATGATACCTCCATCATTTCCAACTTGTCAGGATATGCAAGATCCCCTGGAGCAGGCTTGTAGCCTATGATATCAGTCTGAATGTAAATGTGTGTCCTGTAGACAAGACGCTCTTGAACATCCTCTAACATCTGCTTGACACCAGCAGCAAAAGCACCCAGTTGCTCAGCTGGAAAAAATAAGAAAAACACAATTTGTTAATTTCATTCCAAAAATAATTTTGGGAATGTAAAAGCTTAAGTAGCTCATATAGAACTGTCAGAAATATGATCTGCTGCAGAAGTCAGAAAACTTCTGCAACAGCAGCAAGCAAGAAAACCCCTTGTCACGCATCAGGAACTACAGAACTCTATTTTGCAGTCGCTTCAGATCTCAAGTTTTCAGACTCAGGAAATTCCATTTCAAATTGAAAACCTCAGCCATCACATTAAGTATTTTGATTATTTGAAAGACTTATCAGAACTAGAAGTGCAAGAGCAGCATTTCTACCTGTACATTTCTTTGCTTTTAGCACACCCAGTGTCGTCAGGATGCCTGGCAAGAGCTGACAGCCAAACTCATCTATGTATCCCAAAAGAACAGGTGACCCAAAGCAGCTCAAGTCCAGCTTAAGAACTACTATATCAGCCTAAATTTAGATAGTAGAAAGTCTCTCCTTAAGATGAGTCTAGATACCATGCTACAACTTCTTCCTCATTCCCAAGAGCGTTAAAATTGCATTCCAGGAAAATAAACAATTCGTGATACTTACAAAGATGCAGAGATGAGTTCTCTGTTTTATAAACCAGCTATCAAGCATGGTTTCTTTCCAATGCTTGTTCAAAGTCAGGTCTGTGAAATAATTCTGTTACTCTCTGGTAACCTTAAGATGAGTTGGCAGATTTTTTATGATGGTCAACCCTTTTCTACTAAATCATGAACTCAGAACTCTTTCAACACACTGAAGTTTCTATCAACTACATAAATCTTCTGTTAGCATCACAACCCTTAGCATGGGAGCTGCTAGGTCAAGGAAAGACAAAATAAAAAAAGACAAGCCACCAAATAGGTCTGCATTCCTTTTGTTTCATCATTATGCATACATAAGTCTCTATAGGGATGGACCAACCAGAGCAATTTATTCATTTGAAAAGATGCATTTAAATCAGTCCTGGCCCATGTATACATACTGGCTGGCTGGCTGCTTACAGTAGGACAGTTATAGGTAATAGTACTCTGCAGCACCAGTGCATTACTTTACATAAAGATAAAATGCAGTCCTTAAAAATACAGACCTTTATACTATAAATAAATAATGAAAATAACCATACCATCATTGAGATGTTTAAGGTATTAAAAGGCATTGTGTTTTTAATACAAAACAGAGTAACACAAAAAATCCAGGGAGTTTGCCTGTGCAATTCAGTAACACTTATTTCATCAACTAGGAGGACTGTTAAAAAACTATCAGATTCCACCTATGAGTTACCATTGTTCTGTACATGATCTTCAAGCATCTCGTTTTTGAGAATCCCACAGAGTTCAGATAGAGTCTCCAAGTGAATAACGTGGATGATCATTGGCCTCAGAACATCATACAATGAAAGACACAACTTCTCCAGGAGTTCACTGTGAAGAAAATATAAAATATAACACTATAAGCCACACTTTCAGGATTTCAAAGTGCCAAACTAAAATCATATCACAAACATATTTATAAAGTGAGGGCAAGAAAGCAAAGCAATAGAGTACCATAAAAGTCCTAGAAAACAGTTGTTTGAAACACAACCTTCCTGACAGGTCTTTTTTAGTTACAGAATACCAATCACTTCAAATTGGGACAGAGTTTTGAATTCATCAGCAAAAAGACACGTGACCTATCACAATGGGAAATTTTTGCAAATTCATTTTCCTGGCTTCCTCATAAAGAAACGTGCCTGCTGAGCTCCGAACCACACCCCCACTCCCTCGTGATGAAAAGCTCATCCACTTGCAAGTATCCCACAGTTTATCAGAACCAGGAACACAGGAACAGAAGCTTGGTAACCTCCTCTAAGTATTGTCAACATCTATTGCAGCTTCTCTCAGCATTCACCTTCCAACCTAACTGAACACACCAAACATTCCCACTCCTGTTTATTTGCTGAATATTCATTTCTTGTTTTAAAGGAAGTTTAAGTAAGGACACAGAATACTCTAGGCTATATTTGTCATTCTGAATGCTCCATTTACTAGTCACGCATTAGCTGATAATGCTGTTAATATTATCTGAAAGTTCAAATCATCTCTCAGTTTAAACAAGGCAGTATCAAACAATAAAGATAATTAAGTACTTGGACCCCCCCCCCCCTTTTTTTTTTTTAAGTACAGTTTGGTACAGTTTGTTCACTACCTTGTAAAAAAAACCCCTCAACCCCCCTTTTTTGTGTGTTTTTGGTGGTTTTGTTTGTTTTTTAATGTTCAGAGAAATTTCTGAAAAGGACATTCAGTTTCTTTCACAGCACAAACAAAAAGTGAAAATGATTTTGAGCCTGTCTCTCAACGGCATTCTGTAACATTAGAATAATGTTACTGGTAACACACTAACCCCCAAGTTAAAAGCATAAACCGAGAATGTTTCAGCTACCTGAACACAACTTCATCTCAGACCTCTACTGTTGTCCAGAGTTTTGGTAAGCTCTTAAACCAGAACACAGACACCTAACTAATATTTCTTCAGAGCACCTCAGCATTAAAAAAAGAGGCCATTAGGCAACTCTGAAAAACCTAATTCAGAGAGAGGCAAAAAGGGAAGTTGTTGTGACGAGGAATACCAACATTCCATCAAAAGTCATGATTTACAAAAGTTGTTGTTCTTGGTTTGAAGTGCAATTGGGATTGAATTTCTGACTTCAACTAAGCACACTTACTTCAGGAGCTAGTCTAAGTTGGCTAAGTGGAATTCTTACTCTGATTTTGAGGTGACGTAACTAAATTGGCTCATGTCCAGCATAAGACCTCAATTTTTCAGAAAAGGGCTCCTTAAACTGGGCAAGCAAAAAGTAAAAACAGTATCACAACCACAGCAACTCATACTGACAAAAAGGAGGGACAGAGTTGAGGGTTGAAGTACTTTATGTACTGGAGAAAAACTTGTAAAAGTCACTTCACAGACCCTAGGGCCACTGCCAGCAGAGATGCTTCGAGAAGAGACCTGGACTAAGCTTAGCTCCTCCGTGACTGGTTTAACATTCCCCCTTCACCAGGTTCCTGCTTACAGAAGCATCCCTTCAAACTTCACTGAGTTTCGTGGGCTTGGAAGCATTTGTGGTCTCTGTGGAAGCATTTGTGGAAGCATTCAGGTCTCTGGCAGTATGGATTATCCTTAGGGAGCTTCCATGCACTTCCAGCTTATCCTTATTTAGCTCATACTCCACTGACTTGATATTAAGATAATCCAATATTGTTTCAGTTATATTAGCATAGATATGCTTTACTTATAAACTTCATAGAATATGACCTGTCCATATTTTAAAATTAAAATGTCATTAAAACATATTAGCAAGATGGAGAAAGGGAGCAAGCTACTCAAATGCTCACATTTCAGAGCTCCAGACTCTTATGATGTAATTTCTATGCAAAGACAAACACCCTCCAGATCTAGTTAGAGATCACTGTCCCTAGATGTCTGCTACTGTCTTCAGTTCATGTCTTAGGCAGGAAAATGCAAATATTTTTTGTCTACAAAGCCAGCTTGCCAACCCCTAAATTACCAATCTAATTTTACACTGAAGTTGATGAAAAGCATTTCTGCAATTCACTGTGCAAACCTTAGGCATGGAGGCAACATGAGGACAGCCAGGAGCTGTAGCACTGTAAACTTCAACAGCTATTCCTGTGTGTGTCTCAAATTATTCACTCAGATAAATTATCCATAAGTTATCCATACGTTATCAGCTTTGCTTGAAAAAAAAGAACCCCAAGAATATCAAAACCTGAAGCACAGCAAAAGTACTTTTTTTCTGCTGTTTCTTAACAAACAGTTTAAATACAGTCATATTTGTCATATCATGCTGACTGCTATTACCACAGCACAGTAAATACTAAATGCAGTAAAATAAAAACCAGCATGTACCACCTACTCCAGTTTTGGTGTTGGTTTTGTGAAGAACTCATTGTAAAGCTGGTGTTCATCTTGGCAAACATGGACCATAAAGGCACAACCGCTTCGTACCTGTGTTCAGAGAAACACATATACTCCATCACTAAATGATTTTCCTTGCAGCAACAATAAAGGAAGCATTACAGATATATCACTACAGCTGGGATAAAATTGAAGTTTTGTGAAATTCAGAATTACTGAGAAAAGTATCTAGCTAAGGACTTAAAAGATTTTACTAGCCAAAAAGCAGCTCATTGTGCTTTTTTATGCATGATGGTAAAAATTACAAAAAATTCACATGACCTTAGGTCATAAACAAAACTGACAATTCCACAAGATACTGTTCGAATTTAACAAATGAATTTTGCTGGGAGAGAAATAAAACAAAAAATTAACTACAACGAAAGAAACACGACAGCACCCCCAAACATATTCCTGCTTTTCCTACCAGAGCACAATGATCTCTGTTGTTCTGACTGGTTAGTTCTGTAACGGTGCTAGCGATACTGGGACCAAGCAGAAGCTCCCTCTGGTCGAGGTAACACTGATGGACTTCATTGAGAAGTTGTTGATACCTGACCAAACAAACAAGAAATTACATCAGTAATTGCAATATTCATTAAAATTTCCTCTTTCAAATTTCCAATTATGTAGACTTGATCTTTTAAAAGAATTCCATTTTTAAAACTTTCTATTTAAAACTTTTCTTTAATGAAGTATACATTAAACACAACATTTCAACAAAATACAAAGACTAGAAAGTTAAAATATTGAAAACAAGTTATGTAGGCATACTCACTCTGGCATTTTCTCAGATCTTTGCTCTATTTGCTCAATAAGAGTCTACTCAATAAAGAGAAAAAAAGAATCATCAGTAATCAAATTTCTCTATTCACTGGAAAGTAGTTTGGAAAATTCTTTTTTTTTGGTGAACAATTAATATGCACTAATCTTTGCACTCACTAATAATGAATTCAAAACCCATTTTCATGTCTTCCTTATTAGCAACTAGTTACCAGTCTACTTACTCTGACTTTGGGAGCAGCTGCTCTGAATTTTACATAAAACAGTGTGAAGGCATTGTCAGTATTTGGCACAGCTGAAGGATCCTAAAAGAAGAGATCAACAATTCATTAAAAAGGAAAAAGCTGTACTTGGCTTCTAGTAACAACTGAGAAAATTAGACTCTAAAACAGGAAATGGGTTCTTTACATTTATATTGTCAGCTGAATAACTCTCCCCCGCCTTCCAAACAGAAAGACAGGCTTGTTTCACAACTCGGATAAGGCCAGAGGGAAGAACAAAGCCAAAGATTGAAGCAAAGGTCTCAACACTTTCAGTAATTACCAAGCACTTTCAGTAACTACTGAATTCTCTGTTAGAGATAACCGCTTTCCCTGGACCTGCTACACCACCAGATTAAACAGAAAAACAAAACAGTAGAACTGAAATAGGGCAGAAATCTCTTTTATGCATCAGTCTTGGAGCTGAGAAGCAAGTTGCAGCTGGAAAACCAGGTTTTAAGACAGTGGCCCCTGCAGCTACTCAACCACTCAATATAGCTACCCCTTAGCCTTGTTTAACCTACAGAGACACAACATCACCTCTCTCCCTTTACACACAGCGAGGACAGGAAAAACTCTTCCACCTTCCCCAACTCCTCCTTGCATCCTACAGTCCACTTGACCATCTGCTTCTACAAACACGGATCAAAATTCCCAAATGCTCACATCTGAGATAATAAAGTCAAAATAACAAACGCCAAGACTTCGTCAGCCCCTCTGCAGTCCTCAGCAGACTGTTGTTGTCCAATAGGAAATCAAATCACCTGATTGCAGCTGAAATCCCACTTGGTTCAGTACTCCAGTTCCAGCAGAAGCAAAAACTGGATGTTTCAATAAAATATGCAAAACCCATGCAGACAGTAAAGGGAAGGTCATCTGACTCCTAAGAGAGGTTTCCTCCTTGACTCAGCAACTAAGCAGCAGTGAGAGGTTTAATTACTTTCTGTAGACATCCTTAGAGACATCCAGTCCCACCCGAACTCAACTTGGCCATAGAAATTCATATGGCATCAAGCCAAGTCCTGCACCTACAGCAATATGCTGTGACATTTTTTTTTTTTTTTTTAAGTACCAAACAACAGAAACACTTAGGGCCAATTAACCAATATCTTTAATCAAAGAGCATTTTGTTTCCAAGAATACTAAGAACTTTTATTTCTGTCAGTTCTCAATTTTAGCTCTCCTTTTCATTTTCTATCCCTCAGGGCACTTATTTTGAGTTTTAATAGAACTGAACACAAAGTATATAATGATTAGTTGGGAAAAAAAAGAAAGAAGCTAGAAAAAGATCTTGCTCTCCTCCTTATTCTCTGCTAAGATAACTGCAGCACGATTAATAAAGTTTTGAGGAGACCAAAAAAATTTCCCTAGTCCCACCAGAGTTAGTGGGAACCGAGCATCTACCTCTTCCACAGGACTCTCAAACATCATTGTTACTATTTTAAAACTGACTGAAAGATACTGCAGGAACCCACAGGAACTTGCTCTGCTCCCAACACAAACCACTGCAAACTTATAATCCCAAAGTACTTGCCACCTGATACCAGGAGAGTCACGTTATGAACTCTCAGATTTCTGATTTTAAACGGTTTTTATCCTACAATTTCCCCGTTTTCGCTTTCATCCTCCAAGCATTCCCTGCAATGCTCCATGTCTCCTGTAATGAATCTCCAAAACCCCACAGAATCCACCTTTTTTTTTCTGCACAGCATTTGGCAACACTGTGGTATTGGAGGTATGGAGGACAGGACTGACCTATTTTCACATGCAATTGCTGACACCTCCCTCCTTCTTCCCTCTTTCCCTCAGAACAACAGAAAAGAAAACTGTCTGTATTAGAACAGACATTTTAGAACAGCACCAGTTACTGATTTCCCTTACCCTTTTCATTAACTGGCTTGTGAGGTTCTGCAGTGTGTTCACAGTGTATGTTTTGATCAGGTGCATAGCTTTAGAAAGGCATTGCTTAAACTTTGTCAAATATACAGGATAGTCTTTAAAGTTTGGCTGAAAGAAATAAGAAATGCATTTTAAATATGATCAGTAACAGAGAGCTGCAAATTTTAATCAAACTTAAAACACCTATTTACTAGCTGGAAATGCTGATTTGTACAAACTGAAAGTGGTATTTCATAAATATCAAGCAGAAGAAAAGTATATTCAGTTAAATAGCTTGGTTGTATAAACTGTCATTTTTGCTTTCTTATTGTATGTAACAGAGTATGTTACAGGAAAAGCAAAGCAAAGTCTGAATAGGTGGTTTCAAAGCAGTATTAACACTTAACTAAAAGCAACACTGAATTACTTACATGTGAAGAAATATATGCAATACAATCATCGAGCTTAGCCAGCATTGGAATGAATCCTTCACTGTTCACAGACAGCGTAGGGGAGTTCAATTTCTTCGGAAAATAAGACAATGCATCAATTACAAGGAACCTAAACAGCTTGCTTTGAGATCAAGTTTTAAAGATTGGCATATTTTCACTTTTTAAGATTATTAAAAGTGAAATATTACTTACTGTGCTAATATTTTCCAGCTCATTAAAATAAGAAAGTTTTTGCTGGATGTTTTCAGCCAGGTCAACAAGTTCTGACTGTTCAAAAGCAATGAAAGAGATGATTAGTAACACAGCAAGTAGTTTATATTTTAAAAATAAAGTCTTCAGCCTCCCTCTCGCCAAAGTCATGACATAAAAAGTTCTCAGCACACCCACGTTAACTAGCTCTAAATAACCTCTATCCAAATAAATACAATAAATAAAAAAGTGTAGATTTTCCAGGGCAGTAACTTTGAAGGCTTTAATTTACTTGCAGACCTTGCTTCTCTGTGCATCAGAATAGCCCCCTTGCAAGCACACAGCATCCAAAGGGTCACAAACCACTTGGAACAACGAGTGAGGATGGTCAAAAGCTGTTGGGACTATCTTTTGGTCTGCAGATTTTTGTCTTAAAAAAAAATGCCCCTCAACCTACAAAATGGAGAACTTCACAGCCAATTTCTACAGTGTAGCTAGTGTTTCTAATGCTGACTTAAAAGTTTAAGGTCTTTCTTTTAGCAGCTAATGTAGAAAACTGGTGGTTCTTCCATAAAGATGGACAGTTACTACAGCAGCTGGGGATGAAGGTAGCACACACTAACAAAAATTTGCTTGTTTCCATTTTCCAAAAAGGCAACTCTGGTATTTTCTCCAGCACCATCCTATTATATTTCTTTTTTTGAAAGCATACATATGCTCCTATTTCACTATGGTTTATTAACAGGTTAACTACTTTAAATAATAAACCACAGGGAAATCAGAGCAGATGAACAGCTCTTGGAACCGCTCATGAGAAAAAGCTATTTAGGAGAGATAATCTGGTCACGTAAGAAAAATAAATCTTCCTGAGGAAAAAAAAAAAAAAAAAAAAAAAAACAGCTAAAAGTACTCCTGTAAGTAATATGGATTACTAATCTCAATACGGTTTGTATATGTTAGGTATAAATTAGCAAAGCCCTCATTTGCTATGGAGCCTTCTTGATTAAAGTGCAAATCAAAAGGTACTGAACATTTTACACAGAGAAGCTTCCAGTAATCCTCCCAGCGAAGATTACCTGCTCTTTCAGAAGTTGTTCACAGGCTTCATGTAGTGTTCCTGTCTTTGTGGACACAAAGAGATACTGCTTCTGCAATGACTCCAGATGCTGAAGGGCACTATTCACGTCATTCAGTATAGCATCACACTGCTCCTGAAAGCCAGACAAGTAATCCCTCATCTGTCTACAGAAAGAGAACCAAAAGGTAACAAAGGTCAGATTTCACTTCCCATGTTTGCAACTTCAGTGGCCTCCAGTGACACTGGCACTCTCTTTTCCTGAGAGAAATCAATTCCAGGAAAATGAAAAGACTACTTGCATGAAAAGAGCCTGCACAACAAGCAGGCACTTCCTGACCTGCAGAAGTAAAGTCACAGAGTTTCCAACAGCTCCTGCAGTAACTCTGCTTCCCTGGCACCCCTCACATCAAATCTGCCCAGAAAGGGGCCGCATGTCCTGTAACTCGTCTAGAGACCAGCGCACACAGTGTCTAACAGCAGCACAAACACTGTTGTTGACCGATGCAGGCCACTGCTAACAGCTGCATTCTACCTGTCTTGCTTTCAATGGTGTGAGGATTTGGGCTTCTTCTTCTATACAAGTCTCAATTTTCATTTGGAAATGAGTTTTACTTTTCTAAAGCAGCTGCAAATAACCAGAGGGTTCAACAGTTATCATTAGGGTGGAAAGAGGCTGAAATCAAACTGAAATCATACTGAATCAATATTCCGCATATAACGTCACCAAGTCTGTCTAAAGCTCAGTGCAGACAATCTCTAAATAATTACTAAATATTTGCCAAGCACAACATTTAAATAAGAAGTACTATAAAACGAATTACTCCTGGATGTCAGATTAAACTACTGTGTTATACCTTGCGATGTACAAAGCAGCATGTGAAACAACTCTGCCTTGGGCAAACCAGTGTACAACAGCCAGAGAATTAACTCATTTTAACTTATTTTCTTCCTGCTCCTTGGTCTCTGCAAGTGATTTCAGATTTGCCATCTTACAAATCAGTCTGCAGCCATTATACAGCAAAGTATCTAGGTGCATTACAAATGCCAAGTGTACAGATGTCCCTTTTTAAGGTTGCGATTGATCCAAACTCAGCATAAGCTTAAATCTTTGATTTTAGGAAAACACCATGAATGCAAGCATCAAAAAAAAAAAAAAAAAAAAAAAAGAAAGATACAGACCAGATTAAAGCACAAAAGCAGGACAGGGTTTCTTTGTAGCCAAGGGCAAGTTCTTAAGATTTAAAATACAGGCCAGTTTTTGGAAAAGCCACTAGCAGATTCAGCTGAGCCATTCAGCCTTGCTCAGAGGAGACTCTTGAGGACCGTGAAAGTCCGTGGGAGGCACCAGAAACAGCTGCCAATGCCTCGTTCCCAGAGCGGAGCCGAGCGACGCGAGAGGAACGCCGGGAACGCGGATGGAGCTGGCACTGGACTGAAGGGCAACAGCAGAAATTCCTGCCACCTGCGCCCGCCTGCCAGACTCCCCATCAAAGGATGGGCTGCGGCACGGGATATCCCTTACTCTGCCTTTGTCTACAGCCCAACCCATATGTCAAAATTAATTTCAGTTTGTCTTAATAAATCATCAGGCATGTCAGAGAGATATTTCTGTTCCTTGTAACTGCCCTGTCACAAGGTCAGCAGCCTCCAGGATGGGGGATATAGCCATGGGAAGGAAATACTTCAGCTGCACCAATACATTTCACAACCACAGAATGGTTGAGGTTGGAAGGGACCTCTAGAGATCATCCAGTCCAACCCTCTGCTCCAGCAGGGACACCCAGAGCACGTGGCACAGGGTGGCATCCAGGTGGGTTTGGAAGATCTCCAGAGAAGGAGACTCCACAACCTCTCTGGGCAGCCTGTTCCAGGGCTTTGGCAGCCTCACAGTCTAGAAGTTCTTCCTCATATGGAGATGGAACTTCCTGTGTTTCAGCTTGTACCCATTATCACTTGTCCTGTCACTGGCCACCACTGAGAAGAGTTTCCTGATGATTTAATTTGAATGTGTGCAAACATTACGCATCATCTGAGGTTTACACTGCTCACAGTGAAAGCGAATGAGGAAGAACACCTACCTGTACTTTGCACCTTCATCATGATCCATCTGTGTCTGTAGTTGTGCAAACCACGAGAAGAACTAAAAGAGATTTTATGGGGTCAAGAGCAATAGACTTTACAGGAAATAAATTAGGAAAAAAATCAGATGAATAAAACAAAAATTTAGAAAATGAACAGAGTAACTCCACCACTAAGCTAAAACAGGAAAAACTGAATTTCATTCACTCTTACTTGCACAGAACCAAGTCTGTCATATTAGGAAAAAAACTGTATTATGAGCAGCATCATATTGTCGTAGCATGAGCAACATCTAATGAAACAATGCCTTACCCTCCCATACCACTGCACTCAAAAGGGGGAAAGCATCTGTTCTTAAAAGCCAAGACTTCATCCTTTTTCCCTCCAAGTTTCTTCTTATACCTTGAAGACTGCTAAAATAATTTAACTGAGCAAAACCTAGGCTAGAGGCACAGAAATTCCTATTCTCTGAAAAAGACTGTGGTATTCAGCATCGCTTACCTGTTGTGCCGTTTCAATTCTTTCCCCCTCCATCCCCAGCGTGGCAAATCCTTTCAGGAGAACATCCTCCGTCGAATCCGGCACCGCGGCCGTCAGCGCGACCGCGAGCGACTGCGACGTCAGGCTGCACAGGTCCTCGATGGGGAGCTGCTCATGGAAACCCACACACTTTGGTTACATTTCGAGGGCGTTTTACCTTTGCACGTGTTTGCTTAAAAAACTGAGCACGCGGGCACCTGACATACTGGTGAAGCGTCCAAACGAATGCACTGAAGTATCTGAAGACAAAAGATTCCACTGCTCATGTAGAAACAAAAACCTGGCACTTTTTGCACTGTGCCACTCCACCACAGTACAGGAACTGTCACACCTTTCTGTCTCATTCAGAAAAATCCTAGACTGAACAATGCTAGAACTTGTTGATGATGTTCACGTTCCTTCAAACATTTCTGAATGATTAAGTTCAGCAAAAAAAAAAAAAAGGCTCTTCTACAAAGGCTCTGCTGAATGGGAGCTACGAGGTACATCATTTGTTTTTAAGCAGGAAAAATACAGCAAAAGTAACTTCAAAATAATCTTGTTTACATATAATTAGAAACTGTTTATTAGTTTATATTGCAAAATGAGTTCAGGAAATCAAACACTGTTACATCATTTTAACACAATACTCTTTAGTTCTTTGACAATTAAAGAATATTTTTCAGTATTGCTGAGAATATTAGTAACAGAACAACAGAAAATACTAAAAACAAATGAAGAGAGAAACAAATCTTCATATCTCTCTAGAAAATTACTAACTTTGTAAAATACTTGCTTAGTGAAATATTCATTGTCTAAGAACAGTAGTCTGGTAAAGAATGATTAGTGTTTCATCTATTTGAGATCCTGACTTATCTTTTTCAGTTTCCATGCGTACTCTCCCAAAATGCTTTTAGATTTAAAAAAAAAAAAAAAAAAAAAAAGGAAGTCAGGATGAAGAATTGCCAGTGAAAACTGCAATTTCAACCTGATTTCTGGATGCAGAAAATGAGTAGGCAGGACCCTAATGGAAAGTCAAGAACTGGTTCTCTTGGAAGGACAGAATCAGAACCTGTTTTTTTTCTCAGAAAAGCTGAGTGCTGCCACCCCAATCCTCTTCAGCAGGAGTCAAGCCAGGCTGAAGCCCTCAAAATTCATGACATTCCAGCTGTGCTAAAGTGTAAAGCACAGTAACTGCTGTGTTACAGAGAAGGTTTAGATCATTAAGGACATCCTCCAATGGCTGAACATCCTCCTAGAGTCATTCTGGGCGCCTGCCAGCGCTGACAAACACAGGTACGAATGGCTTGCAGCATAAATTGAAAGACCTGGAGGAGAGCAGGCTCTGGAACCACAGGGATGTGTTTCAAGAAGGAAAGGTTTCACGCTGCCTTGGCTTTTAAACTCTGAAACACCTGTTGGTACGCAGGTGTTTACAGTACTATAACTTATGTCCTCATCCTATTTGGCAGGAAACCTCTCATGAAAAGAGAGGAGTTACAAAGACATAACTCATGCTTTCTGAAAGCAAATCAAATACTTTCTGAACATTGAACTAGTAGAACTTCAGCATGCTACAGAGAGCTCACTAAGTCTCTTTTTGTTTTGGTGGAATACTTTTTTTTTTCCATTATTAAATATATTCAAGACATGTGTGAGGAGAACTGTAAGCAATTAATAATGTTTAACAACAAGATAGCGGGGTATTTGCAGCACTTCAATACACTTTGCTGCTGTCTACAGGAACCAAAAGGTTGAGGAAATGTTGTAATACTAAAGCACAACTTGACACTACACTGAGTTGCTTAAACAAAAGCCAATTTTACCTTAAATTCGATTAACTCCCCACTCATTAAACAACTGCTCCCCAGGACAAATCTCCACAGTGTTGGTTTTGGCGTGGCTATAAAAACGCAAATGTTTCCCTGCCCCTCCCCGGAGGGCAGGAGGCCTCATAAATGACGCACCAGCTCTTGGGTTTACGTTAATATTTTATAGCTGTAGGAGCGATCGGGGATTGATCCATCCCAACAGCGGGCGGGGAGGCTCCATTTCCACCCCGCCGCCGCCCGCGGGAGCGGCTCCCAAGCTGGCGCCGGGAACACGGCGCTGGGGACGGATCGGGACGAGGCTACGCGGCGCCTCCCCGTCCCGGCACGCGGGGGTCTTCCCCCGGCGCCCGCTGCGCGCTCACCTCGGGCGGCACGGGCAGGTCCTCGGCGGCCGCCTTCACGTCGAGCACGGAGCGGCGCTGGCGCTCGCTGAGCGGCGCGGCCGGCTGCGGGGGCCGCTCCCAGCGGCCCAGCCGCTCCGCCGCCTCCGCCATCATGGCGCGGGCGGCGGCCGCGCTTCCGGCCGCGTCCACCGGCGCCGTGGCCCTTCCGGGGGCGGCGCGGGGGAGAGGCGCGTCACGGCGCGGCCGGGGCGGCGCGGGCGCCCCCTGGCGGCGGGAGGGCCGCTCCGCCGCGCGGCGCCGCCCGCACCTCCCGTCCGCCATGAACCCCCCTCCGCCCCCCGCCACAAGGACCCAAGCGCGAGCCCAAGGACTGCAAGGACAGATGGGTTACAGAGCTGTAAAACTTTTAATAGGCTCCAATGCAAAATATCAAGGTTTGCATCCTGTACAAAAATATCTACGAATATTTCTATTTAAGCTTAGAAAGAGCTGCAGGGAAAAGCTAAGTGCACAGGAGCATATGCATAGAAAACGTTTGTGCCTTAGAAAGTGCCTTGTGCATTTCAAAAAAGTCACTGTGTGAATTCAAAGTTAGCAATTAAGTGACAATAGTAATTTTGAAGTTGCAGTAAGACTAAATGGAATGTATAATTAAGCAACATGCTTTAAAAGTCACTTTAATATACTACGATATCACAAAAATGTAAAACCATGCACCCTTTGCTACCTCCTGCAAAGGCAGGAGGAACACACCACATCTCGCACATCATGTATTCCCTTGCTTGGCATACAGAGTCTTGGCAACAACTCTTAAGCTAATGGCATGGGAGCTTCGATACACATAAACTGTACTAAGGAGTTGCTATTTCTACAAAAAGCGCTAACCTGCACATAACAGCAGGTTGAGCTTCTTTGGTAAGAAGTGCTTAAAACTTCTCAGATTTTGGTTTTTAAATGAAAGTAGTCTTTGTACTGAACTTGCCTTTCTCCAGGAGTTTTAAGCTTTGTGTAGACACCTACATTAATCAGCCTGAGCTGCTCAGTGCAAAGCTTGCATCTTTCAGAAGATACAAAAGAGACACACAGTTACAAGCCATTCTTCCCAACAATGGAAGAAGCTCAGAACGCTTCTCTGTGAGAGGAGGTGAAGTTCTGACCAGTCCATACTTCTCCTTAAACAACAATTTGCATATGAATGTTCAAGAACCTCTTACACCGAAAACCACGAGCAATGCATTTGAAAAAGCAACTTGCCTTGAACTACACAAAACAGGCAACTGTACCACCACACTTGCAAAGGAAGTCAGACTACTCCAGCAGATTACGTTGGTATCTTGGGACTTCTAGACTTTGCACACAGCTAAACTCTAAAGCCAGAAGCAGATTTTTCTGCAGAAGGTATTTGGCTAAACAAAAAGATGTCTCGTTACACATTCTTTTTTTTTACCTTTGGAGCTCTGAAATAGCCATTATTGCAGCCACAGGTATTACACATTCAGAAAACAGCAGTACCCCAGTTCCTTGGTACTACTCATCCCCCTTCAGAGAAAGATTCTTTCCCTTTACCAAAAGGGAATCTAAAAAACCATCAAGAACACTTTCAAGTTACAATACAGATCTTCACATTCAAGAGCACTTAGGAGTTGACAAAATATTCCAGCAACTTTTGTTCAGCCTTGAAGCAGTGCACATCATTCAGCGACCCACAAGAGCATTGTTACAGGAGCCAGTGTTTGCCTGGACGTCGCTCCTAGGCTGTCCCAATTAGCAGCAGTCTTGTGATGAGCTTTTCCTTTTGACAGGATCTCAGGCACTAAGAGAAGATACTCAAGAGCAATTTAAGTTACTCTAAATTCAGATAGTGCATGAGAATTTGTAACAGTTCAACACATCAGAAGTCCAACTTCTTCAGCTGTTCATATGTCAGAAAGAACTGGGGCACTTCATTAAGGAAGAGTTCTCTGTTGACCACTCGGTGCAAAGTTGCTGCTACATTCACTAGAGGACAGGCACTTGTGTGAAATTCCATCCTGCTGTTACTTCCCTTGCAGATCATGTGGCCACTCGACCATTTTTATTCTGCAATACTCTGCAGACCAATGAAGCCTGTGCCAGGGTGCTGCAGTACCTCAGAGGTTTCAGAGCTAGTGAATCCAGTTTTTCCCGTTCCTATTATTACAAAAGCACTTGGGTTCTGAGTCACTCTGCTTTACTAGTCTAACAGGTCCACATACAGGAGAACATTGCTACTATTAACTCACTTAGTACCCAGCTGCTAAAGTCCTGGGAAACAGATTAACAGAATTAAAACTGAGGCAGCTTGAAATACAAAAGGATTTTATGACCAACTGCCAACAGTTCTACCCACTCTGGAAATAAACCCTCTTCTAACCAGTCTGGTAGGAAATTGAGACAAAGTTGTTTTGCAAGGAGGTAATATTCCAAGATTCACCCTCTGGAATGCATTGTATGTATGGAATCTGCCTGGAAGCAGTTGACTGGGGAAATGAAGTAATATTTCATTCATTCAAAAAGGAACATTTACGGTGACATAACTTCCATGTGAAACACTTTGTTCAATCATCTACTTGCTGTTGCATTCCTAGTTAGGAGTTTTCAGACACTTTTGAAAAGGATACAATGATATTCCAAGGACCAAGTCTCAGCCAGTTTGGCCAAAATCCTTTGTATAAGGCAAAAAAGCCTTCATTCTTCCATGTCTGGAAAAGGCAAGAACAAGTTAGCACTTACTCTCTAGATTAGTACAGAGTACCACAGCTAAAGGGAATCAGAACCACTGAAGGAAGCATTAGAGCCACTAATCTTAGTGTAGCTGGTTACTGAGACAAGGAAGGTTTTCACTCGTAATCAGCAAGCCTTGCAGCATGGGCACACTCCAGTAGAGAAGGTCATACTCAGCCTGAATTTGGTATTCAGTCTGAATTTGTCCAAACCACATCCTCGGACTTCTGTAGTAAAAACCTTCCATAATGCTGTATTTAAGTCTGCTGCTTATGCTAGACATCTGTGAAATCTATTTCAATGTTTTTTTGTTGACCCCAGAGTCACACTGGGCATGTTAAGACAGCTCCAATGCCTCTTCCCGTTTGCCTCTTCCTAAGCCAGTCACTTCCAACACTCAGAAGTGCCACAGTTTATACACATTCATTCTACTTCTTGCTTCAAATCAAAGCAAAAAGGAGAGGACAAAGTGAGACAGCCAGGGCAGTTCTACACATTCAGCCAGCATGAGAGTGTTCTAAAAGACAGGAAAGCAATGTGTGCCAGCAGTAAGGCAAGTGAACGCAGATTTGGTTTTGTGGGTTAAGCTTCCCTAAACTTGGCTCAGATTTTTTTGCAGGAATTTACTGCAGCATCCCAGAGGAAGGAGACATGCATCCAGTCCCTTCCTGCTACTCATTTTCCATTTGGCTGGCAGCATCCTACAGCACTGCACAGCCAAGAAATGCTATTGGTAAGCAAAGGAGTGTAATAGCAGATGCAGGAAACAGCCTTCAGATCCCTACTAGAAAAGGGATTCTTGGCATTCTGAGCTTTGTTTTCTTACAATTCAATCCACTAACTGCCAAAGCCATGGTCTTTTGTGGTATAATTGGCTTCCCTCCACACCATCAGGTAGTTGTTACAAAATTCATCTGCTAACTGAACCTCCAGCTTTGCAATAGGAAGGACCTGAAAACAACTTCCTGATTAAAAAAGGGTTTGAAGTTTGTTGCATTTCTCTGGCTGGTTTCTAGAAGGAAGCTTCACTAGGAGGATTTTAATTCCAGCCTGACTCCTTTACAAAAATGTTTCTAAGTTCCTCATCCACTAGTAGTCATGTTTTTGCAACTGTCTTCCCATGGAGTCCTGGATCTCTTGCTCTTCTTTGTCCGATCAACAGCTTCCTACCCACACTCTTCCATGTAGAAGACCATCTTGCTCTCCTGCATTGCCTTTGTCTGAATTAGGCTTCCCATTACCTAGAGCGCAACACAATGCTACCACATGCCCCAGACAGTGCTGTTTGAGAGCCAAGTAGGAAACAATGATTTCAGTGATCTGATGTTGTTTCAAACTAAGTAAGAGACAATACTACCAAGAGATTGTTTTCTGATGCAAGTGCCAGAAGAAAATAAAATCCACCTGCAACAAATGTGCTACATGATCCTCCCCCTGTACTTCTATCAGGACAACAGTTACATTTTAAGCTAAATGAGTTATTGGCTAAACAGCTTGAGGGCCGAGTAAATACTAAATATGCTTTATGTGGATTAATTTCTAGAGAATTTTGAACAATTTCAAGTTCCACACCAAAAATTCTTGCTCAATGGTACAAACTTTTACTTCCGTTAGCAAGCAAACTGTACTTACTTGTAGCAAGCAATCCAGAGTACCCTTGTAGTTGGAGTGTGCCCCATTTTGCCGGCTCTGGTTCATCATGCGCGTTCTCACAACATCGATCGGGTTCGACGCTATGGCTCCAGCTAGCCCACAAGTAAAACTCGAGCTAGTGACAGAGAGCAGTAATGAAGTTTGATCCGTCACATTTACAGTGGCAAAAATTTCCCTAGACGATGCCATGATGATGGCTGCTTTTAATACTTTGAGTTAAAAGCTACATCACATAGTAGTTGCTAAAACTATTTTCCATTTACTACAAAGCATCCTTCTGAAGCTCTGATATACAGGCCTTGCATATGGTACAGGATATTCAAACAGATGTTTGCTTTTTGCAGATGCATAAACATTTGAATGAAACTTTCCTCTAAGCTCAATTTGCACAACTTAATGGTTCAGACCATCTACAAAACCAAGTTTTATTTGGGATTTTTCAAAATGATTAACTTCCTTGCTATTTGAGATGCTATTGTATTAAGAAACATCAGAACTATATTTACATCTGGACTGATAAAACAGACAATAAAGCAACAAGGCAATTCTATCTTCTGAAGAGTTCAAAAATAAAAGATGCATCTTCTACAGTGATTTTTGAGTTATGCAACTAAGTAATGTAAGCCCTTATAGCCATAACTTACAGGAAGTGAGTATACACTGTGTCCCCCATAAATCCAGACATGATTATGTGCTTCTTGGTGAGGTCATATACTGGCAGCTCCACTCCAACAACGATAGCTGCTCTCTGCGCAGTCAGGGATACCCCCTGGCAAAAAGGGTATAGCTGAAGGTGAAAACTTTGTGCATGGTCATTAGCTTTAATGTAAAACAAAGTCACGAGAAACTACATTCAACTTTGCTATTGCTCCTTCCATATTTCGGTTAAAAACACTGCAAGTGTTTTATCTGAGCAAGATATAAAAAAGTATATCAGATAATACTTCTAGATAAGCAATTCAAAAACTTGCCTTCCATAATCCTTTGGTGCCTTCGTTTTGGTAGATCTGTATAAAGTTGCCCATCATTCCTCCTCGTATCATACTACCTTGGGCTTGCATTCTGATCTGAGATACAGTTGAAGATCAAAACAAAACGTAAGTACTTCTTCAATATAAGGTTCAAAATAGCTGTATCATTGCACAGTTGTATCACTGTAAATTGCTAGCTTAAAGTCAATTTTCCCCTTGAATACAAATTGATAGCTGGTTTTACCATAACCACAACGCAATCTTTGTAAGTGCCTTAACTATCCTGTGCTTGCAGTTGCTAGTTTTCAATGTGGATGTGGTGTAATTCTTGGCTGTATGAAGTCACTTCTATTTCTATACTCATCCCCATTTAGACTAGACTGACAGACGGTTTCTGCAAAGTGTCCTTTATCATGTTCTGACAGGAACCTCTTAAAATGAAAAGGTTAAGAGATTAAGGTTTCAGTTAGTAAGAACTAACTTCTATGATCTCTCAAATTTCTGACAATGTCCTTAGGAAACTGTCCTTTTAACTACCAAAAATACCCTTTTGGTGACAAGCAAGTTGGCCTGGGGATGTAGCTATCAGAAATAACCAGTTGAAGCCATTCTTGAAACAGATACTAAAATATGATAAGAAACAGACACCTAAGTCACACAATTTTGTAAGTTAAATACCACTAACGTTTCTATTAAAGGGAAAAAGGTTCAAGTATCATTAAACAGATCCTAAAGAGGCAATGGTTTCACAGATTCAATTCAAATAAGTAGCTGAGCACTACACTACAAAACCTCTTAACGGAAGCAAGAAGATCTTGACTGTAGGATTTTCAAGAATCATACAACCTAAACATTAGTCACTGAAATTCTCACCTCTAAAGAGACTTCCACATATTTAGGCTCTAGAATCCTTCTAAACAAGCCATATTACAAGAAAATTAAGCTCCCCGATTAAAATATGCAGTGGGGCTTCCACATACACTATCGCATGAAAGTTACAAAACAGTAATTTTAAATGATTTTTTTTCCTTCCTTCAAAAAAAAAAAAAAAAAAAAGGTAAATAAACACAGATCCAACTCCTTCTCAAGCCATCAGTTTCCCAGGACATGCTTCTAAGTAACTATTGGGGAACCATAAGAAAGTTCCAAGAATTCAGGACATGACTACATTTTTTTAAAAGGTAGTTTAAAAAATGAGAATAAGTGTTACAAAACAGAATCCCACACACATCACCATACTTTTGCACATCCTCCGGAGAAAAAAAAAAAAATATATATATATCCAAAAGACAAGCTACACAAGGCATAATTACCTTTAAGACATCCGTAGGGTTGGCAATAGCTGATGAAATTACTCCCGAAAGAACACCACATAGAACATTTATCATCAGGGTTTCATCTATACCATGAACAGAGGAAAAAGTTTAGCTGCAAGTTTACAGAGCATAAAGGACATCTTAGCAGAAAGATTCCTCCACTCATACAACTAGGAGCCAGTTGACTACAAAAGTCTTAACACACCCTGACACGTCTCCCTTGCTTATTCAAATCACTGCAATAAGATAACAAATACAAAATGCCACCTTCAGGCAAACGAGTCTAAAACTGCAAAGCCCTCACCTTCTGGATGTTCAACAAACATCCTTTTCAAGCTTTGATAAGTGCCAATTTTAATAGTTCCATATGAAGCTTGGCGTAGCATTGCAGGTGCAATCCTGTAAGAATAGTCAATAAGAGTATTTACAGCTTAGAATTGTCAAATCAAACGATTAGCAAAACAATTAGGGGGAAGATTGATCACAAGATATCTATCACTGAAAGGTTTGATTATTTAAATTTTCAATTTAAAATCACTGTCAACAAAACAAAGCTTTCTATGTACAGACTACAAGAACACGTGTGAACAGCAGAAGGACTATTTTAGAGCAAGCCTCAACGTGTTCTATAAAATAGCAAACAAATTTGAACAAGCTTGAAATAATGGCACACTAAATCCCCTGCTACAATCTTTTGGAAGAAAAGTGCATGCTTATTCCAATACAAAAAAAAAAAAAAAATCACCATAATCACCTATGTTCATTTATTCATTTTCCTAAATAAAGGTAGAATGACTGTGTAGAATATGTTTCTGCTTAGCCATGTATTACTCTCTAAAATAACTCCCATCTGAGTAAAACCCAGACTCAAGAGTTTAAATGCTATAGTTTATGCTCATTATCAATAGACTGTTCAGAAACCCCTACTGCAAGTTAATTAGTTTATTTACCCCGAGTACAATGCTCTCAATCCTTCTTCTTTGAATATTCTCACGAGTGCATGCATCATCCCTCGGTAGCGGATCTCTCTATATTTGGCATCATTAACTTGACCTTGAACCTGCAGACGTGTTTTGGTCAGGTCAATTGGGAAAGTACCTTAAAAATAAAATTGGGGAGAAATTCTATTAAGTTCAAATAAGGTTTGGCGGAAAAGCATGGTTTCTGCAGATTGCTCATCTTTCACAGGAAATTTTGCACTACCAGCCACTATCAAATAAAACAGAGGTCTCAGTTCACATTTGAGAAAGATTCATGAGAACAGACAAGGTAGAAGACAAAAACAGAATAGTGGTCTTTCTTACAGAGTAGGTGCAATGTAAATTATATCAGAGACTCCACTTGTGAGTCTAACTATCAGGCTACTATTATGAAAATAATTATGAATACAGAAATACTTGAGATATGTGACAATAAAGGAAAACTATAAGATTTTAAAGGACATTAGTATTTTAGGTTAGTCTTGATTAAGTGTTTAATACACAATGCATTATTTCACCATAGTAACTGTATTATGGTTTACACTAAATAAATGCAAGTATTCAAGTTGAAACAGACACTAACATTCAAAAACAGCAGTGTAAACTGCAAGAAAGCTACCCGTAAAAGCTAAAAAACAATTTTACTAGTTAAGAGCTTAGCTTATGACTCTAGTAAAAGAAAGGCTGTGTGGATTTAAGATCATTGTCTACAAACAGATCAAACACTGAACAAGAGAAAAAAGCCAGAGGACAAAGTTTGTATATAAAAAAAGTTTACATAAGTGTTTCAACATTAAAACAAGGTTCTGAGCAACTTCTTAATCTGCAGTGCAGGAAAAACTCCAGTGCTTCACCGTAAAGACAACCATTCAATACAGCATCATTGATTGACCTGATGGAACCAAGCTTGTTTTTAAGGGAACTTCCAAGTTAAACAGCCATGTACACAATTAGAAGAAATGCTTACCACATTCTGCAGTGATTGATGCTAAACCTCCATAGATAAATGGCTTCCAATTCAGCGCTGACATTATTGACTAGTCTTTCTGTGAAAAAGAGCGATTAAAGCTTCTATGAGTAAAAACAGTTCTAGTGTAAACACATGCATCTGCAACATTTACCACGTAGAGCACTAGGGGAGGGTGCACGTGTGAGCATTTACAACAACTTTGTGCTTCATCCTCTTCAGCTGGACTTTCCAAACATGCCAAGGGTGAGGAAACCATTTAGTACCTCTGACAACCAAGGCAAAGGTAATGCTACATAGGGGCAGCTGGGTTCAACTCAGTGTCCCCGGGCAAATCAATTGTCTGGTTCAATTAATTGTTTGGTTCAAATCTGTTGTCTTGGATAACCTTTATCCTCCTTGCAAACAGTGAAAGCAGTTCGCATCTTCCAGACATGATCTTAAGGAGCACTATAATTTAAGATTGGTCAGAATTATCAGAAGTTGTTAAATTAGTTTGACTATATCCTGGAATCAGGCAGCATTTTAAGACATTCGTTATTAAAACTGCCCTCCCTTTCTGGTATCAAGATTAACAGAAAATATAGGAGTACATTATATTCTTCCATTAAGGTATCAATTCTTGCATAGAAATAGTATATACATACATGCATAAGTCTTTTACATTAAAGGTCTGTTCCAACTTAGAAGTTAATGAAATTACTTGGACAAAGAAGTGACTGCAAGCAGCAAGTATTCCATGATATATACTTTGCAAGAGGCTTAAGTAATCCAGTGATGATCTTAGAAAAGATAAGAATTGCACACCAGGCTAATCCAGCCTATTCAAGTTTACACTTCCCAAAGTGAGATCTCTTCACAGCTTCCCTTACTCCTAAGGAAAGAGTCTACCTGATTTTCTAGAATATCCTCCTAACTCCCTGGATTCTACAATCTTTAATCCACAAGTTTCATGAATAGCTGCATTTGACACCATACTTGGCTTGCATTTCCACTCTCTGTTCATTTGTTTATCCAGCTACTCTGCCCAACTGAAAAGGGGTCCCAGATACATTCACCAGTTATTTGGCACTGCAAACTGTAAAAATGAACCTTCTTTGGCCAGTTGTTCTGCCCAGAATTGCCAATAATACAGTGTCCAGATGGAGTTAGCAGAAGGAGCACATGTTGAACTTGCCTGATGAATAGTTGCTCTACACCTATTTTTCCTCTGTTGTCTTTTATGACAAAAATTACCCGGTCTTCTGACATCCGAAGAAAAAAGATTTAGGAACTCATAGCACACACTTCAAATACTCAAATAAAACAACAGAAATCCAGCTGACTCTTCAGGCTTCTTAAGAAAAAATGATTGATATAAAAAAGGGCAAGCAAGGGCACTCACTATATTGCCAGAAGGGCACAACGATTACTAACCAGTGGCACGGACTCTGCCAGCTTTTGAATGTGCAAGCAGCAGCAGAGGCACATCATGTGCGTGATACTGCACTGCAGGGAGGCCGTTTCCAGCTCCAGGTACTCCAGTTCCTCTGCTGCCATAATTTATGGCAGACCTGTGATTAATGGAGGCAGAGCTAAGCTCAGTTTTCCCTACCACCAGCCACACATGCTCCTCTGCTTTTAATAGGCTTTGCTATCCAGATTAAAAATACCAGTTAACTTTCTGCTTCCAACATACTGAGATGCATTTTATATCTATCATGAATAGAGCTGTTAATACAAAACTTTAAAAGATACTTTACTATTGCTTTATTTTATATTTGATTCACCCTGAGCAGGGTAAACCACTCGCTCACCTTTCCCCTGCAATTCTGGGGCAATAACGCAACACAGAAACACACTCTCTGGGAGTGAAGCTTCCTCTTTAGCTACCTTTACTAGCACCTGCTGACTAAAGTCTGCATGCACACCGAATACCCTGACAGAGACCTTTTAAAGAGCACTTTTCCCTTGACATAAGTCAAGATTAACACCTTGGCTATTTGGTGTGAAGCTCTGTATCTCTGAAGGGATTACAGTACTGGTCCCTGCCTGCTGTTTGGGCCAAATCAGCAACTCTGAGTCCTCCCATTTCTGCTTTCCATCCCTTGGACAGCATACCCCAAATCACAACAGCTTTAAGTGTTTTTTAATGGATTTGACCATTGAACACTGCAAACACTTACATCAGATGATTTGTTACTCCTAAAGAGTTAGGACAGGCAATATAAGCAAGCCTGTATAAACACGACTAAGGACTGCTCTGTGACTGTGCAGATCACACTTCCCAAATGCACTTGGACATCCTCAAACACGATGATGCAGTCAGGGCTGAGACCAGCAGCCACTGCACTAATTCCCAGTAGAATACCAGGAAGACAACAAACTCCCCACAACCAAAGGCATCCCTCGAGAAATACTCCAAGCCCATAAGCTCCTGTAGTGTGAAAGATGCAGCAATAGTAGTTAGGACAGAAGACGAAGGCAACAACCAGCACACCACTTAACTACTCCTCCGTGACAAACAACCACAAACAAAACGAAAATAAAACACCAGAGAGCTACCTTCCTCTAGGCCCGGTGTGAGATCAAGCGCATCAGGAAAGGAGAGCAAAGGAGCGAGAGAAGCGGTAGCACGTGGCTGCCCACGGGACGAGAGGGAAATCCTGCAAGGTGCCAAGCGTCCCCTACCCCTTCTCCTTTCCCTAACCGGAGCGCCGGGAGGCTAACGCGAGCCGCCCGGGCGGAGAACCGCCCCCGCACGGCCCGAGGGGCCACGTGCGCCCGCCGGCCGGCCGGGGACACCCACCCCGCCCCGAGCTGAAGGGCGGCCGAGCGCCCCACTCACCGGCGAGCCCGCCCGTCACCCCCGGCGGCAGCCCACGGCACGGACAGGGAGCCGCCGGCCCCGCCGGTTTATAAAGCGGCGCCGCCTCGGCCCAACCGCCGCCTCGGCCTCGCCCCGCCCCGCCCGGCGCCGTTGGGGCGCTCCGCGGCGGGGGGAGCGGCTTAAAGGGGCCGCGGCCGGGAGGGCGCTTCGGCTTGGGCGCCATGGGGCAGCGGGGAGCGCGCCCGCCTCCGCGCGGGGCATGAGGGCCTCGTGGCCCTCAGCAAACCCAGCAAGACACCTTCAAGCGGCGTCCTCTCTCACAGCGAAATACACCTGGGGGGAAAAAGGACCTTCCAGAACTTATCCCGTAGCTGCTGGTCTTGGAAGGTGCTGGTGGAAAGGCAGGGAGGGGGTTTCAGCCCCACTGCGCCTGACCGCAACAGGCACGCGGGGCATTCCAGCGCCGCCGGGTTAATGAGCAGGTCACTCACCCCTCGGGCTCTCTCCTTATCATTAACTACAATAATTGATGCTGTGCAGCGCCTCATGGCTGCCTGTGCTGCCTGGTGGCACCACACGCCACGTTCCAGGTTAAGCTTCCTTCAGTCGGTGTGGGAAGTGCGGATGCAAATTCTGCAGAGCGCAGGTTTAAACACAGCTCCTTTGCCATTAGAAAGACCCCGGTGGGTACTTTTAATTAAAGTCTGCACACAATACCTCATCAATATGTTCCATCCCTTAATGCGGTTATATATCCAGTTCTTCCCCGAAGGATCCCGATGCATTTTTTACAGCACACACCACCATGCAGCTCTGTCACGGGAGGAATGTGGAGGCTATTCGAGATATCTCCTGAGCCGTGGCCTGCTCCTCATGCCTGGCACGGGAGCAGAGCTGGGCCTCCCTGTGAAATGGGGGGTCCCACTCCACCAGCCCTGCTCCTGAGGCACCTCACTGTGGCTCCCCAAAGCCATCCTTATCAATAAAAGGCCAACCTGAAGTCTGGCTTCCAGGGAGGGAACTGCTTCATGCAGCGGAAACAATCTGCTCCTTTAGAGGACTTCTGCTCCAGCCTGACCTTAAGTTGTCCCAGCGTTTAGCCACCACCTTTTTTTTTTTTTTTTTGCCATCAGCCTAGATGCAAACCAGTTCCTGCTTGGTACAACTTATATCCAGCCACATTCTTTAAGTATCCACCAGTGCTCAACCGTACATGGCTTTTCCCAATGAAGGAGGAACTCAGGCCAACTTCTGATACTTTCGGTGACTCAATGTCTGGCTCCCCCGAATAACTCCGTTCCCTGCACTTCTAACCCTGTTCATGCCATGAGACACTTGCTAGTCTTATCAGCAGCCAGCAAAACCCTGGCAGGCTGCCCGGGAACCCGACATAGAGTTCCGTGGCTACGAACCGCCCAGGAGTTCACTCTGGTGCTCAGCATCTTTTCACATGTCTCCACGTGGCCCCTGTGTGTGCTGCTGGTCACACAGTCCTACAGCAGTTTTCCTGAACAGCCCAAGCTTTTCTGCTGAGATGTTCAGCGCTAAGGTTTGATTGCACAGTTCCCAGGCCTCTAATCCTGCAGCTCCTGAGTTTCTGCCCACATTTTTTTTAATCTTTTTTTAAACAAAACAGGGCCGTCTTCAAACAATCCCACCAAAGAGCTCTGCTTTTTGTGCCTTGATTCTTGCTTCACTATTTTTCCACTGCTGCCTACAGTGGAAAATATTTCTTTTCTGCAGTGCAGAAGGTAGTTTTGTCTAGTTGTCCTGCTTAGTGAAGAGATCCAAATGGGTACAGCCATTATTCCAATTTACTTGTCATTCTGCCACCCACTCATCACCATCACCTTTGTCCCATGGAAACTTTATAAATTAGTCAGAGAATTCATTGCCTTTCTTCATGTCACCTTGGCTGCGCAGTGGAAACAATCCTGGCATGCAGAGGTCAAGCGCTCCCTGTCCTGGCACAGCCTCCCCATCCTCTGCATTTGTGTTTTCTGCCTCTTGTTCAGACCGGCCAGTATTTACCAAACAGCCCTTATGTTTTGGAGCTGACTTCCCGCACTACTCCAGATTGTCAGTAGACTTTGGCATCCCAGTATTTACTATTCATCTGCCAAGAGTTCAAAATCTCGGGTGATCAGCGTGCCGGTATAAAGAATATTGTCTCTGGGTCATAAACTCTCCGTGTCTCACGCTGGATCCTCACCAGCCTCGCCTGAGCCTTCGTGGCAGGCCAGGTGCCAGCAGCCTGTGCTGCAATCCTGCTGACCATCCAGACCTCCTTGTTCTTCCTCGACCTTTAACCAAATTGATTTAACTCATCATTTTATTACCGAGGAATAAGCCCAGATGATAAAACACAAGTGTTTGCATGTTGTCCTGCGGTTACTTCCATTTATATTTACAAACACGGCCCATTTCCCACACCTCTCTATGTTCGTGATTCTCTGTGTTCTGAACACAGTGAGATTCCTGTAAGGCAGCAGAGTATCCAGCAGTTATTTCAACATAGCAAATATACCTGTCTCCTTCCACCGCACACTGCTGGAAGGTAGAAAAGCTAACACGTGGGGAAAATTCGGTTAGAAGAAATACAAGTTCACACTTAGATAAGAAAGGAAAATGCAGAGACAAAATGGAGAACAAGTGGTTAAAGAGCACTATGTAGAAAACGGTATAATCTGATGCTCAGTAATGCAGCAGATGCTGTTGGAAAAAAAATCCCCAAAACTCAACATGCTATAAAAATACAAGACACATTAAATAATGCTTTTGCCATGGGCAGTGTCTCGGGTGGAGCACCATGTCCAGTTCCATGTGATGCATTTCTGCAGCTGGAAGGATTACAAAGAGCAGTGAGGAGGATGAGGAGGGGGCTCCAAAAAAAGGATCTGCGAGGGAAGGTTGAAAGGAGACTCACTCACTTGGAAGAAAAGAGAGAAGCAAAAGGTAGGCACACAGAGGAAAGGCCCAATCTGTTCCCCATAACAGACCTTAGAACAGACATCCCAAAGATATGGACAGTGAACTGCTAGGAGAGACTGACTGGAATGCTCATGGAGCCTTTGGCATCACAGGCTTTTAAAAACTCTTCAGGCAGTTTCTTATCAGGAGTGGCAGTCTGGATGAGCCTGCCCCAGCAGAGACACAGACTCTCAAGGACTTTTCCAGCCCTTTTTCCACCCCCCAAACTCAGCGACATCTCCTGCTCAGGCTTCTAGTGCACGTCATGATTATCGTCTCACAGTTTCTAAGTTAATAATGGGCTCTGCAGACAACATTCAGGAGAATGGAAAATGAAAGCAGGATTAACAGTAAAAATGCTTGTGGTTGGTAAGTATTTTTGAGGATCTTATTTGGCCTCTTGCATTGGCAAAGCCTTTACAATACCCTAGTTTTGTGGATATAGAACAGGCATGGTGTTGCTCATAGTATTTAGAGGGAAAGTGCAGGCAATATTTAGTTGAAAGAACTAAGGGTAGTCCTAGGCTTTCAGTGGAAAATAGACTCGTACAGCATGAGTTCCCAGTGAGACAATTCCAGTTAATGCAAACCTGTGCTCCAGATGAAATTTTCTGAAAGTGTTGCAATTTCCCAATAGCTCCTAGAAAATTGATTTCCCTTCAATTCTGAGACTCTCTACAGAGATAATGATTTTGGTGTGTCAGGGAAACGCAAGGGCTGTATTTGAGTGAGCAGATGAAAAGCTGATGGAGATTCTTGAACAGCAGGGCAGCGCGGAAGACTTGCAATACTTTCCAAAGGCAGCAGGTGACCTGGAAAGTCGGCCCTTGTCCTCTGACTGTTTGTCAAATAAGGATCACCCACAATTGCTCCACAGAGGCTTTTGCCCAGCACGCCACTGTGGCTAAGCAGGTAGCAACTGGGAGAAACCAGGCCAGCCTGCATGGCAGCAGGTGCAAAACACAGCAAAGCCAACGTGTTTCTGTTTCAGTACATGACAGAAGATTCTTATCTAACCTTTTCCACAACTGGCGATCCAGTGGTGAATGAAGGACAGAGAAATCATTCATTACTCCAAAAACCAGTTGCATGGTGCATACCGTGTGTTTTCTATCACTCCAAGTATACCTCAAATTCCTTACTTGGTCGTACTCAACAGCCTGGGATAACAGGAAGCATCTGCTGGGTGGAATACACATACAAAAGAGCCTCACTCTTTTCCTTCCTGATTTCCAACATTTGATAATTTTCTCAGAGTGTTTATAGCATATTTCATATTAAATCATTACCCAAATGATCTGGCTCTTCTGTTTATTGCAGTCTGGTAAGCCAGGTTTTCCTATCAGCATTTGAATATTGTTTCCTTCTTTTTTTACATTTAAAAATGCACTTTACAAAAATGACGCAAAATGCCACATTTACAGCAGTAGCATCTTTTGCAAACAAAAAGGTTTTGAAAAGATAGGACGCTTTTTAGAGAAATACTTCACTGCTTCACAAGTGTGCTGGTTCACAGCATGTGGACATCAGTGTCCCACAACCAACCCTATTTGGCCAAGACCAGCCCTGGAGGGAGGGGGTGGGTGGAAGCCCCATGCTGTCACTCCATGGGGTGCATTTCCAGCTCCCCGGAGTGTGGGAGCACTTCCCGAAGCAAGGGAGCCCCAGAGGATGGTCTTTAACCACTATGTGCACAGTACTAGGGAAGAGTGGGGAGGTGCATGAGCAAAGAGAGAGCAGTGAGGTGTGCAATACAGATGCCTGATTTTACTCTCCATATACTATATGGAGACAGTACAGCAACTTAAAACGGTGTAGTTAAGGACTAGGTGGGGAAAAGTCACAGCAGGGAATAGACCCCTGTAGCTCAAGCTGGTTTATCTGAAGCAAGCTTATTCAATTAGCTCAGCAAGTCTCTAATCAGCAGGGATCTTAGTTTAACCACTGCCTGCGTCACTGCTGCAGGAAGATAGAGCTCCCAAGCCCTCTGCTCGGACCATGCTCACACAGAGCTGCGTGTCAGCTAAATGCTGCCATCCCCACTCCAAGGATATCAAGTGACAGATTAGTTGTGTGTGAAAAGCATTATAGGCTTATCCAGGCGTTTGCACTGGATACCTGCCCAGAAGAGTTCTAAGAATTTACTTAGGCTGCCGTGGCTTCTGTAGTACTTCTGTGCTGTGATCCCATACAAAAAGTGACACAAGACAGAGCCACCAACAGTACTCAGACCTCCAAAGCGTCCCGTACACACTGCAGGAGGAGGTGCTCAGTGTGCCATCACACATGCAGCACTCTGCAGCAGAAACCAGAATCGAGACTCTTCCTATGGATCAAAGTCATTCTGTGCTTCTGTGCCATGGATTTTGGTTTGCTGTTTTGCATTAGAATCATTGAGAACATTCTTATAAATAATACTCCTGTTCAAAATTGATTTACCCAGCAAGTTCAGCTATACAGCTTCATGATTTTTGCTGCTTAATTCTTTTAAAATGCTTCACATTCATTGCAAAAGACCGAGCTGAATTTATAGAGCAGCTGTGTATATTAAGCTTAGAGACATGGTGTTAATGCAAAGAATTGCACTGTAAAAATAGAAATGTAGGTTCAGAGTTTCTCTGAGCTCATCCAGATTTTACTCAGACAATTCTAGTTTACTGTGGCCACTGAGGCGAGGACTCAAAGACTGCAGTACATAATCATAGAATCACAGAATGTTCAAGGTTGGAAGGGACCTCTAGAGATCATCTAGTCCAACCCCCCTGCACACGCAGGGGCACCTAGAGCACGTGGCACAGGACTGCATCCAAGCGGGTTTTGAAGATCTCCAGAGAAGGAGACTCCACAACCTCCCTGGGCAGCCTGTTCCAGTGCTCTCTCACCCTCACTGTCAAGAAATTTTTCCTTAAGTTCCTGTGGAACTTTTGGTGTTTCAGTTTGTGGCCATTACCTCTAGTTCTGTCGGTGGCCACCAGTGAAAAGAGGCCAGCACCATCCTCCTCACTGCCTCCCTTGAGGTACTTATAGACACTGATTAGATCCCCTCTCAGGCTTCTCCAGGCCGAACAAGCCCAGCTCCCTCAGCCCCTTTTCACTTTTGATGACAGACAGTAGCAGGTTTCCTTCATATTAATGCACTGGGCCATCTTAGCTCCAGTGTGTTTCCATTTTAAAACATTCTCAAGCATTTACTGCTGTGACTGAATGCCAGCTATCCAAGCATACGCTCCACCCCACTCCCAACCTTACTCCATGCTTGAAGAGCTGCTTCCAAATGTGAACTTTAAACGATTCAGGCTTCAGAGAGCACGCAGGAGCTCTGTGCGACAGGTAGAAGTATAATGTATCTCCCTTCTCAGAACTGCATCTCATTTCTGTCTCCTCCTGGTCAGAACCCAGATTTGAAGGCCTGAACTTTTCCCAGAGTAGCACATGACACAGCAACTTTGTTCCAACTTACTAAAGTGGCTTCCAGAGACCTCTCTTGACCAGAGATGGGAGCCAGTGCAAACGGCATGACCTTACTGAGGGTCACTCTGAGCTGGAATATTAAAAAGTAAACCTTCTGCTTACACTTCCACAGTTGCATTAATGGCTTCATGGGTAAATTACTGCAAGTAATATAAATGGAAAAAATACTGCACCTACAAAATAAAAGGATGATCACACATATATATGAAAAAGAATGCAAACTAAAACTGTTTCTATATTTGTAGAGAAAACACAAGGGCCTGTAGCAAATATATCATGATTTTCAGTTGTACAGTGCCGAACATCATCTGTACCTGAATCATGAATACCTTTTTAACATAAACTTTATCTATGGAATACAAACTTACTACACTTAATATTTTCCAGACGTTCAGCTAAAATGCTTTTCCTTGCAAGGCAAGCATCAAAAAAAAAAAAAAAAAAAAGGCAGGAAACCATAGAAAACTGTATTAAGAAATTTTCACATCTTCATTGGTTTGGTTGATTTCCTATTATTATGCTCCATTAACACAAGAATATGTTTGAATTCAGTCAAAATAAAGCCCTGGCATCACTGTTAGAGCACACAAAGTAAAACATTGCATTTTAAACCTCCACCTTTGTCTTTTAAGCTGCATGATGAAATAATTTAACAGCAACACAAAACATTACTCTCTTATCATGCACAGACCAAACCAGAACACAGATATTCCCCATTCCTTACCCTCAGATTTCTACTATTTGCATTAAAAGCATCAAAGCAAGCTGCCCACCAGCACATTCTTGTGAATTATTAAATGCAAACCTATGTGTGCAATACATGCAGTCTGCAGTTTTCATTTTTTAATGTAACAGAATTATGCATGAGGTAACAACATTTAGCATTGGGTGTGCATTAACAGAATTCCTAATTCTATTAATTCTATTTCTAGATCTATGGAGGGTAACAGCATTATCGAAGTATTAGGCTGTCTCTTTCCCCTTTGTATCTCCCAGTAAATCTATGGCTATTCCCAGCCAAAGGTGCATAAGTTAGTAGGACAAACGTCACATCTGCACAGCTGGCTCAGGAGGGGGTGAGCACAGTTCTGAGGTGCTTTGCAATGCACAGCCCTCCTCGCCAGTTCTTTGGGAGAGTCTCATCACATAAACCACACTTGAGGGCTCTTAGTAATGTGTCTTCACAACGCCTCGGTGTGGTCAGACTCTCCTGCGACAGGCCCAATTTATAAATAAAGGGACTGAAACCAGCATATTGGAGCTCAAATTGAGTGTGAAGATCAAGACCTAAACATCACAAGAGGCTTCTACCATCTCTGAGAACCAGACTGCTAGACTTACCGAGACTCCTAAACACAGATTTATAAACTCAGTACTGAACATTATGGAAAGCAGCAGTACTCCAGGAGGGCTGGGGCATGGGACTTCCAGGCTGTCAATCCAAAACATGGCCCTGTGGTTTCAAACTCCTCTTCCAGGGTCAACAGTCTGAAACCTGGCTGCGCAGGCCCAAAAGCCACACTCGGAAAACAGACCTTACAACTCTGAGAAAATGAAACTCTTGCATTCACACCATTGACATTCTTTGTCATGGTAGTATCTCAGGTTCTCATTACCATTGTTGAAAAATCATGTTCCTCTCCATATCTTTGTTTTCCAACCTGTGGAAAAATCGGTTAACAATCTTTCACTATTATATTAAATCAAAAGAGAGGCTATGAATGAAAAAGCATATGTGGTCAGTATAGCTACCAAGTGTAATGGCTATTTCAGGAATGGAGAATATCAGCAGGAATCAAGGAAATGATGAACAGCAATTTCCATGGCCCCGAAAATTAAGTGGTCCACAACAACCAGAAAGCTTTCATGTTTGGGCTTTTCTTGGGAAAGCCTCAAAGATGAATTGCATGTAAAAATCACTGCCTCTGAGCTCCTGCCTGTCTCCACGAAACTTCAATTAGCACAGGCACATTATACCCACAACGTTGTTTTGCCAGAAAAGCTGACCCTCAGGGAAAGAGCTTCCCTGTAAGCCAGCACTGCATACAAAAAGAAAAAAAAAAAAAAAAACACTCTGAAATGAGACCTTTTGTGTGTAGTAGCACAAGGACTGCTCAACAAAGCAAGAGAGCTTTTCTTTCTGTCAGCACCAGTCTAACATGAAGCATGCAAGTGCAGGCCTTGGATAAACGCCAGCTCTTTAAATAGCACTGACTGCCAGCAGAGGAAGCTAAAGACGTAGGTACTAAACTCAGATTAACAGAAGAAATAAAAAAAAAAGTGTACATTTTCATGGCTTGGTCTTAAGCAACTTCTCCCCCTTCCTTTGCCCTACAACAGAAGAGACCTTCACGAGTTTGAAAGCAGAGGCAATTTTTGTTTTGCTCTCCAAGCAAAACTCCGGGCAGCACTGGCACACCAAGCTCCCTCCCGGCTCTAAACAGGGGTCTGCAACACCCACGGTAACAAAAACCAGTTCCTTCAATTCTCTCGGATGTCAAGCACAAAACCACTCATGAAAAACGAGGAAATTCACCAAAAGACAAGCAAGGTACATACATCTGATGTTCAGCATGCTGCATCTGGTGCATATTTTCCTATTTCATATTTATACTGTTGTAGGATCATGCTTTATGATGTAAGAGCACATGCCCCAAGCCTCTTTCTTCTATGTTCTCTTGCTCTCGTATATGTTCATAATTTCAGTGGGATTTCTTCCTGCCCTCCCATCTCCATGGAATATCAATGATTTCTTTTATCAACCCTCACAACAGCTGGATAAACATTTCTAGGCTCATTTCAGGCACAGGGGATGTGGGACAGAAGGGCTGGGTACTCACTGCAGGCACTGAGAAGAGCAGCTGCAAATGCCAATTCCTTTGTCGCCTCCCAGGTACATGTTGTGCTCCTGCCCGCACTTGTTGCTTCAGTTTAAAAACTTCAGCTTTTAAAACTGAAGGACAGCATAACCTTTAAAGAAAAAAAAAAAAAAAAAAAAAAAAAAAGAGAGAGAGAAGTATCAGCCACCATGTGCAGCATAACCATGGTGATTTGCATTTAGAGCAGAAAAATAGGTGGGCTCAGTTTTGGCTGTGGGAGTGTGTCTTTCCCAACTCCTTCATGCTCTCCTTGCTTATGGGCATCTAAACATTTTTAGCTGGAACTGTGTACATATGTGTGGATGGCCCTGACAGGAATTTTGCTGTCATCTGAGGAACCACAGGCAGAGGAGCATGGGACTAGCACATACTACAGAACGGTTCAGAATTTAACGCAGACAGAGGGGATCTGCTGCTACCCAAGAAGAACTTGAAGGGTGGATGTGATTTCTTGGCAGGGCCACTACAAAGTGGCCTGATCTCGCAGCACCTCTGCAATCCTTTACTTATCCAGGGATATCCAACGCTGCCTTGGCTGGGCATCCAGTCAGCAAGGAAGCCAAAGACAGCAAAGGCATCTGACATATATGGGGGTTTGCTTGCTCCTTCAAATGTCAAAACTGTGTCAGAACTATGAGACAGCAAAATTAGGCTGAGAAAAATCCTCGGGACAGCAGCTAATGCGATTAGCATAACTGGGAGCTGGCGAAGCAGAGCGGGCAGAGGTCCTCCCTCACCACAGCTTCCCAGGGTTACTTCAGGCCAACACAGCAGATTTTTCTGCCTCCTCATAGCATTCTTACTTGTCTCCCTTCCCACAAATTCAGATGTCCTTCCCTGCCCCCGCACTTTATTCATAAGCTAGGGAAGGGGATTCAAGGATACAGGAGATTGCTTCCAAACCCAGTACCACTCCAACCCTACAGATCTATGAAGAAGGAGGCACATTTTGTTGGGCTCATATGTGACCCCTGTGCTCTTTGTTGCTTATTTGTTTAGTGACAGCCTCTATTTGGGTTCTTGCAGACAGTAACTCAGTGGTGTCTGTAGGGTGCATGGAATAGGAGATCAAAGCTTCCACCTCAGGCCATGCTCTGCAGCAGATGCATAAAGTGGAAAAATAAAAGGAATAGGTTAAACATGTGGGAATATTTCAGTATTGTAGACCCAACCTCCAGCAGTCCTGGCTGAAGGGCTTTCTCCTGAGCCAGAAGTGCTTAGCAGCCCTTTCGGCATTTTTCCGTGACTCTGTGATTGCTATTGCAATCATCGAGACTTCTGGCATGCAAGACATCCTCAAGCAATAAGTTCTACACACACTGTGTGAAAGGGAACTTCCTCTTGTTTGTTCTGACCTTGTCATCTCATATTTTTTTGATGTTTACATAACTCCTGTAAGCTGAGAGACAGCAAAGTAGAACAAGGCAGCCTGAGGGATAAGAATTTAAGCATGAGACAGAAACCATGGAAATCCACTTCACCATAGGTTATGATCCAGCCCAACTCTACAGCACTCACAAGGGGATGAGAGCAGCCAGGCCGCAGACCCTGTCCCAGTAAATGTCTGTTCTGCAGCCATCGGTGGGAATCTCCATCACTGGGGGGGTTGAGTAACAGGGTGGACAAACACCTCCCTGGAGCTGTGCATGTCTAACTAATCCCCTCGTGTCACAAACACTGACTGATTGACCTCTCAAGGTCTTTACATACCTAAGATTATCTGTCCTCTCTCTCTCTCTCTCTCTCACACACACACACACACACAAAGAAGAAAAAAGCCTTATTTTCCCTGAGCACTTCAGTGGGAGGCATTTGGACAGAACTTCTGCTACAATCCTTCTCTGTTTCACCACATAAAACCAAGCAATCCAAACTCAGAAGCTGGATAATAAATCTTAACCCTCAGAAACGTCCTTTGTCACTCAAGTCCTTTTAATTCTTGCAGAAGTGGGGTGGATAAAGTTGTCAGCAAATCCTTATTAGAAAAAATAATAAATATTACCTGTGCTGGGATCTGGCCTTAAAAAGAACAGCAGGTTTGTTTTGGTGACTGGCAAGTATCATGAGCTTTGGTTACCACACTGCAGCTTAAGGGGCCGTTTTCCAAAATGACATCTCTTAGTGCTGTTGCCTGCCTCCTTGGCAATATTTTGAACAGTGCTTTGCACAGCTGGGAAGCCAAAAAGCTGATACATCTGTTTACTTATAATGACACCTTTATTCCTGCCATTCACCTGCAATATTTGCAGCAAGGTTTCCTTTATAAGCACAACAGAGGGTATTCCTCATTTAGTGCCTACATCTGTTGGCTGCCCTAATTTTAAGGATGACACTGTCACATGCCACATGTTCCGAAGATTATCTTTTCTATTGACGAAACCTCCTGGGGCTCCCACCTTGTTGCAGCAAGCTAGAAAGCACACAGCAACAGATTTAAACTGCAGAACTCAATTTCAGACTTCAAAACTTTTGTGGCACAAATGTCAGTTTGAAAAATGGCCACCACGTGAGTTGAACGTGACAGGATTAGCAATTTTAATGATTAAAAACTCAGAAGACACGTGCTGCTGCTGTGGGAACGCTGATTATCTGGGGAGAATAGAGCTTGTGGGCAGCCCTGGACTGGCCAGGAGCCCAGAAAGGCCATCTCAGTCACACAGGGATGGCACCACGGGAAAGCTCTGGCCTCTCCCAGAAACAGCCTGAGCAGCGTCTGCGCCATCAGCTCCCGTTCTGCCACCTACCGGGGCATCTCCAGGCAGCACAGGCACACAAGCACCCCCGCCGAAAGCTGCGCAGCTGCAGGGCGAGTGTGAAATCTGGGAGGGGATTTTTTTGTCTGTGTGTCTGCCCTACATGCACACTCAGGCCCTTCACTGGTGCCTGCAATGCCCGTGTCTGTCCTTGCACTCACCGATCCCAACCCTGAGCCCATCTTGATGGGGCCCCTGCCTCGTCTCCATGGCCTGGGCCCTGGGTGCTCGGCTGAGCCTGGCCATGGTGCCTGCACCCGCTCTGCTCACCTGGCATGGGATAACATCCAACCGAGAATCACTGGCCATGGGGAATAGGGTTGGGAAGGACCTGCAGCCAGCCTGTCACAGGGCAGCATCCCAAGAGGCTACATCCTCAGGCAGCATCCTTGCATTACAGTTCTTATCTCAGCAGCTTCAGCCCTGTTTTTCCTGAAAAACAGCAGCGACTCCCTCATATGTCCCCCACTGGCAGGGCTCTAGGTGAGCCAGCTAATGAATAGAAGGTCACAGAAACAGTGGGCTTTGGGGTTTGGTTTCTGTTTTTTTGCTACACAGCGACCCCTCTGCCTGCCTGAAGAAGAGCAGTCAGCTCTCCTTAAGTAAGAGCTGTGGGTGTGAAATGACAGAAGCAGCAGGAATCCAGCCACAACAGGAAGAATTGCACACGCTGTAAACAGTGGGGTATCAACATCTACATTTCTCCTGAGGATCAATTTCTAAGCTAAAGACCTTTCTTCCCTTCTGGAAAGTGATGCCTTTGTTTGGGATATTTTTAATCTATCTAATTTGCTTCATTTTTTGTAATTAGCTCAAACCTAAGCTGGCTAGGCAGCGCCACACAGACACACATGCATAAGCTGGTCTCTCAAGCAGGTGGCCTGGACCCTCTAGCCCTTTGGGCAGCAGCTGTCCTGCTCTCTGCCCCACACGTGCCTGGCCCCCAGGCACTTAACCTGCCCACCGGCTAGTCCAGCTGGGTACTCGTCAGCCCTCACAGGAGACGCAGGCACCCATGCTTGCTCCAGGCACAGCCCCTGCGGCCTGACTCCAGGCACCAGCACCAAGGCCCCCGCACATTCAGGCAGAAACAAAAGAGCCCGTCACTTGGGAAAAATACTTAAAACTGGGGTTTAATTTTTAATGACAAGACGGAATTGACTGCGCTGACCAGGCACAGAGCATGGCCAGATGAGCGTACTGATGAGAAGCCTTTCATAGTCAGACAAGCGTAATGACTAGCAATGTTTTCACACATGACCAACTCCTTTTATACCTTATCCTTCCACTTTTCCATGCTGGTTCCCAACCAAACCACCTTGATCCCTCCCTTCCCGCCCCTTTGCTTTGGTTCCTCCCTGGAACACCCCATAAGAGGCCTGGTGCGATCCCCAAGTGCTCCTCCCCTGCGTTCCACAGCCAGTGCCACCCCGCAGGCAGCACCTCCCTCAGTGTGCGAGGTGCTCCTAAACACATCTTCCTAGCGAGAGTCTGCAGACTCATGCCCAGAAAATCCTGCTGAAATGATATTAAAACCTCCCTCTGTCTGGAAATACCTGTGACTTTCACCAGCCCATAGGGATTCACACATCTCAGGGATGAGGTGTGCTGTCAAGAGAACCTGCCACAACATTGAAATGTCAACTGGCATCCCAAACGCCCTCTGCTGCAGAGGAACTACCCTTATAAATAGCCATGTTAGAATGAATTAACCCTGGCTCACTGCAAGAGATGCTTGAAGAGACTGCCTGCACAAAAAGCAGTTGTAGAGCACCACGCTTTTCTTCAAATTATGCTGCTTTCTGAAAAAGATTTTTTTTAGTTTATTTCCAAATCTATCCCTTCACAAGATACATGTCATATAGTTATCCGTTAATATAGCATCACAGGGAATTCTCAGCAACAGTATCTGAGAAGTGCTCCTTGCAAAGCCAAAACCAATTAAAACACATCCAAGATTAGTCCTGGGATTTATTCAGGGTTGTCTGAGTTTAAATCAGCTTGAAAAACAACTCATTAAAGTGGTGCCAAAATTTTACATGTCAACATTCTTAATATCATTTAAACCTTTTTTTAAAACTGGATATTGATTTAGCTGAACTCCAAAGCTAATTAGTGTTCAGACAGGAGCCTTGACCTATTTAACTAACATTTCTAAATCATATCTCTCATTTCACAGCTATAGCTGTGAATACAAAAAAGATCAAAAAGCAAAGCAATTTTAAGGGCCATCTACCTTACCAGTAGTGGCTAAGAGCTTCTGCCCTGAACCCCGGAAGTGGAATCAAACACTGAATTTTTAAGAAATTTCAATATTACCATATATATAGTATATATATATGTATATATATATATATTTCTAGAGCAATCTCTTCAAAATAAAACCAAATGAAGAAAATCTATGAACAGGATGTTTTTACCTGCATATTACAGAAAAAGAGCCAAATGTTCCCCTGTCACTCAACCCACTGCTAAAGATGTAAATTCCTCTTTCTCCACAGTAGAAAGGCTTGTAAGCAGAGAAAATATCTTTTATCAGGCTAGCTGGTACTGCAAAACAATACAAAATGAAAATCCATACGGTTTGGGGCAGAAGCCCCTTCCTCAAGTCTGAAACAGCAGTAACAGTCTTAAAAATGAAACCTTGTAGAGAACTATGCTAATAAATACAATTAGACAACATAGCCAGCTAGATGGTCTGAAAAAAAAAAAGCACTGATACTTATGGAGCAAAGGAGAGGGCAGCAGGGGAGATAGAGATAAAACATTAGCTCCTCTGGCATATACAGAGGAAGCAACAAATAACTTACTGCCAACAAAGAGGTGAGGGACAGGGAATTGGATCCTATTTCCCAATACCACTCTCAGCTCCATTATGTCTTTTGAAGGAATTTAATCAATCTCCCCCAAGAATCAGGGTTCAAGGGAAGACTATATTTATTCCCAAATGTAACAGGCTGTTGCAGAAAAATATGTGGAAAGGGAAGAAAAATAGTTACCTAGGATATTATCTCTTTACTATCCTGCTTGCACCTCAGCCTGATGGCTGGGTTTCTCTCAAATCACTGGAAAAATAAGAGAAATGTGATTTTCTTTCATGCTCCAGTCAGTCCTTCAGCAGGCACAGGAACGGTGCCCCCAAGCACACCCTACTCATTTTACCCGAGGAGCAATACAGGACTCTTGCAGCTTAATTCTTTGTCCTTTAAAAGGTACAATTTGCCTGGGGAAGGCACAAGTCACATCATGACGAATGCACATAATGCCCGTAACTACAAGACACCAGGAACTATTCTGTGTGCCACTCTCCAGGAGAGTGAGAGCACAGGTAACACTGCAATCGTCCTTACAGATGATGGAGCTCACAGGGAGATTCCCTGCAGGTGAGCAGGCAGCAGGTGGAAGCAGCTCAGGGCAGCCAATACATCATGAGGCTGTTAATAGTGTGAACACAGTGGATGACATGGAGGCCTGAGGACACCCCTGGCTGCAGGGGGGTGGGATACAGACCAGCACTTACTAAAAATGCCTGCAAAAGACCCTGAGCCTTTCTCCTTGAGCAGCAAAGTCACGTCAAGGGCAGTAACGAGATTCACGTGCAGATCGATGGAAGATCAGCAAGAGGAAAAAGGTGGTGGCTGCTGCTGTTGCTGTGCAGATTTGCAAGCTGGAGTATATGGAGCCCAGCTACCCTGCTAAACCACCTTCACCTCTCCACGCCAGGCCTTAGACACTGTATAAGCTGGGTGTGCCCTGAACATCACCAACTGCACATGCTGGAGCTGCCTTTGCAGTGTTTATGTTGGCTGCTTACAAGTCTATGCAAAGCAAGTGGTGCATTCTGGCAATTAGTGGGATTCCTGGTAGGTTTCCTTGCTATTTCCCCTCTCCGCCAGCACACGGCGGCACCTCTCCGTTAGAGACGGTCCCACTGACACGTGCAGGAAAAAACCAGCACCTCTCCTTTAGAGATAGGAACGCGGTTCCTGCTAGCAGCGAACTCCCCACCTGCCCAGCGGCGCCTCCGAGGGCAGGCTGGCACCTCACGCAGCGCTGCCCGTTCCACCAGGGAACTCCTTTGTCCGCCAGCCGCCTACACGCGGCAGCCGGAGGAGGGGAAGGCGGAGAGGTGCGGGGGACATAACGCCCGGCTTTCCCGGCCCGCTCGCCCGAGGAAAGCGCCATCTCCACACGGCGCCAGCACCGCTCGTCACCCCCAACGGCCGCCGCCGCCCCTTAACGGTCACCGCCCAACGGCGGCCGCGCGCGCGCGTGACGTCAGAGCGGCGCGGCCGGCGGCGGCGCTGATGACGCGCGGGGCCGCGCCCGCTATATGAGCCGCGCCGGGCGCTGACTCGGCCCTTTCCGCCTCGCTCCCGCCCGCTCTCGGGTCGCTGCGCAGAGACCAGCGCCGCCGCTGCCGCCGCCCCGCGCCGCCGCCGCCATGATCATCTACCGGGACTGCATCAGCCGTAAGGGCGGGCAGGGGGCGCGGGGCGGCGGGGCGGGGAGCAGCGGCGGGGGGGGAAGCAGCTGCGCGGGGCCGGCGCGGCCACCGGGCCTGGCGGCGCCGCCGCGCATGTGCAGTGGGGCGGGGGGGTGGGGGGGAACAGTGCGGCGAGCTGGAGCGCCCGGAGCGGAGCGCGCGGAGCGGAGCGGGGCAGCGCGTCCGGGCGGCCGCAAGAGGCGGGCCTGGAGCGCGGAGCGGGGCCTCACGCGGCGCTCTGTTGTCCCCGCAGAGGACGAGATGTTCTCGGACATCTACAAGATCCGCGAGGTGGCGAACGGCCTGTGCCTCGAAGTGGAGGGCAAGGTGAGTGCGGGCCCGTCCCGCGTCCCGCCTCGGACGGGGCGTCGCGCCCCGCGCAAGGAGGGGCGCCGCGGGCGGGCAGAGCCGTTAAGTGTCTCGATGTCTCCGACTCTAGATGGTCACCAGGACAGAGGGTCAAATTGATGACTCTCTAATTGGTGGCAATGCCTCTGCCGAAGGTCCTGAGGGAGATGGAACAGAAGCCACGGTCATCACCGGCGTCGACATAGTGATCAACCACCACCTCCAGGAAACCAGCTTCACAAAAGAGTCCTACAAGAAGTACATCAAGGACTACATGAAAGCGTAAGTGCTGGTGCGGTGCGGCTTTGGGTTTTTTTGTTTGTTTGTTTGTTCGTTTTCCTTAAACCAGGTTGCAAAATGTCCAGGTCATCAGGACTACTTTTTTAACAACATCTACTGAGGATAAAGTTTACCCGTGCTGTTACCCATTGCCAACCTGGCTGTGAACTTCAGGGGTGTCTTAATACTTGGCAAAACAGCAGCAGTAAAGAGTTGATAGCGGGATATCCAAGTTTGTCTTGGCTGAATTGCAGCACAGGCTTGGTCATGTGCTTTGGGTGTTATTTGTAACCTGGCTGTTGTCTTTCTGATCCCTCCTGTGCCAAGCCCTCCTGTGGAGAGGGATGGGGTAGCAACGAAAGCTACCAGAAATTTGACAGCTTGACACCGAAAGCAACCATGACAATGTCTATGACCGGATGTTTTGGCTAATTCAAAGGATAATTTCTAATGCTCGCCTCTAAATTAGAGTAGGGTGAAGGTACTGTCTTTGTGACCCTGATAGATCAGCACTCTGGCTGGTGTGAAAATGGCTTGCTAAGGTCTGTCCAGCCCAGATCTAAACGTAAAATGAGCCAGATGCGAGTGACAAAGGCTGATCCGCAAGTTCTCTCCAGGCAAAGTTAAATTTTTGGCATCTTACAGGAGTGGGGAGGCATAGCCAGACTGAGCAGTTTCTCTGCTAGCGACTATTTCTGGTACGAAGTGATGCTGCACAGTCAAGTTAACAGACGGATGTTTTCAAACTCTTCTCCTAGAATCAAAGCCAGACTTGAGGAACATAAGCCAGAGAGAGTAAAGCCTTTCATGACGGGAGCTGCAGAACAAATCAAACACATTCTTGCCAACTTCAAAAACTACCAGGTAAAGAAACTTACGTTCACTCACAGCAGTGATATGAGCTGAAATCAGGTTAGTTGTTCAAATAGTTAGTTGACTTTTGAGGGCTCCTGTTATAAGGACATCTAATATACCCTTCCCTTAGAGTATCAGAGTGCTGAAAGATAGGAAAAATATTGAATGGCTTAAAAGTTTCGAGGTTATCTTTCAAATGTATATCTTTAGAATATAAAGTTGAAAAGTTTTGGCAGGCCACGTTGGTCCCTGCCCTCTTTTATTCTGCTATTCACAGCAATGTGGTGCTGACACTTGTTGAAATGGATTTGAGGCTACAAGTTGCAGGAGGCAAAACCCCTGCAGTCGGTCAGGGTGACCTCCCCCTAAACTGAGCTCAGAAACATAGTAGCTTCTGTGTGTGCTGGGCACTGTCTCCTGCAAATAGCTCACTGGATGTGTTAGTAACATGTTTCTTTGAAGTTCTTTGTAGGTGAGAACATGAATCCAGATGGTATGGTGGCTCTCCTGGATTTCCGTGAGGATGGCGTGACCCCATATATGATTTTCTTTAAGGATGGCTTAGAAATAGAGAAATGTGTAAGTACTGACCTAAGTCTAGCTGTGGTCATGACAATGGTTAGCTTTTCAACACATCACTTTGTCTACTATGTTCCTGTTGAATTTTATAGTAGTTACCAGTTTAAGAACATAAAGCTCATGTAAGTACAGCCTGATTGCTGCTGTATGCTTTGCTGTGTAGTGGAAACTTCCCTCCTATACTACAGGATTGTACTAAAGGGGAGACATATTTTCGCTGCAGTGATTCATAGTGATTTAATAGTCAGGAAATGCAGAAAGAGATGCATTGGTGAGATGGGTATTTGGTTTTGAATTGTTAGTTTAAAGACTAAAGTATCCTCTGAATTGAAGCACTTCTATTTTGGAGCCCTCCTGGGTGGGTTATGGAGCACCTTAAATGATGGTTTTCCATCCTCTTTCACTACTTAATCTGATGATGCTCTTATTTTTTTACAGAAGAGCAGTCTGTTAAAATATTGCCCTAAATTTGAGCACACAGTGATACTTGACTGAATGCTTAACCTTATTCTATCTCCAGCTGTCTGCATTGTCTTAATTATTCTGGATTTGCCTGTGGTTGCAATGAAACAGTGTTCAGCTTTTGAACACGTGAATATTTTTGCCTTATTTCTGAGAGCTGTGTGATTCAGTAGTGACTAGCAGTGTGGGGTCACCAGTCTTGCCTTGCCCGGTTATTGCAGACTTATGAAGCCTGTTTATAGCCAGCTAAATTTATCTGTAAAGCCTCTTGCAAGCTTTTTGGTATGCGTGTCATCTAAAGATGAACCAACTTGCAGTTGGGCACAATAAGCCACTAGAGGAACACAATTTTATGGGCAAAAATAGACATAGCAGCTCCTGCAGCCTGACTTGAGTGTGATGTCTGTCATGGTCTCCAGACCAGGCGGTGACCTGGAAGCAGCTCCTCGGAGCAGAGCTTGTGGGCAGACCTTTTGGATGTGTAATGGGAATAATCACATTTGCTTCTGGATGGGTTAATTACCAGTAGGCCATTCCAGGGGGAGAAAAATAAATCTGCCACAGCTTCTTGATTTAAATTATGAGAAGCAGAACATAAGTCATAAGCTGTAATACCAGTGGGGGACATGCTGTTATTAAAGGGGAAATGTGAAACTTTGTGTCAGGCAAGAAGGATGTGAATGAGCCTTCTCTCTGGCTTGGCCAAAGGCTGCTGTTAGTGTCTGCTTGGTGCTCAGCATCCTCTGATAGACCATGAGCAATTTGCCTGTTGCTCTCTGGTTTGCACTGAGATGCAAAAATAACTTCCTTGCGCTTTCTGCCTGCCTGACTGTGTGGCAGCTCAGATTGAATTAGGGAACACACAAATGAAGTTACAGAAGCTGAACATGATTGTCGTGGTCCCCAACTAACAACTGCTGCTCTCGTTACAGTAACGAATCAAACAGTCTGATTTTTGGATCACCCGTCGTCATAGCTGGCTGCTGTTTCTTCTTCATCAGCACAACACCAGGACTCGGCAATGTCTAACAACTGGACTGATGTCATCTTGAGCTTTATTCACTTATTTTGACCCTGATTTGGAGTGGAGGCATTGTTTTAAAAAGAAAACAAAACCAAACATCTGTCATGTAGGTTGTCTAAAATAAAACTCATTTAAACCCATTCTAGGTGATGCCTTTTGGTCTAGTGTGTTTCTTAAGGTGACTTTCCAGGACAGGTTGCTGCAAGATCTTTACCCAAGGATCTGATACTGCCACTAGCATAGCCTGGTCCTGGGTCACTGCGACTTGACTGTCTTCAGATAGACTTCATGCAGTTTCTACATGTGGCACTGGAGTGCAAGAGCAGGCTGAGGTGGATCAGGCAGAGCTCCAAGAAGTGTCATCAGAAGGAAGTGGACCTTCATCTCTCACAATTGTACAGACTTCTGTCTTTGGAAGAGGTATCAAAGCTAATACAAAGAGAAAACCCAAAATGGAATGTGCTATTCAAGCTGAGTGCTGGCTGAGCTTCTTTGTCAGACAAGGATCTTTGAGTCTGTCCTCAGTTACAGGATGGCTTCTTCAATTCTCCTACTTTAATCTTGGAGCAAGAGTCCACCACCAGCACTCTGCCTCTGAGCACAGGTAGTGGGAACACGGTGTGGGAAAATACTGGCTTTTGCACTGCCTAAACCACATGCCTGGTTGTGGTACTAGTTCCTCTGCAGTTGGCAGGTATTCAGGAGTGGATTAAATAAACTCAAAAGTCCTGTAACTTCAACTCTTTCCTTGCTTTTAATTCAGGGAGAGAAATGGCTGAAGAGTATAGGGCTCTCTTGGGATTATTAATTATGTAGAAGGGTCATGTCTGGCTTTAAGGTTTACCTGAGTATTTATGATCTGCTCTTCCAGCTGCGTTCCACCCTGGGCAGTGCATCTATTTGACAGACCTGGAGCAAACATCCGTTGCTCTTCTGGTTCTTGAAGAGATGCAACAGTAACAGGTTCCTTGCGCTTTCTACCTGTCTGGCCTGGTGGCAGCCTGGATTGAATAAAGGAATACAAGTGCTGTTGTAATGCCCAGATGAGGAAGAGGAGGGTTTGCTGCTGGTGCTCGACAAGAAACCCATGGCTGCCTGCCCTGAGCAAAGCTGTGCTTGTTTAAGGAACATTGCCATGAACTCTTATTTGCCACTACAGCGGTAGTGCTACAGGAGATGCAGCTATTTAAAATGGGGAGGGCATGACTCACACATCCTGTGTTGATAGAGGCCTCCAGCCTTAAGATATATTGGATTTTTAGCATCTTGTCAGGCTTGCGTGAGGCATTTGCCCTGCCTGAGGGCTGAGGTACAGGCAGCTGCTCCAGGGGTGAGATAGGCTGGAGGCAGCAGACTGCAATGAGAGCGATACCGTCTGCGGAGGTGGGAGCACAGGGTGCCCGGAAGGGTTATCCCTGGGGTTACCATCTCTTTTAAACATGCCCTATTTTAGTTCTGTGAGGGCATTTCCTGTAGCTGCCACAAGGAAGGGTCTGGAGCCAGCGGCACGTGGGGCCGTGACGCTGTTTTGGCGTAACCTGTGCACGCGGATGAAAGCTGCCCCCTCGGGAAGCAGCGGGAAGGCAGCTGGGAGGGAGTCCAGATAACCCCCCGGGAGTCTGTTCTGGTCCCTTGGAGGAGGCCTGGCTTAACCAGGACGGTTAATTCCTGCCTCCCCTGGCTGCTCGGTGAGTTCTGCCAGGACTGCAAACCATGGGCAAGGCGTCAGGCGAGGGCCTGTGCACGGGGAGCAGGGGCTGCCCTGGCAAGGGGATGCTGAAGAGAGGGGTGTTCGCACCTCACTCTCATGGCAGTATTTAACAGATATATAAACGTGCCTAACAAGCTTGTGAATCTCGCAGTGGGGAAGTGGGAAGTGGTTTTCCTGTTGGCTGCACCGTACTTGCCAAAAATGCAGGGCTGGCTGCCGTCCCTGGAGGAAAGGGGCAAGTGTGGCCGTGGCAGTGCCAGGCCGCGAGTCCCGCTGGACGGAGGGTGGATGGTGCCGCTTTCTGGTCCGCGGAAACCTCTGCTTGCAGGGGTGGGCAGGCCATGCGAGAAGGGGGAGGAAAAAACCCAAGGCCAAGAGAAATCCTGCCCGTTTGGCTGGGCGCTTCTCATGCAGGGACGTGTCGGGGCGCGTGTCCTGCCCGGCCCTGTAGCACCCGCTCGCGGCCTGTCCTCCCGCGGTGCCTGTGCGGCCCAGGGCCTTTCTGCCCCGCCGCGGCTCGGCCTGCCACAAATCCCCCCTTTTCTCCCTCCTTTGCCCTTTTAAAGCCCCCTCGCTGGCCTGCGGCAGTCGGTGCTGTGTGCTTCACTGGGCTACAAGCTAGTGGCCATAAAGGCCGCATGCCCCGTTAGCCCCTTTAGGCACCTGGCTTTGCAACCTGGAGTGTTGAGGACTTCTTTAATTTCATTTTTATTTTATTTTTCACGTGGCTTAGTTCTAGGGCAGGCAGGGCTTACTGTAAACCTAGGAGATGGTGGTTGCTAGAGAAATATATATATATAAATACATATATTTTATATATATATATATATATATGTCTAAAAAATAAAATTTGCTCTCCTCCCATCAGTAAGTCACTGGTGGTTGAGTTGTGGCAGCCCCCTCTCTGTCCGCAGCCACAAATAGACTCTTCTCAAGGCTATTCCTGTCCAAGGACATGGGATACAGATTGCAGGAATCCACACTTGGGTGTATGAGAGTCCCTCATGAGAGCTAAAAAAAAAAAATAAAAGTAAAACCCTTAAATTAGCCCTGTGAAGCCCAAGGTATGGCTGGCATCTGGTTTCACTGATCTTCCAAGGCATGCACATCCCTTCCTATGCTTTTATTGCTTCAAAGTGCACCAATAATGGAATGTTTGCTTTGAAAGTACACCCATTATTTTATTACCATGTGCCTAAGTGACATGCACATCTGTGGGACACGAGAGAAGGCGACAGACGTGCTCTAAAATCTCACTATTTTGTTGGCAGGCTTAATGGAGTACTGGCGCCTTCATCACTGTTTTCTTTACTCTTTTTTTTTTGCCAAAAGTTTAAGAAATAAAGTCACCCCATCCCAGTTCCCCCCTTCCCTTCTCCCCACAAGGGGCTGGACACATGACCCCTGAAATGTGCTTTTGAAAACTGGGAAAACAGAGACATGGAGACATAAAGCAATCTATCTTCCTCAAAACATGGAAACCCAATCGCAAAGTCACAATAAAAGCAAGGTTTTAAAAAGAGTTTTATACCTACCTTATCTAAATCATAACATATTTTTGGTCAATAACATAGATCACCACGTGACCTTACCTTATCTAAATCATAACATATTTTCGGTCAATAACAGAGATCATTACGTGGTACAAATTAAAATACCGCTTTTATTGATATGCTCAAACACAAAACATGGGTAACATTTTAAAAAACAGACAAAAGCTGTATCTGTTCCTTGATGTACCTAATTGACCCACAGTCCATTTATTTTTCTCAGGAATCACATGGAAGAGATCATCTTCCTCACTGACTTCTGTGCCAAACAGCCTTTGTTTTTTTTTTCTTCCCCTTTTTTGTATATGTTGCCCTGTGTTCCCATGAAGCCTGGCAGTGCAATGAGCACCATGGCTGTGGCTATTTTTCCCAAAGCCTGATCCGCAAAGGAGCGTAACGTCCGTGAGGACTCCCAAGCGCCTCCATGGAGCCTGTGGAGGTCGCAGCAGGAGGGAGCGAATAAACTGCTGCCACTGGAATGCAAAACCACAAAGTTTTGGCTTCCTCGGGGACATATTTTCCTTCAGAGTTATCAAGGCTTAAAAAAACACCACAAAGCTATATTAATAAAAAAGTCAAATCAGAACTCAAAAGATCTCCAGTAAAGATAAATCTAATAGCCGTTTATTCTATAAATATTTCTTTTGTTCAAAGACAAACACTTATAGAAACTTCCAAGAAATATTCTTTTAAAAAAATGAAGCTAGAGGAAATTACAAAGTATCAGTTGTTTTAATTTAAAGGTAATCTGGCAGAATTGAGCTGCGCTCAGTCCTGTCTGTAAACCCACATCAGTTTCCTCAGTGCAATCACACTAATCTACAGTTCTCTTTTACTTCATAAACAGTTTCATTAATCGCTCTTATCTTCTCCTTGATAATGTCTGTATTCTGGCTTCAGCTCCCATGTGTTTTTGTGGGTCCCCTTCACATTGTAGATGCCTATTTCTCTCAAAATTTCTTTCAAGTATATCTGAAATAAAACAAAATATGAAATTACAAAGGCAGGTGATTACCGTAGATCTTACTTATAACTTGATTCCACAACATCTGGCAAATCACATTTACTGAATCACAGAATGGTTGAGGTTGGAAGGAACCTCTAGAGATTATCTAGTCCAACCCCCCTGCTCCAGCAGGGTCACCTAGAGCACGTGGCACAGGGTGGCATCCAGGTGGGTTTGGAAGATCTCCAGAGAAGGAGACTCCACAGCCTCTCTGGGCAGCCTGTGCCAGGGCTCTGTCACCCTCACTGGAAAGTTCTTCCTTACATGGAGATGGAACTTCCTGTGTTTCAACTTACACCCGTTACCCCTCATCCTGTCACTGGCCACCACAGAGAAGAGCCTGGCCCCATCCTCCCTACAATCACCCCTCAGGTACTTGAACATGTTGGTCAAATCTCCTCTCAGTCTTCTTTTCTCCAGACTAAAGAGGCCCAGCTCACTTAGTCTTTCCTCATACGATAGATGCTCCAGTCCCTTAATCATCTCCATGGCTCTCCGCTGCACCCTCCAGAAGCTCCATGGCCTTCTTGTCCTGGGGAGCCCAGAACTGCACCCAATACTCCAGGTGCGGCCTCACCAGAGCTGAGCAGAGGGGCAGGATCCCCTCCCTCCACCTGCTGGCAACGCTCCTCCTCATGCAGGCCAGGAGCCCATTGGCCTTCTTGGCCACGAGGGCACACTGCTGACTCGTGGTTATCTTGTTGTCCACCAGGACTCCCAAATCCCTCTCCGTGGAGCTGCTTTCCAGCAGGTCAACCCCTAATCTGTCCTGGTGCCCAGGGTTATTCCTCCCCAGCTGCAGGACCCTGCACTTGTCCTTGTTGAATCTCAGGAGGTTCCTCTCTGCCCAACTCTCCATCCTGTCTAGGTCCCTCTGAATGGCAGCACAGCCCTCAGGAGTGTTGGCCACTCCTCCCGTTTTGGTGTCATCCGCAAACTTGCTGAGGGTGCCCTCTGTGCCCTCGTCCAAATCACTGATGAACAAGTTTAACAGCACTGACCCTTATGGGACATCACTGGCCACAGGCCTCAACCAGGCTCGGCCCCATTTATCACCACCTTCTGGGCTCTGCCCTCCAGCCAGTCCTCAATCCACTTCACTGTCCACTTGTCCAGTCCACACTTCCTAAGATTTCCTATGAGGATGTTATGGGAAACAGTGTTGAAAGCCTTGCTGAAGTCAAGGTATAATTACATCCATGGCTTTCCCATCATCCACCCAGCCGGTCACCTCATTGTAGAAGGCTATCGGGTTCATCAGACACGACTTCCCCTTGGTGAATCCATGCTCCCTACTCCTGATCACCTTCTTTTCCTTCACATACCTGGAGATGGTCTCCAGGACAATCTGCTCCATCACCTTACCAGGGATGGAGGTGAGGCTGACTGGCCTGTAGTCTCCTGGCTCCTCCCTCTTGCCCTTTTTGCAGACTGGAGTGATGCTGGTTTCTTACAGTCCTCAGGCACCTCCCCTGCCCTCTCTAGTACCTCCCCTACCCTCCATGACCTCTCGAAGATGATGGAGAGCGGCTGAGCAATAACCCCCACCAGTTCCCTCAGCACTCTTGGGTGCAGCCCGTCCGGGCCCATAGATTTATGGGTGTCCGGTTTGCCTAAATAATCCCTAACCCAATCCTCCTCAACCATCGGAAAGTCATCCTCTCTCCTGGTTCTCTCTCTTGTCTCTGGGCTCAGTACATGGGGACTGGCCGGAGCACTAAAAACAGAAGCAAAGAAGGCATTTAGTAACTCTGCCTTCTCTGCATCCTCCGCCACCAAGGCACCCATCCTATTCAGCAGCAGGCCCATGTTTTCCCAAGTCTTCCTCTTGAATTTCCTCTGATGTATTTGTAGAAGCCATTCCTGTTGTTCCTACATCTCTCGCTAACTCTAACTCCAAATGGGTCTTGGCCTTCCTCATCACATCCCTGCATTCCTTGGCAATGTTCCTATATTCTTCCCATGTGGTTGGGCCCTTCTTCCACATTATATATACTCTCTTTTTCTCTTTAAGTTTTCCCAAGAGCTCCTTGCACATCCATGCAGGTTTCCTGCCCCTCTTGCTTGACTTCTTTACACTGCTAATGAAAACAGCACCAAAACAACCTGACAGGCAGCAATAACACGTTCCTTGGTACGGCTGAACTGTCAGATTTTCAATCCCCAGACGATGACACAGATTAAAGGAGCACTGGTTTAACAGTGGAGCTGGAGGCCGAGGGGAATGCCCGAGTCCTGGACTGGAGTGCTCGCGCGCTGGCCACGGGCATCCCCGAGCAAGAGGGTCACCAAAAAATGCCCGTTATCTCTCATAAAATCATGGAATCATTTTGGTTGGAATAGACCTTTAAGATCATCAAGTCCAACTGTAAACCATCTCCACCATGCCCACTAAACCATGTCTCTATGTGCCTCATCTACACGTTTCTTGAGCACTGCACCACCATTTCTCTGGACAGCCTGTTCCAACGCTTCATGACTCTTTCCGTGTAGGAATGTTTCCTAATGTCCAACCCAAGCCTTCCCAGCGCCACTTGAGGCCATTTCCTCTTGTGCTATGGGTAGTTATTGCTAACACCTCGCACCGGTGCAGCAGAGCAGCCTCCTCACCTCAGACCTTCTGCACCCTGGGCCTCACTGGCTCCTCTGTGCCCAGCAAGCCCCAGGCTCTCGGCTTTTTGACAGCGTTGCAGTGCTTTAAGCTTCTCATTATTGCCTTGTTTTTAGAGGAATGTTGAGGCGGTGCCAGAGAATCCTCTAATATATTCATATATTCAAGCCCGTGAAGTGAAAAAAGAGGGAAAAAAAAAGCCATGATAACCAGTAGTATAATCTTTGACACGAGACAGCCCACAAATATCACCCTTTATCATAAACACCAGTAATTTGTTTATTTTTTCTTTAAAAGAACCATTTGCCTGTTTGTTTAAATATTAATCAGCAGGGGCTTCAGTGGGTTGCCATGGCAACCGCAGACCACGGTTGGAGAATCTCCAAATTAAATTTATAATTGCTTTACTTTGGGCAATTTAATCCCCTTCGAAAACCTATACTAGACTGGAGCTACTGGAAACTTTGTATTTTCTGTATCTACAATTACACTAAATGGTATTATCAACCTAGCCCAACTCATAGAAAAGCAGTTATTTGTTGATGACATCATGTAAAAAAAAAAGGGGGACAGATTGCCCAAACTCTTCTTTGTACTCTCCTCGTTCTCGCCAAATAGGAATACTGTGAAATAAATATAATTAGAGGAGGGTATGAGTAGGAGGGTATCAGTAAAGAACAAAAAAAAAAAAAAACAGTTTTCTTTTAAAGAACCTCCTGGCTGCTCTAGTCACTCTCTTCTTGCTATAATATCATTTAGACTTGCATAGTGAAACAACTCTTAAATAGCTACCCCATGTCAGAGAGGGCTATTTAAAGACCGCTTTGTCTTTTGCGTGAGGAAAACCAGCAGAGCAGGCTGCATTTCCAGAATGTTTTGCTTTTTATGCTCTTCCCTGAATTCTTCGGCTCCAGCGGCCAGCGCTGGAGCAGAGCAGGGCAGGCGGCGGGTTCATCCTGCGCGGCCAGGACGGCTCCTGGCGCCTTCGACGCCAGCCCCAGCAGGTGGCAGCAGGAGATCAAGACAGAGATGTTCAACACACCTCAGCGCGGCTGCTCTGCCGCTGAGGTGCAAAACGCAAGAAACGGCCCACACGGAAACACCCGAGCAGCTGAGTGGCATTAAGCAGGTCCACACGCAGCTCCCCGGGTGGCCTCACGGACATGGAATCACACAGAACCGTTAAGGCTGGAAGGGACCTTTACAGAGCATCTAGTGCAACCCCCCTGCACCCGCAGGGTCACCAAGCGCGGGAGCGGGACGTCGCGAGTCCTCCCTGCTGTGATGTGGCGGCGGGGCCATGGGCTGGCATGGGGCACGGTGCTGTCCCCACCTCCATCCACTCGCTCGGGCCTCCGAGCCATCCGCGCTGATGAAACACGGCTGCTTCTAACAGGATCCCACTCCTCTCGGGGAGAACCTCCCAATTCCAAGAGTGCCAATGCCCCGGAGTAACGGAACTGACCCAGACGAGCCCAACGCGGAGGGCCACGCGGCGCCTGCGCCCGGGCGAGGGCAGGTCACGGCTGGCCCAGGGCCGCGAGGCGCCGCTCGAGGGCCTGTGCGGGAAGGGCCGCCCTGCGTCGCGTCAGCGGGAACGAGAACGGCCGCGGTGCCCGGACAGCTCCCGCCGGGCACGCTGCTACCCTCGCTGGAGAACAGGGCAACATGGCGGTTTCCTACCGTGGCTTTTCTTCCGGGAAGCAGGAGCTCCACGCGGCCGCGCTCCGCTGCAGCCGCGGCCCTGCCACACTGCACTGCGCTTTTACACGGGGACGTGCAACGAGGGCTGGTCCCTCTGACAGCAGGGACACCTGCAAACCTGAACACGGCAAGCAAGGCTTTGTTTTTTGTTTGTTTTTTTCCCCCCTTTTTTGATTTTTTTTTGCCTGTAATGTCACCATAAGCCATCAGAGGCCAACACTTTGAGGAGCATTTTTGAAGGACGTGCATGAGGGTGTCAAGCTTAACAACACACTTAAGAGTCCGTTTTAAAGACTGATACGGAAACAGTTACAAGTCGGTGAATTCACTGCAGTGTTGCAAGAAAAAGAATAGAGACATATATATGTATGTATACATATATATATATATGCTAGGACAAAGAAAGATGTGTGGGCAACAGACAATGTTTTAAAGAGCATCTTAAAGTATACTGCTCAGTCAGATACTATATATCATCTTTCCATCAAGAGAAACTGTTCATTTCTACTTTCTTCATGGAAATACTGCCTTTTGGGCTCTGGTTAACGTTAAAGAGGGATCCATAATCTCATCTGGGAAAGGGATTCTGTAATATTTATGCATATCATAGAATCATAGAATCATAGAATGCTTAGGGTTGGAAGGGACCTCTAGAGATCATCTAGTCCAACCCCCCTGCATACGCAGGGACACCTAAAGCACGTGGCACAGGACTGCATCCAAGCGGGTTTTGAAGATCTCCAGAGAAGGAGACTCCACAACCTCTCTGGGCAGCCTGTTCCAGTGCTCTGTCACCCTCACTGTTAAGAAGTTTTTCCTTAAGTTCCTATGGAATTTTTGATGTTTCAGTTTCCGGCCATTTCCTCTAGTCCTATCAGTGGCCACCACTGAAAAGAGACCATCCCCGTCCTCTGCACTCCCTCCCTTGAGGTATTTATATACACTGATTAGATCCCCTCTCAGCCTTCTCTTCTCCAGGCTGAACAGGCCCAGCTCACTCAGCCTCTCCTCATAGGGCAGATGTTCCAGGCCCCTGATCATCCTTGTAGCCCTGCGCTGGACTCTCTCCAGCAGCTCCACCTGTATATATATATCCACCTGTATATATACCTGTAAGACAGAAATTAAGTCTGTAGATAATCTGTGGGTATATTTAAGGCATCCTCTGTTCTCCTACACCTCTGCTTATACCATATTTAGGATGACCAAATAGTGAAAGCCTAAATGTAAGAAAAAACTGCAGGCAGACACTATTTTGAAAAGATGCAGTCACATTAGACCACTAGTTCCACTCCTTATAAATATTTGATTACTCACATACAAAAAGAGCATATTCTCAGTCCAATCCAGAATTACTGCCATGGTTTCTATGGAGCTCTCAGCATTTACCTCTGGGCAGGTGACAAGAGATTTGCCTGCTACCACAATTGCTTGTGTTTTTTTTTTTTTGCTAAAAACATACAAAGTCATACAACTTCCCCTAATAAGGTTGTAGTTTGTATGCAGAACAGACTTACTCTGTGATTGCAGGATCTCAAAGGAACAACGGCAGTTCCTTCCTGTGTAACCTTTAGCATATTCTGTAGCAAGGACTTCATTTACTACTTACATTTTCCATTATGCAGGAAGAAAATGCCCTCATTTATTTGTTACTTCACTAACAAGATTTTGTCTTCTTTAAAAAGTGCATTTTAAATATCACTAGCCAGCGGTGTAGGCATCTAGAACTTCACTGTAACGGGGGTTGGAGAGGCAGCAGCAGCATTTTTTTCCCCTTCACTTCTGAAAATAACCTCAATACTCAGAAATTCAGAGGAGAAATTACATACCTAGGAAATCTTAAGACACTATGAGAGAGAAAAAAAAAAAAAGCAGAGAACACTTCAGCAGAGATTAATTAATAGCCAGCCCTGCAGCATGGGGAAAACAAGCCTACTTGACCAATTGGCATTTTATTTTTTTTTATGAAGTATAGCAGCTCTGTGAACAATAATGTCACAGGGGGCATTAGGAGCAGACACTTTGTTCTCAGAAAAGAAAAAAGTTCCACACCAGAGGCTAAAGTCTGCAGCACGAAGAAAACCTGTGAACTGAGTGAAAACTGCAGGAAACTACAGCTAATATTTTTAAATGCAAATGAATACCATTAACAGCTCCTTTTGCAGACATTTTTAAGGGGAACCCAGTTTTATAAATAATGGTAGATTTAGATGAGGGTTAGACGGGTGTATTGAAAGATAATTTTAAATTCACCACCATATTGGCTGTCAAATGACAAAAGAAAGACATCAGGAAGAGGATTTAGTTCATTTATCTTCTCCCAATATCTGATCACAATCAAGAAACTAGAAGGGCATAAACACTTATGGCAAAACACAAACTTCGGGACTTTTAGCCATGGCTACAGACACTCATATAAGAAACAGAGATGCAAAGATATTGCCCAAATAAAACGTAATGTTGGGTCAAATTAGTAAAGGATTTAGTTTTAACATGTCTGAATTACTCTAGTTGTTGAAAGTAACGGTTAGGGTAGCTAAGATGAAAGTACATAAAACAGACCCCACAGCGCTATGGGCAGAATATGGTTATCCAGGAATGTATCATAAAAGTAGCAGTGAGCACACAGATTGGTATAGAAATTCATCATAAATGCAATAAAAGCACTCATGAGGCTTTCTCTAAACACAGAAGACAAAATTACCCTATGTCGTCCAATCCTTCAAAGCAGTGAAGAAGACAGAAGTCTGACTCATTTTGCCCAGCTTTTGGTGCTAAAGAAGAAACTTCTGTCAGAAGCCCTTTTTTTTTTTTTTTTTCCAGGCTCCTTTGAGTGAATTCAGTAAGGCAGGTATATCCAAGAGGCAAATCACATCACAGGAGAAAAAGATCCTTTTATTCCCCTCTGATGGCTTAAGTGGGAGTTGAGGGTGACATTTTTTCTAGCTGGTGGACCTCTGTTATTTTAGATAAGACAAATCTGCACCTACGTACATCAGGATAGTGACTATAACACCTATCTTCTATTAAAAGAACTCCTGGAATTTTCTTGCCATTCTTCCCACATGTTCCTCCTATTCCTTCTTCCTCCTCAGCTTCCATGTCCTACAAGCCTCTCTGCCACACAGATAAGGAGCTGACTCATTAGGTAAGTAAATGAAATAGAAGAAAATAATACATTATTTTACAGTTTATGCTGAAGTACTACAGAAAAGTGGACGTACGAGTATCTGAATTGAGTAGTATCTTTGTGCAGCTTCTCAGACAAATGGATTGCACGTTTTATATAATTCAAATCCTCTGATTTAGAGCCACTTCATCCTTAATATGAATTTGAGTGAAACTAGTAAGTATTTCCATCTTTTTCCTGTCATTTCCAAAGGAATCAGAGGTTCTGTAACCCATTTGTCATTGTTCCTTCATCTGCCTCCCCTCTACTTTGAAATTGCCAGTTAATTTAAACTCAAACATAATTAAGTTTTCTGAAAACCACAGCTGCGTTGTGTGGACAGATATCAAAGTGATTGGTGGAAAAAGCTCAAAAGAAGCAACGATACCAAAACCACAGGAGCAAACAAGCAAGCCCAGCTGCTCTAAGTGCTGTTCAACAGGAGCCAGCTGATCGATAACCACGGGGGCAGTTTCACTCTGGATGCAGGAGCATGGGAAGGGAGCTGGGAGATGAAGGTGGGTAAGGTTTAAGGACTGTAAATCTCTAAATCTTTGGAAAACAGGCTCTGCTAGTCATACAAAAATAGCTGTTTATACAAATACATACATATATATACTGATTCTACAAATTCTGAATTATTCTGTTAGACCTTTGCCTCCTCGGGTGCCCATTTGTGATAAAACAAGCAGAGAGGAGATAAAGACACCGACAAGGAGGTTTCCTGACCTGTCCTCCCACCTCTGCTCCAGGACCACAGCTGCTGCAGCTGCATTTGGCTGGCAAGCAACAAGTGACCCTCTTCACGTGTCACCGCCTGCCCTGCTGCTGCCTGGTCTGCTCCAGGAAAGCAGAGCAGGAAGGACTGGAAAGAGTGGAAAGCTGGAGAGGGAAGGATGGGAAAGAGCTGGGAAATTAGGGTTCACAGCTAAAGGGGGCCTGGAAAGCGCTGCAGGATAACAGACCCATCACAGACCTATCACGTGAGCACATGTGATGCTTTTTCCAGCTCATTTATCAAAACAGTGTTTAAAACCAAAACCACACAATCCCCAAACATCAGATCCCCAAACTTCAACTTCCCAAATCCTTCTATCTGTAAAGGAGATCAATTGCTTTTGGGGGTCTCGGCATGATGCCTGAGCTCCTGGCATGGATAATGGGTGCATTTAATACTCATTTTATGAAATCTGAGGCAACACCAAAGTTTTCCAGACTCACAGACAAGAATAACCCCTCTTCCTGTGCCAAGGCGGAGGTCAGACCCACCTACTTAAGTACCCAGTTGATGACAGCAGGAGAACCAGGTTATTACTTCAGTAAGGACAGGAGTAGCGTCGGAGATACTGGAGCACTAGGGAATTTCAGTTCTACTATTACACAGAACCCCAAAAAGACCTTTTATGTTACTTGAACCTATTTTGCCAAGAGACAGCAAGCTCACTGCAACGAACTAAGTATCCTACCACAGTGCAAAACGTGATGATTTCCATTTGCTGTAATATTTAGAGATCTGTTTCAAGGGCATGAGATATGTATTAAACTACCTGTAAAACATGGAAAATATACAAAATAGTTAACTACTGAAAATAATTGTATTACAAGACTACTAATACATACCACTGGCTGTTTGGTTATGTCCACCAAGTCTTTAATGTTGTAATACTGATGTTTCTCAAAGGCCGAAAAGAGCATGTCCAACACTTGCTGTTTATCAGCTCGAGCCCGTTTTCCATCTTCTTTCTTTTTCTTCTCATATTCAATCTATCAATTAGATACAAAACACGTTTTACAGACATTCAGATGTAACACTGGATAATTCTCAGTGCTGAACATTGAGACACAAAAAAGCTATTTAATAAAACACTACTCAATGACTCAGTGCTTTGCATCTGAAAAATTTTCTCTTGGGCACTCGCATTCTCTTTATGAACATAAACTAAGCATTTTGTGCTCAGCACAATGACCTTTTCAGATAAGTTAAGATCTCTGTTTTAACAAGTTTAAAAAAACAAAAAAAGCAAAACAAAGAACACAGAAACAGAGCCTGCAAAATGTGTCTAAATCTGAAGATAAGACTAACAGCAGTACAGGAATCTGAACTGAGCTGGTGTTTTCATTCCACCTCTCTTGATATCAACTTTGGAAGTACCATCACAAATGCTAAACTAAGCATTTTACAAATTTCCATATTCAGGAAAAGCCACAGCCTGGCCCAGCGCTATCCACAGTCTCCACCGTCACTACCCGAAGCAGTCACGGATCCTGGTGTTGTACAACCCAGCCTGCAGACTCCACCTCATCTGTTCCCTGAGGCAACCACCATCCATACAAACACAGCCCCTACCATGTTCAGCAAACGGGTGTCATCTCTTCAGGAGAAACCTGAGCAGCACGAACTTACTACAGTCCAAGAAGAAAACTCCAAGAAAGAAAGAGAGAAAGAAAGAGAGAAAGAGAGAGCGAGAGAGAAGGAAGGGGGGAAGGGAAAGGGGAAGGGGAAGGGGAAGGGGAAGGAAAGGAAAGGAAAGGAGAAAACTCCAAGCACCTCATTGGCAGATTCCACCCTCTTCTAAAATATATATGAAAAACTATTAAACTACATTTTTGTAAAGCTTTTGTAAAGCTTTTATCTATAAAGCTTTTATTGCCTCCAACAATATTTCTTGCATTTTACCATGCATATCATTAGAGGCAAGGTTTTCACACACAGAAAACAAACCAAACAAACTTCAAGCATGGTAGAGGAACAAATGCAAAATTGCCAATACGTGTCCTTCAATAAATCCCTCAGTAACAGAACTATCAAAACTCCTTGGAACTGACCCCTGTGTCCCAGAATTTAATATATTTAATGTAATCACCAAACGTTTTCAGGGAAACTACATGGGTGGATCCAAAGTAGCTCAGCACAACAGCCACATAGTCAGTAATGGCCTGGTTGTTGGTGGGGTAATATTTTTGTGAAAAAATCATTCTGCCTCTGATGTCTCAAACCTTATCTTCAAGGAAAACCTTCAGAGAAGAAGCCTAGCAAGGAAAACTCATGTTTCTACAGGATGCTAAAAATCTTATTTCTCACAGAGACATTAGTTTTATGGCACAATTTGATTTTTCCCATAGCTCATCTGCAGTTAATGCCCTCCTATGCTCCGAGGGCTGCTAACAGCCTGTCTCCTGGTATTGCTCCAAAGAGGCTAGAAACTATCACCCTTGCTCGTAAGTCCTTGGCCAGCAAACCCCCTCTTCCAAATTCTGGAGGGAAAACAACCGTTCCCAACCTACAGTCTAGTTTGTTCTGCTCACAACGTGAGGATGATCAGCTTGTGTTTCCAAATGCTCTTCTCCCTTTCCAGCTTTACGACAGTGTACCTAACAAAAGACACGACCTCTCTGCACAAATCCACACAACTGACCTTCACCCAGCAACATATTTTTGTGTTTGATTGTATCATAATGATTCTTTACACCTGTAGTTTCTGCATGTCCAAACAGACGTGTGAAACAGAAACTACTATGCAACAAAAACAAACTGCAGCATCAAGTAACAGAGCTTTACGTAGCACCATCTTGGGTGCCATGATCCAGAGCAGAACAACCACTCTGCAGAAACTAGAGTAGAAGCACAAATCTAGGACACTGGCGTTGCTATAAGTAATAGGATATTGAAATGTTTCCTCTCTTCTCCAAGTTCAACTGACGATTCATCAGGACTCTCTGCTGACCTTGAAAACATTTTAGTTGGGAGTTTTAGAAGCCCTGATGTGGGTTCCGTTTCATTTTCTCTACGAGGACTGTCTCACTATTTACCCTTAAAGAAGTACAGTGCAGGTAGACTGTATTGATACATACTGCCTATACATGCAGTATAACTACAATGATGCTCTAAAAAAAATCTGAACAAGGCTATTCTGCCAGAGCCACAAATCCCAAACACGATGAGAACCCACTATTACAGTAGAAAATCCCCGTGCAGATGAAGAGCACAGCACATTTTCCTGACTCTACGCTGAGTTATTTACCAGGCAGCATGGCCGGAGGTGTACTCAGGGCTACCTGCCTTGCAATTTCACCAGCAAAGCACTTGGATAGATCCCTACTGGGTACATTTCCACAGTCATAGAGGTACCGAAGAAGAAAGAAAATTCCCAAATCATCCAAAAGTCTCCTACTGGCTACGTTTGAATAGAGATGAAAGATTTGAGGCTGCAAAATGCATCACTACCAACCTCCTGGTACAGTAACAAGGATTTCTGTATGAAGCAGCCAAAGAAATGATCCAATGACTAGGAAGGAGGAGGAGATTGGCCTGTGATTGCATGAAACATAGGATGAAATGTGAAGCTAAGTGCCAGCTTTTTCTGCTACCTGCAACATAAATGGTACAGCCAATCTCCGGTTGATTGCCAAAAGTTCTTTGCATCTCATTTTCAACTGATCTGACACCAGCCAAAGTTTGCAGTGTTAAAAACATATTTATCTTACACCTGGTTCAAGTGAAAAATTCTTAAGAAGGTCTATGATGAACACTTATTTTTTTTCCTTCGAGAAAAAGCATTTCTCAAGAGCAGTCATCTGCTAATTATCCATTTACCACTGTCATGCTCTAACTCAATACAAAAGTGTAGGGACTTGCTACAAGGACATGGGTGCATCCTGAGCACAACAAAGTATGCAGGCAACTAGAATGCATTTTAAAATTAAATGATAATAATAAAAATAAAATAAAATAGAATAAAATAGAATAAAATAAAATAAAATAAAATAAAATAAAATAAAATAAAATAAAATAAAATAAAATAAAATAAAATAAAATAAAATAAAATAAAATAACATGATTTTGTCACATCTGTATCAGCCTACAGTCTAAAGTTTTTATTACATGCTGTCTTTGGAAAGCACTGATTATATTCTGGAAGTTTTTATTTCTTTTGATACTTCACAACCTAAAAGAGGAATTGCTGTCCTGTAGGATTAATCAAAATAAAACCTGCTGCAGAAATGGATCCACAGAATTTTCTGGCGAAGCGATGAGTCTCTGTCCCAGCTAACAGCACCAAAAGCACCGTCCTGACTTCCCTGTAGCTACCTATTCCATTCAAGACCATGGCTGTGGGACACTGGAGCTCGGGGACATCGGCTTCATAATGGCATTTTTAAACCTATGGACATGCTACTATTTTACAAGAGGAGGAGATGGATTATCTGGCTCTAAGTTGTTGCCGAAAGGCACCTGATGCTTCCGGAAGATAGCGGGGAAGACGATGCCATCTCTGCTTGCAATGTTTGCTGAGCTCTGGCTTCTTGTCAATATTTGAGGTTACTCTTCACTGTTAAGATCTCTATTTTTCTTCTACTACTACTTTTTTTTTTTTTTTTCCCTCTGTCTCTGAGGCTGGTATCTTTCCCTGACTCAAAAATCAAAGTTGAAAGATGTGGTGTGAAAGCTGAAGACAGGCTGCATGACTCTGCCAGGAGGACAGCTAGTATGTCTGTTCTTACCAGCCTTTCTGCAATTCTCTACCTCTCCAAACAACAAAACCAAAATGAACTAGAAGAAGAAAAACAGAAACAGAAACCAACTACAACCTCTTTGGGTGGAAGGTTAAGCCTGAAATGAAGGAAGAAACCAATCTCATCCTTTTTTGCTTTTTGTTTTCTTTTTAAGTAACAAGAACAAGAGGTAAGTGCCAAGGTTATTTATTCTGTATTTGGCACAGCTATCAGAGTAAAGGGTAAGTATAATAGCAAAAGGGGTATAAGTTAAAGTGATTATCACAACAATCTCTGAGAACAATTAAAAAGATCCAAGGTATTTGTACCTCTCCAAATAAGATATAGCAACAAATCTGCTTAGCTAGAACTTACTTCCACATGGAAAAAACAAGCACTTGTATTTCATGTTGATGCTTCCTACACAAAGGAACAAAGCAATGACACCGAAATCCCCCAAATTATCCTCACTGAGGCCAAGTCTCTGACAGGACTGGTTCATGGGTGTCAAAGCCCAATGACCTAAACAATACTCCACTAGAAGAAAAATAAAGTCATTTTAACTGAAACACTGCCTTTATTTGCTAGTAAACCCTAGTGCTCAGCATTCTTCTTTCTCTGTTATTTTAGCAGCTCAGTGAACTCTTCCCAGTAGGACTTTCTATTTTGCATTCTTTGAATTATCTAAAATAACTTGAAGAGGAGTGTTTGCATTCCCTGTATGTCTGCGATGTGAATATTCTAAAATTCAGAAATCATTGGTGTATAAAAACAGCTCACATGAAACTGAAGCGAAGCCCTCCCTTTGTTGAAAGCACGATGTCTGCAATTGGGGGCCCAGTTGCCAATATTTTAATTAGCAACACTACTATTTGCCTCCAACTGCAGCAACAGCTCCCACTGTTGTCTAAAAACAGAGAGCATTGTGAAATGCTCTTTCAAAAAAAGCATGGTATCTGTTGCTTTCTTCTTTTGTCTCGTGAATACGCTGCTCATACCAAGTTACAATGCACCCTCTCATTTTCCTGCTTTCTATTTTCTTTGTAAACAAGATGTTTTATGCAGTAGGCTCAAAATACTTTGAGAGCCACGTTACAAAATGCATGTACACTCAGGACTGATTTAAGTTTACTTAAAACAGTGTAGTTTTTAAATTAAAAAAGCATTACAGTATGATTTCATTTCAAGGAAGGACCACTTTGGAATAAGCTGTCAAGAGTAGAAGTTGCTACTTTATCCCTGCAAGATTTCACACAAAAATCAATTTCTCTTTGTTTACCTCACAGTATGTTGCTAAGCTTGCTGAAAATCTGCCAAAATTGCCTTCGTGAAGGTATCATTAATACAGTAACTATGTACTACACTTCTTTGGCAGACAGTTAATACAAAGGTGATAAAGAAAGCAAGGTAAGTGAAACCGAGATCTGAAGATGTTCAAAAAAAGTATTAAATCATCTTATTTCCCCCCCTCCCCCCAGAATTCCTTGAAATTGGAACTGGGAAGGCAAAGCCTCCTTTCTTTTTTTTTTTTTTAAACCTGTCCCAACAAAAACATTAACCTCACTCTGAAATTCAGAGGACCACCACTGTCAGCAGAATACTCTAAAGACTGACCAAGGTTAGAAAACAAATGTACAACAGCAAACAGTACTGCAGCTCCAGATGTTCATCAGGCCCTCATGAGCTCCATGGGAAAAAAAATCTGCAGAGCTTGGTATATGTCTTCTGGAGATTTCAGGGAAATTGAAAATAACAGTAGATGGCCATAATTTGATTATACATTCCTCCATAGTTTTTTATAATTCTTATTATCGTAGAAGTAATTGGAAATGGTTGGACAAAATCAATTATTTTGTTCCCTTAAGGTCACAAATACTCTGCTCTACACTAATATGATTTAAAAAAAAAAAAGTATGATTATTGCCTGTATATGATCCAGATATTCTGTTTATTTGCTGAGACGTGATCTGAAAGTGATGGCCCAGTTGGGCCCAGAGAAATTTCTGTTGCAGTATGAAACATAATTAAAAAATCGGAAGATTCCAGCTGAAAGAACATTAACATTGCAGCCCTGTAGACATGTGTATCATTTATGGATATATAGAAAACGAAGGCCCCTTTCTCTTACAAGAAAAACTGTTATAATTACAGTATACATTGTGATAGAATTGTAATTTCTGCTAATAAAAAGACAGATTTAATATAATTTTTGAAGAGAAAATACTCACTTTGCTTTTCCTTACTAATGGCAAAATTAGTATTCAAACAAGCTATTGTGATTTCCTACCTACATGGCTAATTCCTTTCCTTCCTTTTATATCTTATCTTCTTTAGGGGCACACGGAACAGTCGCATTTAAACCCCATTTAATATTCTCTCATCTCTGCCTTCAGGAAATTTTATCTCTTTTTGGGTTATCAGGTGCCAATTCCTTCCTCAGAAACCCTCTGGAAGACAACTGAGTATTTTCAGACACCATGTGTGGTTACCTGTACCTTGCTGTTTTCATCTGGTGAAAAGTGTTGTCCCCAACAGAGCTTTCATATAATTAGAAGCATTCCAAATTTGAAAAAACTGCATTTTGAACAAAGCAGCAGCAGCTTCAAAACATCAGAAAAATCAAAAGCTGGTGGAGCTGGTCTCCCAATCTCCTGCCCTTCGAGCCACCTCACCTGAACAGAAGACGTAATAAGAGGAAAGATGCTGGAGGAAGGGGGATGATTCAAGCACTAGCATGTCCTATTAGACTTGCCCACTGAAATGCCTTTAGCCAGCTTCCCCCAAAAACGTGCAATAAATGGACAGCCACATAATCATTAAAAACATTACCATTAGCATGCATAAGCCTCATTTTTTTTTTTAAGGAACCTGGTCACACAGTTATCCTCTGAATCTGAAACAAGACTCCAAATTTTATGAGGCTAACAAGCCATCAGTTGGCAACCAGATTAAAGATTCACAAATTGCCTTCAAGGTACAGTTATACTGCTAGTGTCAACGAAATGAGAGAGATGCCCAGCATAAAGAGAATTTGTGAATCACCATAGCTTATTTTAGAATTCAAGAAGGAAAATAACAATAGCATCACAAAGCATCCTTATATTCATATAAAATTGCATTCACATAGCAGGATATACTGGAGTGACTATTTTGATTAAATGTCATTCCCTTAGCTGATGAATTATATCAGTATGATCATCCATGTATAGATCAGACTTTAAACAGTAACTACTCCAAAGAGTCCCATGAGAGAGAAATGACTATTTTTGGTTCTGTGGCAATAGATTGCCTTTCAGAATAATGCTTAAATATCACACAGTATATTGTCATTTGTTTTATGTAAATAAAATCTTAATAAAAAGTGTAAAAGTTTAAATGACTAACATGGTGACTCATTTTCAGTATGACTTAACATTCCTCACATTTAAACAGCAACAGTGATTATATATGCACACATATAAACTACCCAGGATCTTTAAGAAAAGGGACATTGCAGTTTGTATATACATCAACTGATCTGTAACAGCAGCGTGGGTGTATTATTGACAAAGCTAATGATGCAGGTAACAGGTACTGTGAAGGTATGAAACTGTAAAAAGTTATATCAGTTGTTATTCTTTTCTACTCAGGTCAGTCCCTGCAAAAGACAGGATATTTTTCTAGTCATTTACCCACCTCCACATGATACTTTATTTGGCCCAAAGGACTGCTTGCACATCCCATGGCCCAAAGGCAAAACTGCCTTTCATCTTCAGTTTTTTAAAATGACATTTCCAAAAAAGACAAGAGGAAAAATGTAATAAAGAAATCAAAAAAGGCTGGTGTAAGGGAGGGAGATCTGCCTGCCCTCAGGTAACACGAGAGAGCTAGAATTGGCAGACCTTGGTGATGCAGGTCTTGAGAGAGAAAGAAGATATCCAGAAAACAAACTAAGGAAAAAACAAACAAAATAAACAACAACAAAAAAATCACACAAGAAAACAGATTGTCATGGAACATTTCCATGGATAGCAGCCTGCTCGTCAGTGAAAGGAGCGCAGCAAGTCTGGATAACAGGTCCATGGAGATCCTGAAGCCCCCAGGGACTTGGACTGGCTAAGAGAAAAAGTGCAAATGTTTAAAGTTACTTACATTATATTGATGATTAGCCACAGGTTTATAATTGGTGGTTACAGCTTTGTCTAGTTGCTGGGATAGCCTGACAGGTTTGGAAGATTCTTCTATCTGCAGCCTGCAGAACAGAAGAAAGGGAGAATTAATAGAAGCTCCAGACAAGCACACACACAGAATGAATGCTCAAAATCTGCAAGTCAATCCGGTCCTTATCAAAGGTTGGCTGAAAACAAATAATAAGGTAAAACAAATGCACTTCTATGAATTAATTTTCTTACTCTATTTCTGCTTGAAAGCACCATGGATTATTAGGCCACTGTGTGTTACAACAGATATTGAAATGCTGAAAGCTAAGCACTTGGAAGGGAAGAGAAAGCTTCACCAAAAAAAGCTTTTGAATACAAATTTTATACCCAAAGCCTCCCACTCAGGGGAAAGAGAAGCCCTTGCTCTTAAATAAAGCCCCAAACCAACCCAAACTAAAGAAAGATCTCCCAGATTACTCTATGAAGGGCTCAAAAAAGCTCTCATTTTGCCTCTACAGACCTTCAGGCAACAGTGAACATCAGACTTCACGACTGTTTCTCATATATTTAAATGCAAAACAAAATCCCTAATCTTTCTTTTGGCATTGTCATTCAGCAGTAGAGTCCAGGTTAACTGCTTGAAAAGCACTTAAAAAGAAAAAAAAATGAATAAACAGGACTCCATCCAGGTTCAAAACTACATGCAATCAAGTCTCAAAAGAGTAGTGGCTAAAGCTGACCCTTAGTCCAACTCCTGGTCCAACAGTGAGAAGGTCTGTGGTTGAACAAACGCAACCACCCCACCCCTGTGTAATTTAAATATCACTTAACGATCAGACAGAATTCTCCACTTACTTCAGTTTTGGCACTGAAGAATTACTCTCTGAAATGAAAGCACAAGAACCCTGGCTTTAGAAAGCTGCAGGATAATGTCCCTTCAGAGAGGTCTTCATGACAGATCCTATCGATATTTAGATAAAGCTAAACTGTTTTCATCAAGGAAGGGATTTGGTTTCCAAAGCTATATTTTATAGGCAGAAGAATCAGTTTTCATGAGACGCACTGCAAGGTTTTTACAGAAATAAACGCAGTAATGTTTGGGATTCTTTGGAAAGAAAAATAAATATGATGACACTAATGGAAATAGTAATGAAATGTTTATTAATGTAAATAGAAATCAGGCAATACTTTAATAAAAAGGAGAGAAATGCTAGAGCTCTTTTTATTTCAGCAAAAAACCTAAAGTATCCAAAAGCCTCTATTTAAATTCACTGCACTTGACACTTGAACAACCTAAATAAATCACATCTGAAATAAGTGTTAAATTCAGAAATAGATTCATTGGCCATAGCAACTGGAAATAAAACCAATCTCTCTGAGCTAGTATCTCTGAACAAGAGTTCATTTCTTTTCTTATACATAGGTAAGTATCTGCCTCCCGTTGAGTATTTGTAAAGTTCTGATTTGTTTTATAGTTTTAACTATGCTTAAACAACCCTGTATTCTAAATTTCTAAATCATGAGAAGGGATGTCAGTGCCTTCTCCTGTCCAAAAGGAGCATGGTTTTTCCTAGCTTGACGGAAAATCGATCCCTGGGTAAATGAGCAGCGAGCTCTTTTTACCACTGCTCTAGTAAAGAACGGTAAAAGTTTTTTTATCTCAAGGGTTCCTCTTTTGGCCTTTCATCTAATTAAACAATTTTGCAGATTTTATTGATTTTGTTACTAAAAGCCTCCTGAATGCTTAAGTTTTGCAAAGAAGGAAGCACTGGACATTACAAGAAAGCTGAATCAGTATTTTCTTTCCAAATCTGTGTTTTCCCCGACTACTTCATTGTTTAATCTTCTTTTTTGTTCTCAAAGACATCTTTGAGTTTATTTATTTGTTTTTATAAAAGCCTCATCAAAAAGCTCAGGTTTATATTTTTTATCATCTCCTCTTGCAGTTCTTTCCCCTTTTTTCCTGCTGTTTAGCCCTGGGAGTTTTTGAGTCCTCCCTTTTCTCAACTGCATCAATCTTTCACCTCACTTCTTCCCCCTCACTGTTCTCCTCTCGGGCAGTAAAGCAGGAATAAGTTTCCTGCTAAACCCTTTGGCTGGTATTGCCCTTAGTCACAAAATAGGGGTTCCTGGGGAGGAAGTAGGCATCCAAACCCACCCTGCTCTGAAAGCAAAGGAAAACTGGATGCAGGATCTGCTATGAGGCCACTGGAACCAGCTTCTCTGGAGCTGGGACCCTGCCTTTCGCTGCCCTTGCGGCAGTGGAGGACACAAGCTCTGCTGTTGTCCTAGTGAGCACCAGGACATCGTGGTCCTACCCGCACGGGTTAAGCTGTAAACCCCAGTTATTAATAAACCCTAGTCATTTATTTGCTAGGATTTGTTTTATTTAACACCTATTCATTGGTAACATCCATGGAAGGCTTCACGTTTCTCTTCCGACATGAACTAACGAGGCCTAACGACTGCTCATCCCATGGAGAGTCGCCAAGGCCCGGACAGGCCTCGGTGCCTCGGCCAGGGCAGGATCACAGCCCAAACACGGAAAACACGGGCTGTTCTTGGAAGGAAGAGCTTTGTAGCTGCTACGAGAAACCCCTCCTTCATCTTAACAAACTAGAAATCTTTAACAGACACATAATTGGGAACTCTTAGCCTCGAGGCCTCAAGGCTTCTCTAGCCTTGAGACTCTGCCATGAAATTAGGACCACTGTACGTTAAAGGTCTCTCCCAGTTTTTAAAATTAAAATGCAGGAAACCTCACTGCACATTTCAGTGCATTTTCCATAAATTAACCCCCCCCCCCCTTTTTGCATAAAAGAACATCAGTATTTTTTCTTAACATTTTTCACTCAGAAAGACTTGCTGTGCATGATACACATTCCAGTATCCTTTTTTTTTTTTTTTTACTGCAACCTATAGCTGCTAATTCCCAAAGCAATAGCCAACAAAACATGTAGGAGAATTAACACTTTTACGAGAGATCTTCACAGGTTGATGGCAGCGAAGTTCCCCTGAACACAACACTAAAGCCAAGAAAAACTTCTTGCCTGTTAGGAAGCAGGAGGGAACCCAACTGCAGGGAAATGGAAATCTGAGCTTGCTTGTGAGATGCAGAAAACTTCAGGAACATCTACAGAAACATCAGCTATACTAACAGATATATATCTAACAGAAATATCAGTGCAGGTATCTCTGATGGAGATAGCCACAGATGTCCGTGCTGTAATTTAGTATTTCTTCTCCCTGTGCCAAAGGTTTCCGAACTATGATCTACAGATCTCAGACAGCCTTTAGAAACGTTACTGCTCCTAACTGTTAAATTGCTGTAGAAAGAACTAAAAACACATTTTATCCCCGGTATTACTTCTTAATGGAAGCAATTACAGCAGCCGCCACATGACAACATGGGAATGGAAGCGGGAGGCGCAGGGGCTCGGGAGGCAAACCTTGCTATTGAAATGCATTTATTCCACACATGCACCGTGCTCCTCTTCTCCCTCACGGCTGCCTTTCTCATTTAAATTTTCCGACGTTTCCAGAGGCGCTGGCAGACCATGAGATTGCCTTCCTTCCGTGGGATTTCCTTGCTCCACAGCAGTCACGAGCCCGCGGTCGGAGCAGCCTCTACGCTCGGACTCCCAAGAATGCGCAGACACAAAACGGGAAAGGCCACGACAAATGCAGCACGTGGCCCAAATCAGCTATTTTTTTTACTGGGTGGATAAACACCAAACATGTCCTTAGTGCATTACAGGGTAAAAACGTATAGCCAGTGATCATTTTGCCCAGATTATTTGTTGGTACCAACACTTTCTGCACACCAAATATGCTGTGGAGTTTTTCAAAAGCCTGCCCTAATTCTCCTATATTCCAAAAGCAGCATGTTGGTGGAATATAAGTGTCCTTTTAAACATGTACTGCTGTTGTTTAGAAAAGCTAACAAAATATACATTTACATATCCTAGCAGTTACGCCCTCCAAAATTTCCAACAAAAGCCACGCACTTGGCATTATATCAGCCTGCCAGACTGACGCTTTAAAACGATACAGATATAATTACTTTAACAAGCAATATTCAGCCAAATTACTATGAAGCTTATACGTAAAAATAAGGATTTTATACAGGTTTTTCTCAGAGCAGCTCTGTTGAATCTTAATTGAAACTGTTGGTAGGAATAAAAAAGAAATGAAAAAAATCAATAGACCTTCTGAGTCACTGCTGACACTGATTTAAAGGAGCAGTGGATTTTTACCCTATCGCTTTTTATTATGATTTTCACGAGTGTGACAGTCAAAAGCCTTAGTTATGGATCAGAACTATACAAAAGTCTCTGACGATTTAAATTCTCCACATGACTCTTGTTGAAATAGCTAACGCTATAGTTCGTGCTAATATCTGGCCTGAAATATATTAACAGAATGTAGACTTTCTCCAAAACTGCCAATAAATTAACAACATGAAGCAGGCACCAGCTTGCACACTGTAGTTTTCTCCTCCACCCCCAAGATCAAATATAGCTCTTCTGCCTTGAAACACTGCAAATAACCAGCATGGCATCAAATCTACCACAGTCATTCCCCAGTAAAATACATCTTATATTGCAACCCTGATTTGTCATTATAACTACAGCTTAAAAAGGGGGAAAAAAATCATTGAAGCAGGTTAGAAATAATTGTAGGGTACTTGTCAACACGTGGCAAACTCATAAGAGACAGAGGAAGGCAATATGTATACTCCTATGAAGAGATGCTCATTGGTTTTAAAGATACTAATTTTCCGGCAGCAAAAATTAAAACCGAAAGCTTGAGACTAGCCAATTTCCTCTGATTAATCCACATGAGTTGCAAAGATTGGAAGCAGGTATTAATCAGAAATGTTTATAGAGCTTCAATTTTTGACATTTTTGAAGACACTGTCATAAGACACGACTGAAAAGCTTTACTACCTTGTTTTGGGCTTGGTTTTATTTACACAGGACACCAGTAGATAAGGACCCAGCCTTGTCGATGCAAATCAATGTCAATGTGCTTCTCTTTCAGTGCAACACCCTACTACCAAGCCCCCTGTCATCCCAGCTGAGAAGAGCAGATCTGCAACCCAAAGCTTGGGAGGAGGAAAAACCCAAACTGCCAAGTTCTGCACAATTCTGCAGGTTTTATTTCCGATTCCTCACAGAAGTTGCCAGCACTTTACCAAAGGAGCAATGCTCTTTCAGGCCCCTGTTCCATACTTTGGCACTTGAACCCCACACAGGCTGCATTACATGATGATTCAGGACACCCGCTGAGAGCATCAAAGTCTTTTTAGTTGCCTTTGTATTTTGCTCTGTGGCCCATGCATAAGAGAGGCAGGTATTCAGCTTCCTTTTCCTGCAAAATCACTTCCAAAACAAGCTATTAAATTAAATAACATATGTAACAGTACAGCTTTACACCCACTCCTCACTTAGACTCCCATCGTATCTTTCCTAACTGTTTTCCTGAGCAAGAATATAAAAGCATAAAACACGTGTGCTGATGACAGATGAACACTCCTAAGAGATGCTGAAAATTCCTCAAGTTTTCCTAACTCGGGGATAACTAAGGGACCTTGGTACCCTTCTAAAGCAGCTCTATGAAACATCCCAAAATGTCGAGGAAATGACAAGAACAACTTTAAATGTGAAAATGCAGGTTAGCTAATAACAGTCATGGCAACCTGTTGCTGAAGTACAAAGCACTCCGTCTATGCTATGAAAAGTTACAGCTCGCAACGCGCAAATTGAGCAAGCTTTGTTTTGCTGAGATTAACACCACAGCATATGATTTGCAACTAATTTAAGTCATGAAATCCTGGAATTTCAAGAAAAGTGCTGCAATTACGCTGGGTTCAGGAAACCTCTTAGTTTTTTTCTGAAGTTGGCATCTTGTGTATGTTGAAGGCTGAGCAATGAATCATTGGAATATACAGTATGTTCCGATCTAATGCAGAGACCTAATCCACAGTCATAACTGAAACTCCAATTCTATACACTTTCTCTGATATAACACAAGAGATTAAATGAATGACAATTCAACAGTAAGGAATAATTTCTTATGTATTTTGTTTTGCAGTTTCATAATATGGGAGTAATTGATTAAAACTACTGAAATCCCACTTGGAGAATGCGGAGATAACTAGTGTGAAAATAGCATAGACTTAAACACTCTAGGAGTGACACAGTTGACTGATAACATTCCCCAGTGTTATGCACTTAAGTGACCGCCTAGTGCAGTTAGTGTGAAGAAAATTAAGCGTGCATTGGCATCACGGATATGTTTTATTGAGCTTAGCTGTGTCCAGCGGATACTTCTCTACAAGTGATCCGAAGGTGATGGACTCAAGATACTGGCCCGTGGTGGGGACATAGTGGAGGTGTGTTGTTCAAGGGGGACCTTGGGAAGGAATGATATTCAGAGACATCTTTTATGAAATGTGACCATTCACCTTGGACAGCCAGTAACTCCACAACCTCCTTGCCCTTCCAGGAGGGCCTGGGTCAATCCAGCACAGTCGCTGAGCTCCTTGCACAGTCACCGTGCTGCACCTCTACGGAAAGGCCAATCACTCTTAATCAACCTTAGCACAAAGAAACTAACATTTTCTTGTTGCAATTCACCATTGGAAGGACAGAGGTTTTTTTTCCAGTTCTGCAGTTGTAAACGTCAGGATTTTGCAGTGCTTTACATACTGCAGTCATCATATTCAATCAGCCAATGCCCACAAGGGAAACGAAACCTTTGCATTGGCTTCTACTGTATTTTCAGTATTTTCTTATTAACACGCACAGCACAAATCTCTCTGCTCTGTCAAGCTCTGTCGAGTTTTCAATCTGACACAAATCCCAGCACAAATGAAAAGATCAAATCCAAGAATAAACAAAAATGGAGCGAGAAGGAACAATCTTCTCTGAGACCCCAACCAGGGTGCAGGCTCCACCACACACAGCACTCCTACACACAGCAGCTCATCTGGATTTCTAAGCTGGCAAAACTGGAGGATACACAGTCATATCTACTACCTGGCTAGCTACACTTGTGGCTCATTCCCATGGAAAAAAAAAGAAAAAAAAAACTAAAATCAGGTTTAAAAAAAGATCTGAAAGTACTTCTGTGTTGTCTGGTGCATGCAAGCTATCTTAAGTAGGCACATGAGACACGGCAGAAAACTGGCAGAGTTACAAGAAGAAAAGATTAGGCAAAATGTTAGAAGAAATCAGAACAAAGGCAAAATTTAGGATAGACCTCTGAGGAGCCATAAAAAATATACATGAAGCACTTCATTTTTTCACAGAAAAAAAAACTCTGGAAGGCAGCACAGAAACTGGAAGAGAAGCATGGCCAAACAGGAATCACGGAATAGGACAAGAAGTAGGACATATTCTGCAAAAACAGGAAGGGAAAAGAAGATTGCAAAGTCCTACTTGCCTTTGGGTTTATTCAGTTACGGTTTCCACGCAGGAAGGATCCAGCTAACCAAACCCAGGCCTTTACCTCTGAGTCATCCTACATTTTCTTTACGGCAACCTGCACAACACACGCAGACGTCTGTATCCAGTGTGGGAGGGAAACGGCTTCCTGGCCTGGAAGCACCAGGTCGCTCACAAGAGCACTACGAAAGCTACAGAAGGTAAAGGCTCAAGATCCAGGAAAAGTGAATCATTAGCCATCTAAGCAGCATAGATGTAGCACGGTCCTTTAACTTTAGCACAAAGACTACCCTCTTGGATTAAAACCAGATAAATTCCTTTAGAAAGAATCACACATAATTTAACTGCATACATATGCATGCACCCATATTTTGGCTGTTCCTATAAAAAAGGAGAAAAGATCCTTCAGGAAACAATTATACAATAACACTTTTTCCTCTTTTATGCTACTAGACGATTTAAAAGGTAAGCTAGGGAAAGAAGCAAATGACCTAATGGCTATGGTGAGGAGTTAGACTGCTTGCAAATGCATAAATGATCTCAAGTAATGCAGAGGCAATATTAAGAAAGTGATTTTAAGGGAGCAGAGTAAGAAATACCAAGTCTTATCTGCTCCACTGCTGGCTGCGGACTTTTTTTTGCTTCACAGAGCTATGGTAGGAGAGATCTTATCACTTACTAATGGGCAAGTTTATTTTAAATCTTCAACAAAACGTTGCCAATCGCTTAACCAAGAAGTAAAACGCTCAATACATGTTTTTGACAACTACCGACAAAATTTAGACTGCTAAGCAAAGTCAGTGTAGGTTGAACCCATGGCAGAAAGGGTTAAACCCTGCCCCTGCTGAGCACCTGAGTTTTGCCATGGGGAACAAGCCACGTCGGTGCCCCCAGAGAGGCTGCCAGGCTTCCGGACAGGAAGGTGGGACAAGCCTCTCCGAAGGGCAGCGCTGCTCCTCGCTCCGCGCGGCTCCACAGCACGAGCCCGTGGGCATCCTGCTCTCACGCGGAGAGCACCGAGCAGACGTCCCGGTGTGGCACGGCAGCTCGGAGCGCTGGGAAGAGCGGGCACGCGGCGAGGGGAGCGCACGGGGGCCCGTGAGCTGAGCGGCTCTTGCCCCCTTCTCCATCGGGGTCCCCCCTCCAGCAGCTGAGGAGGCCGCGCTGGGAGCCCTGGCGGGGGGCAGGGTTCAGGTCGGCCTCGGCTACCCCGGTGCGCCCGTCTGCCCCGCTCTGCCCGCGCTGAAACGAGTGCGCCCGTTCTCAGCGCACAGCTCTGAATCGTCTCCTGATTAAGAAAAGCTTCAGCTCAAACAGTTTCTCTGATAACGTAAACCAATTAGTGCCAATGTTGCACTTGGATGCCTGACTAGATAAGAGGGAAGAAAAATCTGACTTCCTAATGTAAAAAGCAAGACAAAATAGATCTTTAAGAATGAAGTATTCAGTATTCACCTACTTTAAGCACTGAAATGACCATTAATGACCACAGTCATCAAATGACAAGGATTTTCGTCCTGTGTACTAGTGACTGAAGAGTGTTCAATGATATCTCAAGCTCATAATTTCCATTTTATTGGCTATGTCATTTATAGAAAAGCATCCTGTCAGGATTCAAGAAAACACAAATGAAGAATCAACATATTCCCACACCTTTCATATTGTATTTTTAAAAGTTTCAGTTTTCAGGGACTTCAATTTTCCTTCGTCTCTGGGTTGCTCTGTAACAAATATATCTTTTATTTGATAGAAATTATGTCAAGCAATTTAGATTTTAGATCAGAAATTTAAAATCCTCAACTATTTATTATTTCTAAAATTAAAACAAACAACCAAAAAAATTTCTCAGTCTCAAAATCATAAAATCTGTATTTTCCTGCCAAAAGTAATCTGCGCTGCTTGTTGTTACTTTGGAAACAATGGCACGAAGTGCCAGGACCACTAAGTCTAGTCACCAAAACCCAAACATTTCTTGTCCGCTCCTGCAGATCCAGAAATCATGTAACATTTTGCTATGGAGAGAGGATAACTTGAGGAAAGAGCATCCTGGACCAACCAGCTGCATCTTTACCCAGTACCAAAAGCCTCGGCTCTGAAGTGATGCTCGAGGGCTAGATGGCTTCCAGGCTTAGCCAATGTGCTCTGCAGCTCCTTCGATGGAATTGCTCGTGTGGCTGAAGATGAGCTGGAAAGCAAGAGGCTGTTGGCTCCAAGTCCCCACATGAAAATAAAATCTGCAGCCTCTTTGCTAGGCTCTCCTTGATGTCCAGGCTCAGCTCTCTGCGCCGTGCTGACCGAACCCCAAAACACTTTTAGGGGTGAGTTCCCCGGCCCCGTGAATCCGGCTCTGCCCTCTCCGGTCTCCGCTCTGCAGCTACCTCCTGGTGGCTCTGCACACAGCAACGGCGGCCGCCTCCCTTGGGCATCTCCCCCTTGAAATCTACCGGGAGCCATTTAAGAGTTTGTGACAATCTGGGACGCAGTCGGAATACTATCCCAGCAAACCTGGCCGGCTCACACTCCTAGGGTTTTCCTCAGCCTCTTCCCTCCGCAGCCTGGAGGCCCGAGAGGTGGGAGCGCAGAAGGCCCTTCCGAGGCACCCGTTCCATTAAACAAACTTGGAAGCCACCAGCAAGAGACGGCTGCAAAGAGACTCGACGTGGTGTTTAGGGAACTCTGAATCCATCCTTAACACAAAGCAAATCAGCGTTAAGTTAAGAAGAAAAGCTCAGCAACTTCAAGCATCCTGCACTGCAAATAGCAGGGCAGACACACAGAAAAAGAAACCCATTTTTCTCCTTGGTGAAAAAGCAGTCTTGCCTCTCCTCCAGCTGGAAAACCCGTCCGGTTCTCCTGCTGGCTGCAGAAACAATGAAATGTAACACAGCAAGACAAAGAGCTGGTGGAAACATGCATGCCGAGGGAGAAAACATTATTTTTTTATGTTTGGTCATCGTATTCACTTTGCCAACCGTACAGCTGTGCTGTATTTGCTCAACTAGTGCAATTGTGTTTTACCCCTGCTTATTTTGCAAAACAAGACGCTTCCCAGCTTATCCCCCCACACGCAGCCCTGCCCAGCCCAAGCCAACCCCACCGGGCTGCGGAGGGAGCCCCGGCTCCGTCCCTGTGGACCTCAGGGCGATGCCTTCCCCCAGGTCTGCTCCTTGAAAGGCTGCTGCAGTGGGAAACCGTCTGTTTCGTGCTCGTTTTCTTTAAAAGCTGGAGTTGCTTTTGTGCATGGTCTCCGGGGCTGATAGCGCTCCTCGCTGGCACGTGGTCCTTACCCATGTGCCGCCCTCACGCAGTATTTTCCCGTTACCTTCAGGGTTCGCATGGGGTGACTCAGGATTCGGCATCAAGCTCTGCTACAACTTCAAACAAACAATTCTTCCTCACAGGCCTTAAAAACCCAAACTTCACCAACACACTCACAGCGATGACCAGAAGGCAGAGCTGGGAGACGGCGACGCTTCAAAACAACTGAGCACAAAGCGCAAGATTTCGTTCTGAATTTTTAAAACGTATTTTTACAGCTAACCAGGCCTTTGTTTTGGAAAATAAAACTGTAACCTTGGTAGCTCAGAATATTCTCTTCTGAATGTCCCCAAGACAGATTATTTGTTAAAAAATAAACTTAGCCCCTTGTTAAAAAATAAACTTAGCCCCATGCGCCTCTGAGTTCTGCTGCATTAGGATTCTCCCCTAATCAGAGTCTCTGTAACTTGTGAATAGGATAAAGCCCACCCAGGCTGTCTGAAGCACTACTTAGCCTGCTATTAAATACTGCCCCCACCCCAAGATTTGATTAGAGAGTCGTCTGGCACCACAAATTCCCCAACCAGTAATGGCTGGAGCACAAATGCTGTCTAGCTTCCCTAACAGGAAGCCCTCTAATTGCGTTTGGCCCTGGGAGCCGTGCGAAAGCCGTCTCCAGGCACGTGCAATTTAGCTGCCTGAGCCCTCCGACAGAAACAAGGCCTCAAAGAAGCTCCAGGATCTTTATATCCTAAAGCCTGCTTCACATAACTTTTCTTAATGACACTCCAGGACGTTTTTCTCGCGCTCCTGTCACTGGTTGCGTACAAAAATACAGAGCATCTCGAGGAGAATGGGCAAAACAAACCATCTTTTGTGGAAGTCACAACATTTGACAACTTTGGAGCTGGTGGACAGGGTTGAAATTGCCTGAGAGAAGATGAATTTTTAAATTCTACCCCTCAGCCCTCAGGAGGAAAGAACCCTGTGGAGAAAGAGCTGGAAAAAAGAATCACTTAAGAATATGCAGCAAATATTTCATTCAGAAATACGGAGAATAGACCAGCAATCACTTGGAAATGTAGGCAGCCTCACAGGTTTCTTCCAAATTGACACACTGGTATCAGGTTATTTCTGCAATATTTTTCAGAGTACTTGCTTTGCTCCGCCACACACTTTAATTTTATTAACTCTACCAGGCTTTGGAGATTCTCACATCCTTCAGTGCAGGAGGAAATTGAATATAAATTGCGTGTCGCCTTCCATCTTTATTGCCTGCAACATCTGGGGCTGCAAGCATTTTTTTGGTTATAGTGGGGAGAAGGAAGCTGCCTCTGAAGCACTTTTCTTAAGTTTTACAGAGACCGAACACTTCTGTGGCCCTTCATCACTTCATCCTAAGCAGCTCCTGTTTTAGCGGCTGAAGAATTAGACTGAACTGGAGGAGGCTGGAGGAGAGAATATATACTGAATATATACTGAATATATACTGAATTCTTTTCTGCATTTGGCTTACCCAAAACAGAACACAAACAGCTCTTGCTGGTTATGATCTTGATTATTTTAGGAAAAGCCCTTCGTTCTGAAAAAAAAAAAAAACAGGACATTCCTTTTTTTACAACGGGAAAAATGCCAAATTAAGAGAATTTCTGTTCTAATTAATTTGAAATTCCTCTCCACTTCCCAAATTAGGAAAGTAATTTGCAATCATTTCTTATCAAGTGCAAATTTTGGTAACGACCGCAGAGGTTTGCAAAAAAAGCTGGCAGTACACAATTTTAAATAAAAAAAAAGAAAAAAGCAAAAAGAAAAAAGAAAAAAAAAGAAAAAAGCAAAAAGAAAAGCAAAAAGCAAGCACCAAAACACGAAGAACACAGCTTTGTGCATTTAAACACCACGCCTTTACAACAGGGTATTTTGGCATGTGATACCCACTGTAACACATGAAATAAACACCTTTCTGCAGTGAAGCACAAAAAACCTGGAATGGGACTTTTCCCTTTGCACATGTTCCTTGACAGACTGGTCTGGAGTGGTATCTGCTGCAAACCAGATCAAATCAGTTTTAGAAACTGAATTCCACCGATAAACAGACTGCACCATCTGCTTCCACCAATGCACATTAAAGAATGTGTATTTTCCATATCTACTTATTTTTGCCAAAATCTAAAGACTACAAAAGAAACAGGTATAGCTTAGTCACTTAGCTTAGAGGCATAGCTTAGACTGACTGAAAAGCATCGACATTTATGGATTTCAAGGGTGTAGATGTCAGGCTACGTGAAGGTCATGTCATGAAGCAATGAAACAAAATTGAGCAAAATAAAACTAGAGATACTATCAGATACTGCAGCGACGAGAGAACACAAATGCAGAAGGACAGACATAAGAAAGTGTCTACTGATAATATGCAGGAAAAAAAAGAGCAAAAAAAAATCTCCTAACTGAAGGGTTAAGTAGAGCTGTCTGCAAATCCAAATTTTTATTGTATGATTTCTGTGCTTTCAGGAAAAAAAAATCTTGAATCAGGAGGTAAGCCAACATTTAAAGTTTTCATGCAACAGAAATCCTTACAAAATTTTGTTTTGGAAAGCCAAACATGATGCTTCCAAAACAAAATATGCTTTCCCAGTATCCTCAGCAGCTGCTGACTGAAATTAATGCAATTCCTGTCATCTCACAACTGCTATTTCAGTGGATTGCTGCAGTGACAGAAAGGATAACACGCAGCCCCGGCGGCAGCCAGCGCTGCCAGGGCTCCTGGCACAGCTCGTCCCTGCAGATCCAGCTGCACGAGCTGCCCTGAAACCCCTCAGATCCCCAGGGACCGACCGTCAGGGCAGCCACTGGCCCAATTCAGAAAACCTGGAAATTCTCACAGAGAAACCATCGTAGGCTGACACACTGCATGGCAACTCACCTGATTTGCTTTGGAATCGCAGAATCCCAGAATGGCTGAGGTTGGAAGGAACCTCTAGAGATCATCTAGTCCAACCCTCCTGCTCCAGCAGGGACACCTAGAGCACGTGGCACAGGGTGGCATCCAGGCAGGTTTGGAAGATCTCCAGAGAAGGAGACTCCACAGCCTCTCTGGGCAGCCTGTTCCAGGGCTCTGTCACCCTCACAGGAAAGAAGTTCTTCCTCACATGGAGATGGAACTTTCTTTGGTAAACAAACCTGATCTAAATGCTTGAATGGCCAGGGTAGATTTCAAACTTATTCTTCTGTTCATTCTCACTGGTGAGGATGTCACAGCCCACAGCTGGTAACTGTAGTTAACTGAACGATCGTTCACCAAAGGACAGCAGTCGTCTCCATAAGCACAGTACAGGAAACAGGACCAAAACATTATTATGCCCCACCACAAACTCGTGGTGCTCCTGCACAATCAGTACAGCTCTGTCTCCCCTTTCCAAATAGGCTATTTTAGAAATAAGATGGTTTTAAGCAGGCCATCAAGAATGAGCAGAGGTACGGGACCGGTTCCATTACAAAGAAAAACAAAGGCTGAAAAAGGGAAAAAACAAGGGATGAAAATCTGGCTGAGGTCGGTGAACTCATTTGATCCGTGAAGAGGGTAAACAAGGAACAATGGTGTGAATGTCCGAACTGACAGGCATTAAATAAAACTAGAAATTATAGGAATTCAGAGCAAATACAGGAAAGGAGTTGTTCACACAACTGTAAATAAACCATGGAGCTTCTTGCTGCAGGATGTTAGAGTTGCTAGAAACTCGTAACGGTTCAAAAGGATAAACTTCTGAAATTATTAAGGGCTATTAAACAGCAAGATATCTCTTCTCTTCTTGAATTACAAACCACGTCCAAAAAGGAGGTTATAGTGTCCAAAAAGAGGATTATGCTGAGGAATTATGTGCAAGGCCTTGCCCTGTTACATCTTCTCCAAGTCCGCCGGTACTGGTGACTCTCGGGTGACAAGATACTTGCCGAGATGGACTTTTGCTCTGACAGAGCAGAGTCATTCTTAAAGGCAGGCCTGCAACATGTTACATCCAGTCACAGGACCATCTGTACTCCAGATCACGTCAAAGTCTGTCGACCCTTTGAAACTGGCACAACCACTGCACGGCCACAACCAAGCGTGCAGGAGACATGAATCTGGGGATGTGCTAAGCGCTTGTTGCAGCTACACAAAACTGGCAAGCCAGCGAGAGGAAATGTCCAGGATGCTGTTGAGATTTCTGCTCACTCTGTTGGAAGGACAGTCCTGAGAAACGTTAACTACTGCTACAGTAAATCAAACGTCATAAACTGCTAAAGTAGATTAGGAAAAAAAAGAGAAAGGGGGGTGGGTGGGACAGAGAGACAGCAGAATTACATATGGCCCATACAGATAGAAAAAAACTGCGAATCAGGTTCTGTATGAAGCTTGAAAACGAAATGGAAGTTCACAGAGATTGTGGCAATGCAGAGGAACAACAACAACTCGCTGCCCAAAGCTGAGCTGCTCAGCTCCTCCACACATCTTGAAAGCACAGGATAACATTAATTCTCTACAGCGCAATGCCCTTCCTGACCCCTGGAGCAGAAACATCTCACAGAGAAGTAATGACCCCCACCGGGCTGTGTCTCGGCCGTGCAGACAGGCAGAGGTGCCTCTCCCGAACAAACCGCAGGCTGAGCCCATGAGGCAAACGGGCAGGAAAGGGGGAAAAATGGGAAACATTCACTGCTGCTGGAAAGTGAAACCGCGGAGAACAAGACGGGCATCCACAATAAGGCGGGTTCTGATACAATAACAAAAGCATGTCACAGAAAAATTGGGAGTTTTTTTGGATTTTTTTTTTTTAACAATCAAGAAGACACAATTCCACAAAAAAGCGGGAATTTCTGCTAAGAGGAGTAATGGAAGGAAACGGAGGAAAAGGAGTATCTGACAAACGTGGAGAGAGAGGGCACACAGAATGCAATCCACAGTTGTTAATGTTCTGTATTCACATAGCCAGCTAGGGACAGCAGACAGGCTTTTGCTCGTGTATTAAGGGTTCTCAGCAGAAACACATCCATCCGCAGGACAGGGAGAGTGAAGCTGCTATTGCCCTTTAAACATAGTATATTCAAGCTATTCCAGTGGCGTACAGAAATTCCTGACGGCATAAAATGTATTTTTTCCTTGTTCTTGCTTGCTTCTTTTAGAGAAATGTATATAGTGGCATTTTCCTTGGACGGGCTACTAGCTGCTTCTTTGAGTCATTCCCTCTGACGGAGATGTTTCTGAAAGGCTCCTCTCGATACAGCCAGAAACTACATTTGAACAAGACGTTGCTCATGTCAGCTGGCATTTGTATAGCTCAACCATCAGAACCTGCCTTTTCTTTCCCTTCTTTATTAATATTACCCAGAACTGGAAGCACTTCTACATCTTCCAAAACCTTAGTGCGTTCAGGTTTTTCCCTTTTAAATTAGGAAGCATTCTGAGCAAAACTAAACTCCCTTTTCATTTGTTATGTTTTTAAGAGTAAAGATGCCGATTCTTTGATTGGAAACCACTGATTTCTCTCTACAGAGGCGACTGGGGATAACCTCCTGGTCTCTGAGAGCTCAGATGAGATGTCTGTGTTGAGCCTCGATTCCTGTTACAGACGATTCCCAGTTCACACTCACAACCAAAGATTAAGGCAGGTTCAATTTACTTCATTGCGACAGTAACCAAGTCCAGGGCACCTGCTTGTGCTCAAGGTGACTAATGAAGGGAGAAGACACACGTGTGGAGCAAACCCAGTGAGCCAGGTTATCTGAAGAGCACTTGGGGCTACAGAGAAACTCTTAATCATCCTGAGTGCAGTGTTACAGGATGGGCGGCCTCAACCTTGCATTGAGTTTCAGAAGGAAAAAAAATAACATATTTATATACACACATACACACACACACAAACACAACAGCAATATCTCACCTGCCTGCATAGCAGAGGAAGGTTAGTGAGAAAAGCCAGAAGTATTAAACAACCACAAAACGCAGCTAAGACATCAGATTCTGCATCACTATTAAATTTAACACAGCTGTGGGAGTCAGTGGGAACCTTCCCACTCGCTTTGGGAGGCTTTAGGATCAGGCACTAAAGGCTCCTGATAACCACTTGCTTGACCTAACACGTCATGACACAGCAGCTAATTCAAAACGTCTCTTAATTTTTGCCTTTTAAATATTGCCACAGAAATATCCTGTCCATGAGTCACTTTTTATCCAGACATACGAATACTTCAAAAGGCCTATCCAGACAGGAGAGCTAGGAAGACTTTGTGCCTGCTGCTAGAGAGGCCAGGGATCTTTCTGAACACGGCAAGGGCTTGCACATTTGCTTTCTGGCAGTCTGTGATGCATACCTGTGAATATTACATCTATTTGTATTTACCACGTTTTCTAAATCCTTATTTGAACTCTCTCTTTATTCTTACATTTGAACGATGGCGTATGAAGCATTTGCACAAGTTCATTTATAATTGTTTCTGGATTATATACAGGGCACTTGTGCTTCACTCATTAGTTTCCGAAATTCCGAAACTATGCACTTCCAAGTTATTTCACACAAAATTAGGCACTTTCCTGTTTTCATTATTCATGTTCCCTTCTATAATATTTCCTCAATGCCGACCATACGACAGCCCAGGTACAGACTGGAAGACACCACCAACCACAAGTGTTTAATTTGGCTGTATTCTTCCACATAAAAAAACATTGTTTTCCAGTGCCTTGTTCCATCCTCATTACCCAGCTGTTCAGGGACCAAGAAATCTCTAAGGTGTATGAAGTCATTGGAATTTACTAACTCTTTCATAAAATAAAACCAGAAGTGAAATATGTACTACATTTACTGTGGGTATTTATATCTAAAACATATCATCCTGTATTCCTAAACCTGGCAACATTATACCTGTGATTCCCTACATACTTTTTGACCATTTTCTATTTAACTATAATGCAAAACACAATGTATCTATATTTTATCAATTTGGAATTTGAAATCTTTGTCAGGAAACATTTTCAATAGATAAATTCATAATTCATCTGCTTTTTTCTCAACAGTTTAGATGAAAAATTGCAGCCCTGCTTAGTCCAAACAGTCTTCACAAACCATACTTTGCTTAATAGATCTTAATTTCTAATATATACACACAAGATAATGATACAATCCAAAAGGAAAAGATACGTTTTCACATTCATTACAAAATGGCTTGAATATGAAAGAACTATTTTGCTAGATTTGTCCTTGCAAAGGTGCTGCAATCCAATTTATTTTGTGGAAAGCATTTTTCCATCAAGAATGAGGAATTGAATATTTATCTGCTTTTATTAAAAAACAACAACAACAAATCCTTAAGTTTTTTGTTTATCCTCAAACTGCCTGGAGTATCTTTCCAGGTCTATACTGCAAAAATAAAGTGTATTTTATGTTGCCTCCGATTTGAGGATAGGGAAAAAGGTTTTAAGCATAAATTTGAATTCTGGTACATGCTTAAGAGTGAAGGCAGATGCTTCCATTACACAACAACTTAACAGAATATATCTGAATGATTCAATTTCACAGGCTGTGTGAATATAAATCCTCCAGGGATTTAATTAGCTGCATTTTATCATAAATCGCATTCCCATAGACAGACGCTGCTACTGCATCATGCTGATTTTAACAAAGACCAACTGACACTTTCAGACACTTTCAGACAATATCTGAAACGTGTTTTCCGAAGACATTAGGTACACTAAAAGAATCATCAAATGCTACCAATTTGACATATGAATGGTTTTCCCAATTCGTTCACCATACCCATTTGCGGGGCAGTTTATTTTATACAGTATAAACAAATCAGACTTCTTCACTTTTTGCTAATCTGCAAACAGCTTTTTTGACTTCTCACACCAAAAACAGCGTGTATGAAAATTCTTAGTTTGCTGTATCCACAGTTGTGCTTTAAGGGAGCCTACATACAAATGCTCATTTGTTTTGAAAAATCATCATTTTGATCTATTAACTGCTTGTCAGCTAAAAGGTCATTTTTGCAATATGACCATTTCTTGGTGCATCAAGCATTTTGATCGCAGATTCCAATCTTTACTAAGGAGGACTGATTCCCTGAGTTTTAGTTCTGAGTAAGAACACCTCCCTTTAAAGGACTTTGTTGAAAAAAAATCCCTTTTCAATGGGAGCCACCAATTGGAAAGCAGTTGAATGATCTTGACTTTTCTAAATAGTTACCAAAGACTACAACAGGAGCCAATGTCTGAGCTGAAATTAGAATTAAAAATTAAACGATGATTGGAAAATTATTGGAAAATTATTCAAGTTTCTTATTTTTGAAAAGCATTGCAAAAATACAGATCCACTGCATATTTAACACTTAGATAATATCACATCTCCAGGTATGTGTCCACATACCAGTGTTGATTTCCATGTTGTCTGCTATTTTTATCATGCATTTTTATACTCCCGCCTACACTCACACTGAAATTGCTCTTTCAAGATGACTTCTCAATTCAAAACATATTCTAGAAAGCTGGGATTTTCTTTTTTTATGTATATATATCTAAAGAAATCTGGCCATGAATCTTTTGGGTTTCCGCTTCTTCTGTCTGTTTTCCAGTTAGTGAAATGGAGGAATCTACAATAATATTCAGCCTTGTAACAGGTTTTGAACATAGGGCTTTTGTTTTTGTAATCCTCCAAGACAGAGCTACAGTTCACACTGCTGGAAAAGGAGGATTCTTTCTTTTCCTCTTGCATACAGGACACAGGAACTTTTCTTGGTGAGCTCAAGACATGTAGTATGTGTCTACTTGCTGCTACCCCAACCAAACAATTTTTACCAAAACGATTTCACAAATTACTTTGTGAAGTAATGCTGCTGCTGCGGCTGCGATGGTTTATGGATTAGCAAGTCAGGAGAAAGATCTGGGTGTCATGGTGGATGATAAGTTGACCATGAGGCAGCAGTGTGCCCTCGTGGCCAAGAAGGCCAATGGGATCCTGGGGTGCATTAAGAAGAGCGTCTCCAGCAGGTGGAGGGAGGTGATCCTGTCCCTCTGCTCAGCCCTGGTGAGGCCACATCTGGAGTATTGTGTCCAGTTCTGGGCTCCACAGTACAAGAGGGATGTGGAGCTGCTGGAGAGAGTCCAGCGCAGGGCTACAAGGATGATCAGGGGCCTGGAACATCTGCCCTATGAGGAGAGGCTGAGGGAGCTGGGCCTGATCAGCCTGGAGAAGAGAAGGCTGAGAGGGGATCTAATCAGTGTCTGTAAGTACCTCAAGGGAGGGAGTGCAAAGGATGGTGCTGGTCTCTTTTCAGTGGTGGCCACTGATAGGACTAGAGGTAATGGCCACAAACTGAAGCACCAAAAGTTCCACAGGAACTTAAGGAAAAATTTCTTAACAGTGAGGGTGACAGAGCACTGGAACAGGCTGTCCAGAGAGGTTGTGGAGTCTCCTTCTCTGGAGATCTTCAAAACCTGCTTGGACGCAGTCCTGTGCCATGTGCTCTAGGTGACCCTGCGTGTACAGGGGGGTTGGACTAGATGACCTCTAGAGGTCCCTTCCAACCCTAAGCATTCTATGATTCTATGATTCATGGGGAGAAGTTAATATCTTGTATTTGTCTATCTTTCATGTTTAGATTCTTCATATATGAACTGTCATGTTTGCACCTTCTTCTAACCAGAGCTACCAGAGTTACAAGTGGTTCTGCACAAAGACAGGAGTCCATCTGCATCTACAGTCTCACAAAGTCAGAGCCATAAGTTACTGATAAAAATGCAGCCTGTAAAACCCCAAACTTCTCTGTGTCTGTTAATGGGAGATCTGTACTCGGAGGCTGAGAACTGAACACGGTCCAAGCGCAGAAGGAGCAGAGGAGAGCTCATTGCTGAGCTGTTTCTTTTCCTAATTCCCAACTCCTCCTTCTTTGATCTTCCCCTTTGGCAAGCTCTCCGCCAGCACTCGAGCACATACACACAATCTGAGGGAACAGCAGGGCAGTAATTCAAACTTGTACTGCATGCTGCAGGGTACAGTTCCTCCTAATTCTGACACCAGCACTGAGAAAGGGCTTAGCTGGGTATTTCTGCAGAAATAACAAAGCATTCACAAACCCAGTGTGGACATTTCATGGGCACCAACTTCGGCCACAACCAGCAAAGGACTCTATTCACACCTCTCTGTTGCTGCCTGAGAGTGTCTGTGAGCAGAAAGGCAGTCCTGTACCTGTTAACCCCTGCCCAGTCTTTCTGCACCTGCAGCAGAGGAATGAATTCTACAAAAAAAAAAAAAACAGCCAGGATGGCTGTACTATATTAAGAAAGCTGGGAGTTTGATCTCTCTGCCATAAATTTGTAAAATAACACCCAAGTTGTCATTAATACCTCATTTGTGTCAAATGCAGTATTGCACTGCTTTGTACTGCGAATTTACAGCCCCTTTTTCTCCTTTTGGTTATCAAGTGCTGTGGGAGAGAGTTTGGAGGAACACCTGTTTCCCACCGGGTATAATGTACAGGCTACACTGCTTCCTGCCCCTGAAAGGTATCTGTGACATGTCTTTATATTTAAATGAAGGCTTAGAAAATACAAAGAGATCGAAAACCATCATTTTTATAGAACTGTTAAATTTGTGCCTGTACACGAATGTATATAAGAAACATATTCTCAACTATAACCCCTTCTATTTTTATTTTGCCGTCTTCAAGCTGTGGAAAGTAACATCCTGAAGAGAAGCTTTTTCTGAAAAATAATACTAAAAAGGATTTGCACTCGATTTTGCAATCCAGAGAAAACCTCTGAGATTTTAAAGTTCACTTACAACTCAGGTACAATTTGCTGACCTCTAATACTGACAGCCTTGTTTTCACTGTCCAGAAAATTCAGGAGGTTGAAATTGGAAGGATGTTACATATATACGGAGATACATATATATATATGGATATATGCAAACATCCATTTGCACGCAAACAAAAGCAACTTACTACTCCATCCTTTTTATAGTGTTCATTTGAATTCAACTCCTAAGCCATTAAAAAAAAATCCAGAAAATATATACATACACACACAAAAAAAGCCAGGCACTGGCACGGGCAAGTGTCTCTCAATATTCTCTCCTTCAGAAAATGTTTCAGGATCATGGCCGAGACCGAGCTGATAGCTGCAGTGCTTCAGTATCTTGCATGGATCCCGGCACATCTAGAGAATGAAAGATTCCCCTTTAAAATGTACTGCTGAGACTGATTTTTAAAGCTGGGATCTTTTCCCTTTAGAGAGCCGACGAGGAGCAGCAGATATCCCCGTGAGCTTCCCCAAATGAAGAGCTGCCCCCGTGCATTTCTAGGAGCTGAGACACCACTGGGACTTTGCCCCTGCTTCAGAAATTAAATCACTCAATGCTCAAAAGGAATAACCTGTGTGACAGGCACTGAGGCTCTATAGATAGATATTATTTCACAAAACAATAGTAATAGTAATAATAGGAATAATTTTTTAAAAATCAGGAATAGAGGAAGGGTGGCCTGTCATTTATGAACTTCATAGAATCATAGAATGCTTAAGGTTGGAAGGGACCTCTAGAGATCATCTAGTCCAACCCCCCTGCACACGCAGGGTCACCTAGAACACGTGGCACAGGGTGGCGTCCAGGTGGGTTTGGAAGATCTCCAGAGAAGGAGACTCCACAGCCTCTCTGGGCAGCCTGTTCCAGGGCTCTGTCACCCTCACTGTTAAAAAATTTTTCCTTAAGTTCCTGTGGAACTTTTGGTGTTTCAGTTTGTGGCCATTACCTCTAGTTCTGTCAGTGGCCACCACTGAAAAGAGACCAGCACCATCCTCCTCACTGCCTCCCTTGAGGTACTTATAGACACTGATCAGGTCCCCTCTCAGCCTTCTCTTCTCCAGGCTGAACAGGCCCAGCTCTCTCAGCCTCTCCTCATAGGGCAGATGTTCCAGGCCCCTGATCATCCTTGTAGCCCTGCGCTGGACTCTCTCCAGCAACTCCACATCCCTCTTGTACTGTGGAGCCCAGAACTGGACACAATACTTGTTCTGAACTTGGCTACAGCCATGCTATATGCTATATGCTGGAAATACACACACCTAGTCACACTTCAGACAACTCAAAGGTCTCCTTTGAACACCAAGGATTTCAGAAATATTTAGATAATCCAGGGAATCACTACCCAACCAGCTGGGCTTGTCCCCTGGTCATTCTCTGATTCTGCATGGCACAACTTTTAACACTCAATGACATTATACAATTTTGGGAGCGACTTGGCAGCCGGATAGCTGTCGGCCGATACGGGTCTGCCCATCTCTCACAAACCACCAATACCATCCATAGCATGTGGACAAAGCTGCTTACAAATAGAAGCTGTGCTGTGGTGGTGACACCCTGCACACTGGGTAACTTAGAGCGAGCGGGTCTGGCGGTGGCCGAAGCGGCTCCGCAGCACGCAGAGCCCCTCAGCACAGCCAGAGCAGCCAGCACGGTGGCTGGAGAAGAAAAACCCCCACGAGCTCTTCTTTGCAATGGGAAGAGGAAGGTCTACCTCTACCCAAACCATGTCACTGATGTGGAGGTGGCCTTGTATCTACCAACTAGCACCCCAGCTCCCCTGACAGGGTCAAGCGTGACGGGAAGCAGAAAGAACCGAGGGTTACAGTGGCTGCCAACAGGGACAAGCCATGACAGCTACACCTGCATCCTCCTCCAGAGGTTTCCACCCCAGGGAATTAGAATATGACCTCCAGATGTTTCAGTAGAAGATGAAATGAATGAATCATGCTCTTCATACGCTGCTGCTGAAGTCATGGGACCAGGAAGGGTGTCCCTAAGTGATGAGCCCAGTCCGTACTAAACAAGCACCGGTTTGAACCCTGGAAGGAACTTTGCCCAAAGACGCATCTTTGTGTGGTAGGGCTGGTACCAGAAAGGCCCTGGTACAGCTCACCTGCACTGTGCAACTCCGGAGACTTCGGTTCTAAGGGCAGGTACCCAGAACTGCCACGAGTGAGGATTTATCTATTTTTATTTCTTTGGAAAAAAAAATGGCTATGACTGGAGCCTGAAGAGACTGCCTATTTTTAACCTCCTACCTTTCAGTAGAGAAAAATGGAGAAACGGATGTTTCTTAGGCTAATTAGCACAACGGCAAACTAGATATCAGATACCTTCACATGTGCAATGCCTCTGAGAGCAGAGGAATGGGAGCAGCACGACCAGTAGAACAGAAATACTGTCTTTTGAAGTATTGGCCAACGAGATGGGGACTCTTGGATTAAAACTGTTGACTTCCTTCCCCAGGAAGGACACAGTCACATAATATTTTCCATAAATCCTTAACTAGGACAACGGGTAACCATGCGCCTGTCCAAGATGCACAGACAGCAGTTGGTGTGACCACCACTCAGGAGCACAACAGCCTCCAGAGGAGAAAACCATCTCTGTGCTATTTGTCCTCCAGAAGAGCAAGGCAGGGAGGGAGGGAGCAGGATGATTCTGGGAGAAACAAATTTCAGTTCTATAAATATATTTTCTCTTATCACAGGATTCCCATTCTGGAGAAACGCAGGTTTGTGCCTCTCACCTGGAAATAATGATATTTAAAGACAGAAAGGTGGCAAATTTCATGCTGTATCATAACAGACACTTTTAAGGTAAAACTAAAAGGGAAGGGCAGGTTATTCAGCAGGAAGCCTGTTTCTCTCATGCTGTCTCCACGCGTTTTCAAGAAGCTTTCAAGAGAAAGGAAACTCAGAGGCAACAATTTATACGTGCAAAACCTAAGAGTATCAGTTTTTCACACTTAATATGATCCATATGCTCGGAAGTATATAGTAAAACAAGGGAAAATTGTTTTTTGTTGTTTGTTTGGGTTTTTTTCCCTTAAAGCAGCCTTTATATGCTTGGCTACTTATAGCTAAAGACACCACGGGAACAAAAGGAGATGTTAATCTTAACCCTTAACCGCAGTTATAAGAAATACAGGATAAACATCTGCTCAATTGCAAATAGCAGCTTATTCATTCTCTATTAGCATTATTATAATGGCCAGAAGCAGTGACCAAAACTAGAACCTTGTTCCCCTCCCTTACTCTATTCCAAAAAATGTGCTATATGGAAGGAGAAACGCAAATGCTGGCCCACATACTACTTTGCTGTTCAGTTGCTCACAAATAAAACGGTATTTGCTTCATTTATATAAACAGATGGAGGCCTGGGAATTTAATGGAGATGTAGAATCTCAACATTAACCCTTACGAACATGGTTGTTATATTATTCTCTGTAAACTGTAGGTTATACTCTGGAAAAATTTAGAAAGGAAATATCTACAACACATGGGAAAATATTTTTTGTACTCCTTGACAAGTCAGTTTAAACCTAGGTAACCTAGTTACTTAAACCCTATCAAATGGCTTTTTATATTATGCTGAAATTTATTTCAAGACAAAGAAATTGATCTTTGATACCTGAAAATCATGGTTGCGCTGAATGACAGCAGATGCAATCTCAGCTGAACATAAAAACAGCCTCCCACTTCAAATGAACTGAGCAGCATTTGTGCAGCATTTTGTGGAAAAACGCAAAAATATAATCACATATTATTATTTTGGAAGAGAAATCATAGTCAGCTGAGCATATTTACGGAAATACGTAAGTAGTGGCAAGACGGTCAAAATATTCATTTTCTTTTGCTAGTAGGGGGCATTTGGAAAAAAACAGCATAATGTTCATTTTCACCAATATACTGAAGTGTCAGTCAGTCAATACTCTCAGTGTATTTTAGAGAATAGGAGCAACCACTGCAAACAGCCTACACCAAATAAGCTTCACGCACCTGCCCTAGACCATCAAATGTCAGGACTTCTACTGGCCTAATTAATATGATTATAAACAAATGTGACTTTGTAAAACGTGGAACTTCATTAATTATTCTAGAGCAGTTTACTACCCAAGTCTATCATGTTTATTTATTCCACCAGCTTTTTCTAAGGGCTTTTAGCAAATTCTCTGTAGAAAACTCTGACAGAAAAAGCAAGAACACACACCAATTTCCTCTGCCTTGTTATGAGCTGTTGTGATGGCAAATACCATTTTCACTAATGATACCTGAAGAGGTATTTTTAAGTAACTTGGGAAAATTAAAGCAGAGTATCAGCCTTAGTCTGGTAAAGATTACAAATATCCAACCTGTCAGATCTTCTAGAAGTCAGCTCCTCTAGGCCTTTGAAATCCTGAAATTTCTCTTTTTTTTTGGTGATGTATGAGCATAGTATGGGAGGGTTTGGTAAATTAGATTACATTTATTTGAGGCAAATTCTCCTCAAATCCATTTCTAAAGCATCAAACACTGCATCCATCGATCTATCAATCTAAAGGACTTAAACTATCAGCTAGAGTCAGAGCTTTGCAGAAGACTTTCCCAGGGATTTTGTTTTAAACTTTTCCTCCAAATGAATTGCAGTTTGAGAACATGTGACACTCGGTGTGCTCAAATTATTTTTGAAGAAGAGACTGCCCAAACAAATGTGTCTCTGAGGAAAGGGAGAAACAGAAGTAAAGAGAATGAGGAAAGGAGGATCAGAAAAGAATGGGCAAGGAGGAGGTTTAGCTACAGTCAGAGGCAAAAGACAGAGGGGGTGAAGCTGAGAGGACCTGCCCAGAAATAGAAACAGGTAATAAGGCCGAGGGGATGAGAGACGGGTCCATGCCAGTCCCCTGTCTTCTCTCTTTAGGGCAAAACAAAAGCCCTTCAGGAATACCAGCATCTTTTTCTCAAGTGGTCTGATGGGACCCTGAGGGGGGTTTGAAGGGGTCCTCTGCTTCTGAGCCCCCTCCTGCCCAGTGCACAAGAGCACCTTGGAGGACCTCCCTCTTCAGGGGGTCCTCAACTCCGAGGGGATTGAGCACCAGGACCAGGAGATGAAGGTGATGGAAATGAAAGTCTCCGAAAATTCAGGGACACATTTTGCCTCCTCGTGGTGGAAAGCCAACAGAGAAAGGGAGAAGATGCTGTATTTTGGAAGAGCCCCTCAGGGTGGATGTGCAGCCTGCTTGAAGGAAGCCAGGTAAGTCAACCTACATAGGTGAGCAGCACGGTGAGGGCACGAGACCACTGCCAAACACAGCATGGGCTCTGTAACCTATAAACCACACACGCAACCCAATCTGTGACACACACCTTCTTCTTATGTGCTGTGGGATGGGGCAAGAAGGGAAGTATCAGCCAGAAAGAGTATCTTCTGTGACCACCACACAGGAAAGTCCGCCACAACCCAGGACACAGGTTCTGTCGGTTTTTTCCACCACAAATTCAAAATATTTTTAAGCAGTGTCATGAAACCCACTCCCACCATGACCAAGAAGACAGAGATTGGGAGAGGTGCCTGGAAATCACATCCTAATTTTCACCTAGCTGCAGTAACGTCACCAGCAGTGACCATAAATGTGTAACTAACCATTAAAGTGTTACAAACAACAAATTTGTCCTTAATAAAAACAATTCCAGGAAATTCAACAATGTGAAGACTCACTCATGCAGGACTGCAGCTGCTCCATGACATTTGTTCCCCCTCGAGGATTTCAAGTTCAGCAAGATGAAAACCAAAATAATAAAAACAACACCCTGCCAACAACAAAAACTTCAAAGTGGAAAGTACTCCAGGAAGGTAGCTGGCCACACACTTGCTCTACCTGTGCGACTCGCTGTCCCTAGACACATTCTTTGTTACCTCTGCTTTGTTCTGGCTATCAGCTGTCCACACAGAATCACAGAATGGCTGACGTTGGAAGGAACCTCTAGAGATCATCTAGTCCAACCCCCCTGCTCCAGCAGGGACAACTAGAGCACGTGGCACAGGGTGGCATCCAAGCGGGTTTGGAAGATCTCCAGAGAAGGAGACTCCACAGCCTCTCTGGGCAGCCTGTTCCAGGGCTCTGCCACCCTCACAGGAAAGAAGTTCTTCCTCATATGGAGATGGAACTTCCTGTGTTTCAATTCGCACTTATTAGCCCTTGTCCTGTCACTGGCCACCACTGAGAAGAGTTTGGCCCCATCCCGCCTACAGTCATGCCTCAGGTACTTGAACATGTTGATAATCTCCTCGCAGCCTTCTCTTCTCCAGACTAAACAGGCCCAGCTCGCTTAGTCTTTCCTCCTACGACAAATGCTCCAGTCTCTTAATGATCTTCTTGGCTCTCTGCTAGACCCTCTCTAGAAGCTCCAAGTCCCCCTTGTCCTGGGGAGCCCAGAACTGCACCCAATACTCCAGGTGCGGCCTCACCAGAGCTGAGCAGAGGGGCAGGATCCCCTCCCTCCACCTGCTGGCAACGCTCCTCCTCATGCAGGCCAGGATCCCATTGGCCTTCTTGGCCACGAGGGCACATTGCTGCCTCATGGTTAACTTGTCAGCCAGGACTCCCAAATCCCTCTCCGCGGATCTGCTTTCCAGCAGCTCGACTCCTAATCTGTCCTGGTGCCTGGGGTTATTCCTCCCCAGGTGCAGGACCCTGCACTTGTCTTTGTTGAGAGTCATGTGGTTCCTCTCTGCCCAACTCTCCATCCTCTCTCCACCTTCCCCATAATCCCACGTTAAGGCTGCTCCTTGGGGAGAAAACCCTACAACCTGCTCCATCTGACATGGCTTTCACCCATAGGCACACACCATCTAATTCCATGCCTTTCTTAGCCACACATAGGCCCACGTAGCACATTTATCTCCCATCCAACTGCTGGCATGATGAGACCATCCCTCTGCTTGCTCATGGGAACAGGAAAATCCAACACAGCGCCGCACCAAGATCTCCACCCACTCCTTGCCCTGGGCCACGTACGCAGCCAGGTACAGGGAATCCGTATGTGCATTTAATACTAGGGAGGCATGTAATTCCTTGTAGTTACTGCCAGCTTCCAGGGAAAAAAAATGAGCACAGTTACTGGAGTGTGCGGCTTAACTTCATTTTCTAGATCTTCAAAGTCTGAGGCAACTGCATTTGTTATTTAATTTTATTTCCTTCCTGAACTCAATTTACTATTATAGCACTTAAAGCCTACACAACAGATTCGCTGTTTTATCAATATTATCAATTCCACCCTTGGAGCATTTCTGTTGTGTAAAGCACAATAGTAAATAAAAAAATGAACTAAAAAGATTTTACATAAAGCCTTTCTATAACTTATGCAGCTTATCTCCAATGTTTTTGCTTATTTTTAAGCACAAACAGACCCTGCAGCACACTGACAGGGGGAGAGCGCCAAGGGAGTGAAGAGAAAAGTTCGATTCTGCTACTCAAACACCAGGAACATTATTTGAGCACTCACCAAATCCTCGGAGGCTGTGATGGCTAGATGTGCTAAATCTCATGCTGATTTCCAGCAGATGAGGAGCTTTTTGTTTGTTTGGGATTTTTTTTTGACTTGACAGTCAAAGATCAAAAGTCCCTACCAAGAGAAGAAGTTAAAATCTAAGCACATACACGACGTGACAGTGCTTCTAAAGCACAGAAGAAAAAACCAGCACTGCTGTCAGTTTTCGGCTCCCCAGCGCTTCCTAACGCAGACCCTGCTTTCATGTCCATATCCCGGTGTGCTCCTCCAGGGGTTCCACCTGACACCACGACGTTCAAGAGGGGCTGCATGTGTCTGTGCATGACAGAGAGCGCTGACAAATTTAAAGTCTGAGTAGACATGCATTAAAATTGGCTCTCCTGTTTTCACCTCCTGCTGCAGCGAAGCCCCGGGAAGCTCCTTGGATCAATTAATCCAAGAAAGCACTCGGATCAGGCAGCTCGTGGTTAAAACAATTACGAACTAAACACACTCTACACACTGTATTCATATATATTTAAATTTGTCAGATTGAAATGACTTCTGTTCTTGTAACATCGCGGTTGGTTCATACTCCATTTCACACTGATGACAAAAATCATGAGAGCAATTATGAAACACAGATTGAAATGAGTTCATTGTACATGAGCAAATATATGGCACTCATTTGCCAGCAGCTATAGCGTAAAGCCTGAAAACTGAATAAACACTATAAAAATATTAGAACAGTTAAAACACAGAGCAGCTTAATAAAATATAAGATATCATAAGCATGGTATAGAAGATAGATCAGGAATTGTGAAAAATCACTTTGCCTTTTCTGCATTTTTCTGGGGAACCAAACACTAGGCTACGTGGCTCGTGATTCCCTTTCTGAAATTTCCTGCCTTGCATTTCGCTATTTACAACAAAGTCATAATGTAAGAGGGTGATTTAATTAAAACAAACATGCTTTTAATGCATAAGTATGTATTTAACATAGTGCACAGCTAAACTCCAAAGCTCATTAATAGAGAGCATCACTAAGTTAATTATCCATACAACACATTAACCACATGTTGGCGTGTGAATGCATCCTTAGGCGCATTGGATGAAATCTTCCAAATATACTAAATGATACTGTTTAATTTATGTTCAGTGGTTTCCACATCCCTTCTGACAATTTCACAAACTCCCTTTTTCAGCAATCCTCCCATTTAGATTTAAGACATTTCTTTAAACTCTTTCCTGTTTTGGCCATTTTAAATGTATTTTCTGAGGGCCTCTTTATCTAGCATGTTGCAATATTTCCTTAAATGTTTAGCAGAACTAAATTTGAGCAATCTGCACAGACACCTATACAAAAATATCTGTCTTACCAAGGCTAAAATAAAACTTTAAGCTCTCTGTAAATTCTGCTTTAATCACACTGGAAGCAGATATGAACAGATGCAATGTGTGCTCCAGCAAGTTACACACCTGATGGAAACTCTCTCTCCTGTCAGTACCAAGGGCAGGTCTAACTCTCCCTCCAGCCTTCACTCCTTCCTTCTGCTAATTCTACCCCAAAAGGATGAACAGTTCCAATCCTATACAAATCCTACATAATACCATGATAATACCAAAGTCATTTCTCCCCAGCAAGATAATAATAAAACCATCAGAATAAGACTCCACATACCCATTCATAATAGAACAGTCCTACCTTTTCAGTTTCATATAATTCTCACTAGCTGCAGGTCTGCACTCAGCCCGTTGTACCACTATTCCTTCGAGGGCAAGTTTGTCTAGAATGGAAAACAAAGCAATACGGCGCATTAAAATAAAATTCATCAACAAAGTCAGCATTTGAATTATTTTTCTCTAATGAAGAGTTTATCAAACATAATGTAAGTTCTCAAATCTCTGCTACTTTGATACTGAAGAGGAGAAGCAGAAAGAAAACACCTGCAGAGGTGGCATCTCCTACGCATCCTCATTTTGCCATCAGATGTTTTACATGTTAGGAATTAATCATAAAGACTAATTTTTAATAATAAGCTAGGAGCCGCGTAGTCCTCCCTTTTTAGTGTTGCATTCTGCTTACCTAGGAACTGTTTTCTAGAAATGTACATTGAATACACCCCATATCTTTGAAAAATAATCTGTAAAGGGCACCCAATCAGGGTACCCAACATCACTGGAAGATAAAATGAGAGCAAGTTTTATTTCTACCCTGTCTGACTTTCGTCAGAAAATATGGTAACCCATTTTTAGTTGTAAAACAATAAAAAATATTCTTCACCAAAGGAGTGTAAAGCAATAAAATAATAACACATATGGTAACACCAGGGAGAAAAAAAATCTTGCAGTTGCTAATCTAGAAGTTGGCCTGCGTAAGAAATTTTAGTTAACACAGTTCCCTGTGCATCCACCTCTGTAACAGCCTCTTTGCAATCTGCTGTCAGCACCTTTTTGCCTAAAGCAACATTGCCTGCCAGAGCAGTGCAACAGCAGCAGCCTCCACTGTAATGCAGGAAAAGCCTAAAAACCAAAGCAGCCTTACATGGAAAACACGCAAAAGTGACCTTGGCTACGCTCCAAGGTCTTTCTCCTGTATGAGTGGGTCGATTCAACGTCCTCCTTGGGGCGCAGACAGCACGGTATGTCCAAACTAAACAGCCCTACAACAGCCCTGGGCAACACAAACGGAGGAGTTTCCCAACGCCAGTGAACTGATTAACTCTTACTACTAAAAATGTCCTTCCGAAAGAATCCCACCTTGCTGCTGGTGTAGGGGACAGCACTGCCAGCTGGCACAGAGGATAATAGAAAACCCGGAAAACTGAGGCAAGCAACCCAGCTCCTTCCATGGGAGAGGATTTTTCCCCGGATTTTTCCAGTGCTTTGCAGACTGAAATCTTATTACATCCACAAATCTAAGACTGCTCTCTTTAAATAATGCAAACAACAACATTTTGTCATCAGGTATTTAAAAATGATTTCACTGGATGTGTTTTGGTTTAGAAATTAACTAATTGCTTTATGGGAAAAACGACATTCTCTTTCTGGCAGTTTTGAACATATCAAAGCAAAACTTTATGAATATACTTCTGCTTTTACAGATTCATAATGATTTAAAGCTGTAAGACAGAACTTAGCCTGCTTGCCTGACCTCCTATGTAGTGCAGAAAATTAAATTTATCCTCTTCTGTGAAAAACCTAATAACTTACCTGTGACTAGGATGGTATTAACATCAGCGTTTAAATTCTAATGTGAATTTGTCTCCAGCTTCTAGGAGTTAGTTCATCCTTCTGTACAGCATTAAAGAGCCTTTTAATACCTGGTATTTTCGCCCTGTGAAAGTACCTATACATTGTAATAATCAGGTCACTTCTCAATCTTCTTTACAATAAATGAAGTAGTTCAAGCTCATGCATTATCTCACCATAAGGCATTTTATACCAAACTTGAATCAGTTTTGTGGTTCTTATACGCACCTTGTTCAACATTTAAATGGTATTTTAAGAACAGAGGCTCCATAAAGTAGATGTAATACTCCTGTAGTAGTCTTATCATAGTGTATAGAAAGGCATAATAATCATACAAAGATAAAATAACAGCTATAGGAGAAGAGTTTTTACATCCAGTTTGGCTTTTATCTCAGCTCCCTTTAACCATCTCAAGGTTATTCAGCAAATTCTCTGAATTCAACAGGGAAAGGAAGGAAGGGAGATGCTGAGGAGACAGCTCTTCAGGATTCAGTGAGTTGCCCTGTGCTGGTGGGTTTTTTCCCCTCCACCGACCGTGCTTCATGTTTAGATGGCAAAAACTGGGTTATCATCAATTCCTCTCTAAAATCAAGCTCAGCGCCTTGGTGAAGCCGACTCTCCACGATGTCCCCCACACACCTATTTGGAGCCCTTTCCACACCATCCATTCTACAGATGTGCATATACCTTTTTCTAGGTATGTAAGTGCCTCTGGCTTGGCGAAAAAGCTTTTTATTTAGGCAGATTCTGTGCACTAAGTGATCCAGGTCACCCTGTAACACTCCTGTCAAAGTTACTCACCGTCTGGCCAGGCGTTCGTGTCAATCATGACACATTTTTATGAGCAGTGACTCTATCTCGCTGCTGGCCCTCTTGCTAATCCTGGAGGAAGCCCTTCAAACTGCTCCTTGCAGATGACTTCCCACTGATAATTACTTTCCAGGAACTGTCAGCCAGGTCCTCAATGCATTCTGTGCTGGCTGATTTTTATTTTAACATAAATCAGAACATCACAAGATCGTGAACTACCATGACATACGAAATGCTAACAGACTGCAACCATGCTGTTCCTTTACCAGGCAAATTTCTCAAAAATAATTAAAATGTTTAATCTTTACCTTAAGTCACATTTGCTAATAGAAATTACATATATGTATATGTAATTTATATTATACATAAATATGTAATGTATATATAAATGTGTCTGTGTGTGTGTGCGTGTGTATTATTTCCTTTCCTATCTCTTGAACTTCATGCCAATTTTTCCATTAGTTTATACAGTAGGTGTATTAGGCTAACTAGCCTATACTCACCTAAGCCATCCATCCTGCTACTCTCTGAAGGCTGATGCGCTGTGAGCTGCAGATTTTGAAAATTATTCCTAAGTTTTAAGGATCAACATCTGTAACCAGCTATCACCTACACCGTTCTCTTAGGAAATTCAGTAACAGTTCTTTCAACCTTTCAGTTAAACATGTTTATCCCTAGTAACACCTTATGACTTACTTCACACCTGTAGTAATACCCTTTTTAAATCACCAACGCTCTGGTCTTCTTGCGTTTAATATTCCGTTACTTCACCAGCGGTTTCAGTGTACAAGGCTGTCCACAGCCTCGGAGATCCTGATGTTCCAGCTAACCTCTCAAAACTTAGCCACTGTCCAGAAGCCCAGGTTCATGTCCCACTTCTCCCGGCCCCTTTTGGGGATTTTAAGACACCCAGAGAGTCTATCAGAACAAACCTATTCTGGCTGGGGCAAACCTATTGCACTAAGCATCCAAATGCAATACTGTAATAGAGGAGACAGCATTTTTCATTGCCTTCACAGCCTAATTAGTCTTCGTTCACCAAAATCATGTATCTATCTATTAACTTCAAGAACCTTTTCACCTGTTGCAGGGGCAGGGCTCCAAAAAAGACATCCCAAATGCTACACATCTGTCTGGATACATGGCCTTTCCACACTCACATTAGTCTCAAACTAAAACGATGAATAAGGCATGGAAGCAGCACCTCCCCAGTAAAACACCTACCTAAAATAAAGCAGGTGGAAACACACAGATGAACAGGCTTGAGTAGGAAAGCTCGAAACATCCAACGATTACAAGAGAAAACAGAGAGACGTTTCCCAGAGCTTCTCAGGCTCTGAACGGTCATTATGTGAGGGGAAGATGCAAGAACAGCTTTGGAGAGACTGGTCTCCACAATCCATGGCTGCATCATAGAATCATAGAATGCTCAAGGTTGGAAGGGACCTCTAGAGCTCATCTAGTCCAACCCCCCTGCACACACAGGGTCACCTAGAGCACGTGGCACAGGACTGCGTCCAAGCGGGTTTTGAAGATCTCCAGAGTAGGAGACTCTGGGCAGCCTGTTCCAGGGCTCTGTCACCCTCACTGTTAAAAAATTTTTCCTTAAGTTCCTGTGGAACTTCTGGTACTTCAGTTTGTAGCCATTACTCTAGTTCTGTCAGTGGCCACCAGGGAAAAGAGGCCAGCACCATCCTCCTCACTGCCTCCCTTGAGGTACTTATAGACACTGATCAGGTCCCCTCTCAGCCTTCTCTTCTCCAGGCTGAACAGGCCCAGCTCCCTCAGCCTCTCCTCATAGGGCAGATGTTCCAGGCCCCTGATCATCCTTGTGGCCCTGCGCTGGACTCTCTCCAGCAGCTCCACATCCCTCTTGTACTGTGGAGCCCAGTCCACTGCTGCCACATGGGCGCTCGCCCCTACATCCCTCCGGGCCGCCCTGTCAGGGCACCGAGGCACCGACCCTGCCAGATGAGGGACATGCGCTGCGCCGCCACCCGCGCCGCCTCCTGCTGACAAACCCCGCCACACGCGCGGAGGGGGCTCAAACGCCAGCGCCATTTTCGCACCGCCACGGGGGGCTGGGCGGCACATGTTACTGAGGGAAAGAAAACGAGGGAGAGAAGGACAGAGATTGTCTAGATTTTCATGTGTTAATTTTCTAGTCTGACTGCACCTCGCTCTAATTTACAGCCACTGAGTCTTGTCAGACCTTTGGCTGCGAAGCTGCAGAGCCTGCTGTAAAAGCTTTCAGCCCATCCAGGCACTTAGGAACTCTCTCCCTTTATCAGCCTAATAAATCATGTTTTCTTCCATTAGGCCTATGTTTTCCAGCTTCTTAACCATTCTCATGGCTCTGAGGAGGTCCACTTTACCAATGCCTCCCGTGAAACGCAGGTCTTACGGTGCGTGGGGCAGGACCCACAGCCTGTGGCCCCCGCCTGTCACGAGAGCCGACGGACGCATGGGATGGAAGAGACGGAGACCCACCTCGGAGGCTGCCATTCCCAGCAGCAGGAAAACGTGGCCAGGAGAGGGTCCCCCAAGGCCCCCCACTATCCCTTGCCCTGGCTGCTGCCCAGGCTCCGGCTGGATGGGGCATCCCCACGGCACCATCTCCTGCCTCATTCACTACATCTTTCCTCTGAACCATCTCCAAACTCTGCCGGTAACCACGTACTTCTTCACTGGCCACAAATAAATAAAAATACAGCAAAGGGCCGAATCACAGCAGCACCTCAGTGCTAATTCTCTGCTTACATCCTCTAGAGCGAGACCTAGCAGATTGCTTTTCCATTGAGCTAAATGAAAGGGAAACTAACACAGTCCAGTACGGTCTAATTCAAAATGACAAACAGGGCCTGTTCACAGATTTATCAGAAAAAAGAACGAATTTCCTCCTTTGATGATCAAATTCATAATATAAGAAAAAAAATATTTCAAATTGAGCCAATCCATTTTCCCTACACCCACCTTGGCAGTTGTTATTATATTACTCTCCCTTAATTTTTAGTTGACCGACCTCCAAGTCAGATTTTTTATTATTTTATATATATTGTCCCTTTTCATTTCAAATACTTGGGTCATCCACTTTACCTTTTAAATACTGGCACAGTGTTTGCTTTTTCAATCTTGCAGAACTGTAATGCCCCAAAATTACTGGAAAAAAAACAGCAGTAACTGTTGATAGAGCTTCTTGGATAGTTCTTCTAAACCTTTTGAATGAGAATTTTTCAGACTTGTTCATTCAAAAATCTTTCATTTTAATTAGTGTGTAGGGCTTGCTTTCAATGGCTGTTAATCAACATCCCTGAGTTATTACCGGAATGAGAACGTCTATGCTACTACTGCTGTGAACCAGAAATTACTTAGCGGTTTAACTGTCCAATGACCTGGCCAATTTTCGGTGTTACAATATTAAATGACTTGCAAATTACTTAGATAACTTATCTAAACATGAGCATAGCTTCTGAATACCCGTCAGGAATTCTACACCTCTTTCAGCTGTAGCTGGCCCTGCTTCCAGAGCAGCAGCTTCAGGAGGACAACGGAGGCGGGAGATGATCCAGAAGCAAGTTAGAAAGGCAGGACAAGGGATCTTTCCTGTTGTCTCTGTAGGAGGTTTGCTTTCCTGTGCAGGGCTCTACTTCCACTACCAGGGCACACGACTGCTCAAAAGTGCCTAGGCTCAACTCCAAGAAATATATACACACTTTTACCAAAACGGACTTTTGGGCAATCAGAGGAAGGGCAGAAAGACAGAGAATGCTCATTCGGGTCTCCCAGGCACAGCAACGCCTGCAGAAACTGAAATAACTCTTCCCTCACTAGAACTAGATGCACCCAAGTACCGCATATATCAAGATGTGTTTATGAAGAATGAGGATTTTTCGAAAAGCTCTCTGTAGCATAGCAAAGAAAGGGGAAAAAAATTCACAAAGACGTTGACAAGTTTAATTTTTTTCCCAAGGATGACTGTCAGCTTCAGGGAAGTAAAGTTGCAGGGGCTTGAAGTGTGGAGATTTCACAAATCTACATTTTTCAAGTCTCAAAGGTTTAAACGCAAATGTTCTGCATCTTCACACAGCACATTTGCTGCATCAAATAAGCATTGAATTTTTTAGCATACGAATAACTTAAATGATTTTGCATGATCTTTAAAAAAATACTTGTTCACGAAATCGGAAAATTTCAACTGGAAGTGTTAGAATATTCAGAAGAAAACGAGTATGTGAAACTAAATGAGTAGATTTAATTCTGAACTGCTGTTCTGTAACTGCTATCTTGCAGTTACAGATAGCTTGCCATGAAAGATTGTAAAATCTCATATCCTTTACTAACCCCAGCTTTCCTTGGAAATCCCTAACTACCTTTGCCAGAACTTTCCCAGCTCATCCTCAAAAACTTTTCATCACGCAAGATCAAAGTGCCATAAAATCCCTTCTCGCAGGGTTTAACAGCCACTAACATGGATCAGCATTGTAGCTATATGCAATCTAAGCATATTGATTTTAAAAAATAAGTAAATTTGAAAAGAAGCCTCCTGTAATCACACACACACAAAAGAAAAATCAACCACATTTAAAACTCTTCAGCTCTTTCATTTTCTTGATCATATACTCAATAACAGTGAAAGGAGTTAATTTTGAAAAGGCCAAAATGTTTTAAAGTTAGAAAATGATAGGAACCTCTTTGAGCGAAGTGATGCTAAATAGAGTGATAGCATCAAAGAGTTAAAATTAAAACCATGACTAATTCCTGATAAATCAAATCTAATGAATAAGATATGCTTAAGATATCACATACGGCAGCAGAAAAAATAGTGTACCTGTGCTGGGGAGGGAGAATAGCAAATCAAAGAAAAAAAAGTGCCTTTATTCTACTAGATTCAGCTAACAAGTAATAGAATATTAGAGTAATGACCAGTACTATTAATAACAATTAGTCTCAAAGGGAGCTGCATGAAGCAAATCTTGACGGAGAGAGCAGAAGAATTTACAGAGGAACAACCCTGTTGTTGCTAACCAGCCAAAGCAAGAGGCATCTACCTGCAGCGTGAGGACTGCATCTCGCCAGGAAAAAAACACGGCACATCCTTCCGAGGCCCCGGAGCAGGTGAGCGGGAACGGGGAAAGACCCGTGGCTTTTAAAAGGCCACGGGAAGGGGCCTGGCATCCCGGCTGCACGGGATTCCAGCTGGATTCCAGCCCGCTGTGCCCGCGGCCCCCCCGGCTGCGCTGCAGTGTCCCTGCTCCGCGGAGGCAGCGCAGGCAGAAGCGTCGGCGCCGCAGGGCAACGCGGCGGTTGCTCCCCCAGGATGGAATAGCCGGGGCTGGGTCACTTCGGCATCATCACCCACGGCCACAGCAGAGAGCTCTCTGCTCTGAACGGGTTTGAACTTGGCACGGGAACAAGCAATCTCGCCCTGCCCGGCGCGGCTGCAGGATTTGCACTGGCAGGGATGTTTCCTCAGCTGCAACTGGGCGCTTTCACCACAGGTTTTTATCTAGGGGGACCAACACGTCCTCCCCAGCATCGCCGGTGAAGTCACTTCTGGGGAAGCATCACGCACACGTGTTCAGCAAAGGGGGAATACATGCACACGTCCTGTAAATGACACCTTTTGGCACAAAAAAGAGCAGTTTGCGCCTGCTATATAAATCAGGTACAATCATCAGCATACACACAAAAAGAAAATCTGAAAAGATGCTCTGCGAAAATTAAAATCTTCCAAACCAAGCCACCCCTTTAACACCATGAACATGAAACAGGATGGACGAGTTGACACTAGGCATTTTAAAGCATTAAGCACACGGTTCCGTTCACAACGGCATCGCTCGTCTCTGTGAGGACCTGGAAACCGACGCAAACCTGCCAGGCCGGAGAGGGAGATTTTGTGCCGTTCTTCCCTCACAGGGTTAAATGCAAATCCTCCCTCGCAGCCACGCTCCTGATGCCGGCTGCATCCACCGGAGACGCCACCCACCGCCGAGCGGAGCGGAGCGGAGCGCGCGCCGGGCAGCGCTTCCACGCCAGAGCTGCAGAGAGGCACCTCGCGGGAAGGAAAATAACACACAAATCTCTTCCCGAGCCTCGGCGAGCCCAGCGAGAGAGGCGTCTTCTATTTCTCCTCCTTGGCGTCGATAATGGATCGAAAAACAAACAGAAGGGAAAAGGAATATGAAGAGAAGCACAGCAACTCGGAGGGCTGTGATGCAGACAAGGACTATAAGACGTCTCTGATCACTCTGAACGTCGGGGGCTATCTGTACATCACACAGAAGCAAACGCTGACCAAGTATCCAGATTCTTTTCTCGAAGGCGTGATAAACGGGAAAATTATGTGCCCGCTGGATACAGATGGGCATTTTTTCATAGACAGAGATGGACTTCTTTTCAGGCACATCCTCAACTTCCTACGAAATGGAGAACTTCTGCTGCCAGAGGGGTTTCGAGAAAACCAACTTCTGGCACAAGAGGCAGAGTTTTTCCAGCTGAAAGTACTATCAGATGCTGTGAAATCCAGATGGGAGAAGGAACAGCTAGCATGCAGGGAGACGACTTTCCTGGAAATCACCGACAGCCACGACCGTTCACAGGGTCTCAGGATCTTTTGTAATGCTCCGGATTTCATAGCCAAAATAAAATCTAGAATAGTTTTGGTGTCCAAGAGCAGGCTGGACGGATTTCCAGAGGAGTTTGCAGTATCTTCAAACATTATCCAATTCAAATACTTCATAAAGTCGGAGAACGGCACACGGCTCGTCCTGAAGGAGGACAACACCTTCGTCTGCACCCTGGAAACTCTCAAGTTTGAGGCTATAATGATGGCTTTAAAATGCGGATTTCGGCTGCTGACCAGCCTGGACTGCTCCAAAGGGTCGATCGTTCACAGCGACGCGCTGCATTTCATCAAGTAACTCCCGAGGCCAAGGAAAAGCAGGAGGCCCCCGGGGCCCGTGCGAGCGAGGCGAGGCGGCGGGACGCACGCCCCCCGGCACCCGCCCCCGGGCCGCCGCGGCTCCGCGCGCCTGAACTCAACACAACCGGCCTGCTGAACGCCGAAAGCGCAGCCTGAACGTTGCTTCGTGCTGTTTGCGATACGTGTTTTCCTCCCGCTGCCTTCCGGCCGGAGCGCCTGCCTCGATTCCTGCGTACTGGTATGCCTAACGTGCACACACCTAACTGCGCTGCTCAACGGCGGCGAGAGCATTTTCATATCGTATGCAAGCTTAAATATGTTCTGCTCATAACGAATTCAGAATGGATTTTAACTGGAATAAATGATCTTGAATGTTCTTTAGTGTTTATGCTAATCTATTGTGCTGGATTTGCAACACCATGAGATTGCAAGAAGGTTTCGAATTAATCAACTTGAATTTAAAGTTAATTAATCAACTTGATTTGATTTAATTCTCAAATTAATCACCTTGATTTTTTAAGACATGATTTATCAGCTCACTTAGTTGAAACCAAGTCTGCAGCTGTATTACTGAATGCCTAACCATTTCTAAATACACCTAAAATAGCAAAATAATGCTGAGGGGGGAATTAGTTCCATTAGTGGAACCGAGTTGAAACTGCATGTTAATTTCTCTAGTTTTTCTTGTATATGTATATGCATTTTATATAAAACGGCTGAGAACAACGTTGGGCATAAAGTTTCATGTAACAGGTTTCCAGGAATGACATCCCGCAGTGCTCCAGTCGCTATTTCCCACTAGTGAGTTTTGATCACAGAGGCAGGCAACTAGCACAGCCCTCACTTTGCACAAAGGTTTGGTTTAAAAGCAAGCAGAACTAGCAGCTTTCAATAGATCACCTGCTGCCAATTAAGATGCATCAGTGTAAGTAGCAGGATAAATAGCTTCTTCCTCCTCATCTTCCTGACATATCCAGCCATTTCACTTGCATTTTAATCAAGTGTTAACATATTCTACGGAACAACCCTAACTAATGTAGCTATAAATATTACAAACCAGGCATTCAGCAAAGGTAGACAGAAAAAAAATATCATAAAAGCTAAAAGGAAGCTTCACCAGTTCTTTCCGAGTTCAGGTTTTGTTTGTTATTGGATCCAAAGTTCAATTACAGCTCAAATGAACACCAAATTCAAGCAAAATGCTATTAAAGGCAGAAAAGCGCCTACCAAGAGATTTCTCAACTTTCTTAAAATGTTAACTTCCTACATAGGGAGAAAGTACTAAGAATGTCAAAATAAAATGCAGCCCTAGCCACGCTAGAAGTGACAACTGAGGAAAACAGCTAACATAAGCAGGCTGAGAACAGTTTTGTCTTGGAACGAGACCTTTGTTTTTTAGGAAAGAACAAACACATTTTTAGTAGTGACCAGGAACACAAACCCAGCGCCCACTAATCCTTCATCGTGGATCTGTACTCACCTGTAGCATGCACTGACTGTTGTTAAGCAGGTCCCTTGCCAGAGATGATTTTACAAAGACAGACAGACTCTAGATCTCCAGACCAGGCAGTAGTAACATGAAAATAAGATTTTATCAAATGGGAAAATCCAACATCTCTAAAACACGGCTTCAAAATTAACACATTGACTTAAAACCATGAACTTTTACATCCACACTCCAAGTTACAGCCTGAAGGATCATAAACCATGTAGTTTTAAATGGAACTTCTCCAAGCTAAACTATTCAAAAAACAGATCACGGTAAATTCCTGATAATCAAAGAAGAGTTTGTGTGTCCCAAAACTTTTCTAAGCTTGTCCAAAATCATTAACTATCTAAAAACAAACAAAAAAAAAAAGCAAAATATAACTCTTTATAAACCCATGTCTTTTACATTCCTATGCCATCCAAGCTAGAAGCCTAATACTATGTAGTGTATGTGTTTTTTCCCAAATAAATTATTTTCACATTCAAAAATGTCTTCAGAAGTATCTTCAAAAAACCTCATTAACCATTAATCTTGTACATATGACAATCTCTAGGACTTTTGTGCAAAGTAGATGTGAAAGCTCACCAGAAAAATTCAAACTCTGCAGGTTTTCTCAGAACTCGAAACACTGCTGCACTGAACAAGTCATGAAAAAAAATCTGTATACTTACTGTACATGAGGTAGAAATACTGACTAGACAATCTAAAAAAAGCTCCACAACTGATCTACGAGTTGGAAAGACGCATGCTCGCAGTGCTGTCAAATACATAACCTATCAAAGCACAAAGTCTGGAGGAGGCTGTTGCTTCTGAGATGTCAAATCATCCATTTTCTCTGAAATGCTTTTGGTTCTAACCTTCAGTTATAATGATTATTTGACTGAGATATAAAATGTTTGTACAGTGTAAAAGAAAAAAAAAGAATAATTACTTTCAATTTCAAATGATCAATAAAATAAACTGTGGTTGTTTGCCTTTTGATTGGACTCTCAGGAGGACACATATCAAGGAACTGCCAGCAGTTTAATATCAAAGAACAGCACCAGATTTTCATCGTGGAATGACTGCACTCACGGAAAAGCAGCAGAGAATTTGATGGTTCTGCATTTGTTACATTTGCCTTTGCAAAAAAGAAATTCATACACACACCGGTAATCTCAGACAATACCCACACTCTCTGAAACACCTTGTAAGAGTACTTTGCAGCTATTCTTCTGAAATTCATTGGAGACCTTTCATTTGCCAGGCCACTGGTTCAGAGTACCTATTCCCCTCTTATTCTCTGAAAAAGAAAAAGCAGTTGAACACCATTCTTTTATCTGTAGTGAAAATGCATATATCTAATTATAAGTAAAAAGGAATTCCTCTGCTGTTGTATTTTTGCCTTTTAAAATACAACAATCATTACATTAAACATCTTCCACTGCAAATTTTTCTATCTCTGTGTCAATTACACTGACATCAATGGCATAGATGTTAATCTGCCATACAGCACCTGCAGCAACACTAACTTCAATCTTGTGTTTCTTTCTCATTTTCATGAGTGCCCATGTTTGTACAAGTGTTAGGATTTGAAAATTTTATGTGCTGTCTCTGGTCGAGGGCACCTCACTCAGCTGCTTCATTTGCACAGCAGAAACAGAAGGCAGATGGGGAACAGGAAAAACTTTCTCTCTGCTATTTACATTGAAAAAAAAAAACCTTGCAAACATGTTGAATCATATCGTATCTGCTACGATCAGATGCTTCAAACTATTTATAAGCTTGAACAATTTTTCAAACCAAGAGGGGATCTTCTTTTGGCATATAAAGAAAGTGACCATGTAGAACTTCCATACTGTGAATACTGAAGTTGCCTTTTCAGTCTGCAGATGCTCACCAACAAATGCATGTTGCATATGATCACTGTTACTTACGTTGATGCTTCTGCTCCACTACTGTAGACTATGCTGGGAAAGGTAACTGGTTACATAGAAGCTAATTTTTCAGTCTTTAAGTTGAAAGTTGCATCCCTGATTCTACTCTGGCAAAGGTAAAGCTGCAGAGTCGAGTGTGAAAGTTAGAAATACCAACATTGTTCTGAATTTACTTGGCAGACGATAAACATGCAAGGTATTCCTATTCCTCTTTCTCTCATTAAGAGTTAGATCACAAAATTGCCCTACAAGTAACAGAAAAGAATTGTAATTTTCGTAATTTCTCCAACGATCTTCAATTGCTCAGGTAAGAGCAGTAAGCAGGGTAGGAGTAACAAGCTGCCCACGCTGGGCCCCCAAGCTAAGACTCAGCTTGATGCCTTGCGCTGGGTCAGCTCCTCCCGCGTGGAAGGAGGGCAGCCCAGGGGGCAGCTCAGGAAAGGCAGCGAGCTGAAGGCGCCACGACACCCACTGTGGACAAAGAATATCCTCGTGTCTCGTGAACGCCCCCAACGGCTGCCTCTAGGAACCAAAACTGACCAACGTGCCGTCGTGCAGCCTCCTCCCACACCTGTAGGCCCAACGTTTCCATGAGCAGAGACGAAGCCGATCCCGCGGCAGCACAGCTGTCACAGCATCACTTATTCGCCTTGTTTCTACCTAAAAGCAAGCATGGGTGCAAGAGGTTCCCAATGTGATTGTGAGCTCTGTCTCCAGCCCCTCGTCCTTCACCCATCTGGTCAGAACGCCCATTCTTGATGCTCTGACCATCACACCGCCCTGCTCATCCCTCTGATCTTGCTTGCCTCCAGCACCACGCATGTTTGCGTTCTTCTTTTCGCAGGGGTTTTGACAGGGCCTGGGCATCATTCTGGCTCCTAAGAAGAGGAATTAGTAACGACATTGGCCAAAGGCAGAGGCCTAAGAACAGGACAAACATGCACGATGCTCCCTCAAGTCTCTTGCTCTCCAATCACTAACTGCCAGGGAGCCAGATGTGGTTCCTGGAGCCAGCCTGGATGCTACAGGATACCCAGGCAGTGCAAAAGGCTGTATTAAAGCTATTGCTGTGTAAAATCAGTGCCTGTCTGCCTGGTGACCAGTGTTCCACAGCATCATAACTGCACCACTGACATTTTCATGCACTTGTGTCTTATTTTCAATTGTATTTTTGCATTTGGGTGGGTGGCAACTGGTCACGTCTTTCTAAAGGTAGCTAAGATGTATTTACACCCAAGAAGCAAAACAACATTACAACATCCTTAGCACCAATGACTGCCATGGGCGCTTCCCCTGTGAGTTAAAAGCTTGACAGATTTTATGTTCAGTAAAATGGGAACAGCTTAAGAAACGTTTCATCCTCCTCTTCTTACCACTAGTACAAGCAGAATGATGGCAGACAACAAATATTACAATTTAATAATGGCAGTGCCACACGCAAGAATTTGTTTATTTGGGTAAAAAGGTCAGACTGCCCTAATTCTGCTGCAAAATAAATCAACAATGGGGAATTAACCTGAGTATCTGAGAAAATACTCTTTTTTGGGGGAGAGGGGGCTGGAAATATTTCAGCTTTGCTAGATAGCTATTATCTATCTGTTTTACAAAGCAAGGCTTACAAATGCTTACATTGACAATAAGTGATGATATTTTTTTTTTTAAAAAAGGTATTTTCTCAGGAGGATACAGGGTTATGTTATTTACTAGGTTTTCTAGGAAAGCAATTGATAAGGCAGCAGAAACCTGAGACCAGTAAGTTAATATCATGGTCTTAAAATTACTTTTGAAATGGACCTTCTGTAAGTACGAGGTATTGGTATGACACACAAAGCTGTCTTAAAATGCTGCCTCTGTAAGTCACCATTTACAATACAATGCCAGAAAATGAGAAGTGAGGCAAGAGGAGGCAGAGGGAAGGGTACGATGACCCCCGAGGAACGGAGGTGTCGGGATGAGCAGGCTGTCTGAAAAGGAAAACGCAGTTGCCTTCCAAAAGAAATCGCACAATATCCTATGGAACTAGCGGGTAGATTTCCCTAAAAACGTGCAGGGTAGCAGCACCACACACCGCTAAAGCAACAGTCTCCAGAAAAAGCCGGTTCTCCCTGCACTGGAGTTTAACATCACCGCCGCTACCATTTAACACCACGTTTGCTCATTTTAGGCTGCGGAAGAGAATGCTGCTCGGCTGCCTCAGAAACCAAACTGTTCGCAGAACCAGCGCAATAATTATAGCAGTAAACAACAGCCACTCACTTAAAACATTATTAGAACACGATGACATTCAGCTTCAACACATTAAGGCTTTAAAACCAAATAATGAGAGGATGACTGTTACAAACCAATCCGTGCTGCAGGTCTGTAGCCTCCTCCTGACTGTGCCAGGAACGACTGCAGCACTGCCTTGCTTTCTGGTGTGCTGCCTTTTGGGGAGATTGAGCGGTTTTCTGGGAGTTCATGAAACCTAGGATTATTTTATATTAAAGGGGGCTCCTCTTCTTTCAGTCCAAGAGCTATTTCAGGTACTTTTACAGCCAGGTAACTAGGTTTTCCCAGGATACATCTATTTTTTTCCCCTTTTTCCCCAGGCAGGTGAAGGTCCTGGGGGTCAGGAGAGGGGCAGGCAGGGCGCAATGCAGCGAGACGTGACAGCAGCTGAGGACGAGGCGACAAGGAGGAGGGCAGAGGGACTCTGTGACAGCGACTGTCACCTTGGGGCCTCTGGGCGAAGGGAGATGCCCACGCACTGCAACACCAAGGCCGTGCGAGGCAAGCGACCGCTCTAATTAACTCAGAACTACTCAGAAAGTCGTCATCCTCTGACTTCTCGTATGACAGATTTCAGAAAGGCAATTTCCTTCTTGTTTTCGTTTCTGCAGAAGTCAGAGGGATGGCAAGATTCACATTTCTTACTCGTTAATGCACAGTCTCGAGCTACAGATCCACCGCTGCGGCTACACAGACAGCTGTTTGCTGTCTTCGGAGCGGTCTGGGGTTTGCACCATGGTGAACAGATGAAGGAAAAGACAGGTCAGAGGCGGGTACAGACTCTCTCAATTAGTAATGAAAAATTAAGTCAACAAACTAGCAACAAACAGACTAAGCATCAAAACCTTGTAAACAGAATAAGCAACTGTAGCACCAAGCCGAGTCATTTATTGCCTCTCTACTACTTAAATAAAGCCTTTGGCAAGCATTAGGAAATAAGGCAGTACATTTTCTCCATGCTGAAATCCGGTAATCTTGTAGAAGACAAATTAAAGGTCCTGCAGGCCAAGTTGATAAAAATCAGCAAGACAGAGAAGCATTCCTGGGGGACTATTCTTACCAGTACCAACTTTATCTAAGGCCTGCAGCACTGCCAAGTCTTGTGATACCGCTAACACATTTCCAAAAACACACAACAAGATGTTCTTTCCCGACGGCGCCCCGATGAGGCGTGTGGGCCGTTCTGCGCCCTCTCGCACGATGATAAATGAACTCTACGCACAACTCTCCCACCGCACGCGCAGAGACGGGGATTTTCGGCCTCGCCGCCACAGCAGGGCCCCATGCGGCTCCTACTCATGCGGCGTCAGGGGTGTCTGCAAGGTGCTGGGCCTGGAAAAGCCCCCGGGCTCGGCGGGAGCAGCAGGAGAGCTCCACAAGGCTGCTCCTCACCTCAAGAGCGCGCCGAGCTCGCGGCCCACAGCGCGGCTCCCGCAACGGTCACGCACCGCCTCAGAAGGCGGCTCTGGCCTTGGCCTCCACTGCTGCTCCCCTCCAAGGTTACCTTCGGGTCAAACCTGCTCCTCCAGGTGGCTAAGGTTACTGGGTTATGCCATGTTTCTTTTTATTAAATTAAGCTAAGTTTTCTTTTTTCCACCAAAAGCACTTTGTGGTGACTGGGGAGAGAATGGAAAAGATTGTTAAGGGCCAAAGCTTATTACTGGCTCCATGTTTTAAAGACACAGATTTTACAGGTTGGGAGGAAAATACGTCATCACAGAACTAGATGAAGTGATGGTACTATTGCAGGGAAAAAGGTCTATAAAAGGTTAAAAAGAAGAAACTTCACTTATCCATGATGCAAGCTAACAACACTACAGAACTGCTACCTAATGAGAGAGAGAAAAGAGGCGAAAAAAAAAAGAGGTGGAAAAATAGAATATGAGAGTAAGGGTCAGACTGCCTTGCCCAGGATCTTATTCCCACCACAGAGGCCAAAAAGGGGTACCCACAGAGAAACCCAAGAGCAGCACAAGCCCAGAGGATTCTCCCGCCGCCGCCGTGTTCGGCCAGCAGCCACGCGCAGCCTGGGCTCCTCGCGCGAGACGCGCTCCCCGCAGCCCAGCGGGGTTTCCTTCCGCACACCCCCCCAGCTCCCCCAGCTCAGGCAAACCCTCAGCATCCGCCACATCTTCTGGCTTGGTGTTCCGCGGTTTAAAAGCATTTTGTGTGCAGGGCTACCCTTGTGTGTGTGCTTTTAAAAACCCTCCTGCTAGCTTCGCATCTGCTACACACCGGTCTTTCACAAGCCAAGGCGGCCGGCGTTGGATCTCCCTGTCCCCTTGGACCCACCATTCAAGACTAAATTAGACCTGGGAAGGCTGATGATGGAATCCACCTACTGTGGGCTATTTATTTATTACTTGTTTTTTAAACTGGATGATATTTGAGATGTATTTTAATTGCAACCGAAAGACAGATTTCTGCAAGCTAAATACATCACAGCCGCTCAGTCCAAAAGATAAATATTAGAAAGTTCACACAATATACTAAAGAGTAGTCCATTAAATACAATACTTCTGTAAGTTTAATGCAAGTTTTTTTTAAAAAAAAAAAAAAAAAAAACACAATACAGCTCTAATCACTGACTAACTCCACGTGGTTTTGGCTGTCCTGTCAGCGCCGCTTCCTCGATTCTCCAAAAAGGTTATTACAGCCAGTATAATAGACTTTGACTGTATATTTCTTAGAGCAGAAATGGGTGCATCTATGTATATTTTAACAGCTACAAATGAAGGTTCATTGCTGAATACCGCTCCTAGAAAACTACTGAAAAGTTCATTATGTAAATTTTTATTGTACTTTTCTGCCAAAGGAAAGCAGTTAAATTTCCATCACAAAAACTCTACAGCTGGGAAACAGCACATTCCATATCTAAATTATTTTCAACACTGAGGCTTGAGCTAATATTTAAACTAGGGATTATTGCTTTACTCCTCTTGATCATTTCCCCCCATCACCATTACTTTTGTTTTTGAAGTATAATTAATATTTTAGTCCCTTACACGGAAGAAAACAAATGTGAGCCTGAGAGCAGTTGTAAGCAGTTCTGTGACACAGAATAAGAACTCTGTGCCTTTTCAAAGAAATTGCAAAATTTACCTCATGTAGTTCAGTGTTTATGGAAGTGCTTATGCTGAATTTCAGATATTTCAAAATGTATAATTCAACACCTGAAAACTTTTAAACAATTATCTTTATTGTAATATCCAAAACTGAGGTAAGTGTGATCTGCAGACAATTCAGGTTTAATATATTTGTGTTCACAAATGTACATTTGCAACTAGTGAAATTTTAATACCAGATTCATGTTATAGTAGCTATGGCACCTAATAATAATTTATTCCTTTTGCCCAAAATCAAATAGGAAATGGTCTCAATATGGCTTTCTGCTCACTAGAATGCATAATATGACTGCCAATGGGTTTAGGAAAAGGGGTGACTAACACCTTCCCCTAAAGCACATTAAGTTTGGATGGCCACTATTTGCTCTGGACTTACACCAGACTCTAACACCTGAAATCTGGATTCAACAGCAGTGCACGTGGCTTCCAGCAGGCCCAGACTCTCCAGTGAGTATGTGTATATAACATTCCCTGATGTACATGCTCCTGAACAAAAAGATCAATCTGTAGTTTGCACACAGAGCTGATAGACACACACATCTAAAAGAAATATTACACTCTCAAAATTACTTCCACGAGGCCAAGGCAACATTATAATCAATTGCTGCCCACGCAGCTTCAATTTACTGCCTTTCCACAAGGACGGTACATCAGCATCAGCACCCCTGCTTGCAGCAGAACATGTTTCTTTAGCAGCACCCCTCTTAGCAGACCATAGAGGCTGCAGGCAGCAACCTCTGTACATTTTTATTTTGCAGAGGAGGAAAATCTACTCATCCCATGAGACCCTTCTCACTATAAAGCATTTCACGGAGATGAAGTGCTCAATGAAGTGCTCATAGAGACAGGCGGAGGGCCCACCCAGAGCCACCCACAACGGAACAGCAGAAGCAGAAGGTACATTTTAGACCTCTTTGGCACTTGCCTTACACAGAGGGCACCTTTAATCGATGAAATGACTTGGTTTTCACAGCTTCTGTCACCGCTGGTAGCACTTAGAGGTATTCACACACAACTTGTCACACTGGTCATGCAAAAGAGACATGCGAACGGGAGTCACACACACATACTTAGCTTAAATTACTCAGCCTCACATAAGAACCAGTAGAGATTATTCTCATTTCATTTTTTCTTTAGCTGACTAACTCACAAGCTTTCTTTTACGCTGAACACCAAACAGCCTCCAAGCACTACACAATGTTGACTGAAGCCCTGAGCACTGTTTATCGGTTTGTACTAATCTAATCAAATAGGATTTCTGCATGTCATCATCAAACAGCCTATGCAAAAGAAAAATAGTTTAGGTAAACCCGTTTCAGATATTTCTTAATTCCTGACCATTTGGATGGTAACCTTATCTAGCAAGTCTTGGATGATGCTACCAGAAGTTTACATGGGTTCAGAAACCAAGAGGAATATACCATAGAAGAAAAATCCATGAGGGCCATTTAAATGAAATTACATCACCTCCAGCTTTGGAGCTCTCCGAGCTGTAAATCATTAAAGGCTGCAAGAAGTGTTTTGGGAAGACATGACTATTTGCTTTGTTTTTTTACTCTTCTCTAAGCATCTGCTATTGACCACCTCTGGAGCCAGATGGATCTTTGGTTTGACCCAGCATCTCTCTCCACGCAGCATCAAACTGGGTGAAAATGTTGGCATCGTCCTGCCTTTGGTTCACAACTGTCCCAGCAATAAATGTGACTAAAAATATCATAGCATTAATGATTAATAACTTAGGGAAAAAAAAAGGAAAATTGACAGTATCCTAATAATCTAGAAAGACTGAGGAACTTCTTAAGAAAGAAAATCCAAAAATTTCTGAAGGTTAGCTGCAGTCTTTTAACATTATAACCGTCTCATTCCTTTTCTTCTCTTTCCCTGTTTTTATTACAGTAATATCTAAAAGCAGTCATTAGGGTCTTATTATCCTAAAAAACTACACAGAGATATAAAGGGTTCATTATTGCCTCAAAAATACTTGCTGTAGGCCAATATAAAGTACATAAATGGTGAAAGGGGACACTCAAGCTGAATTACACAAAGGGTAGTTTGGAAAAGGTCATCTGAGCTCCATGATGGTTTTGAGAGAAAAAGAAATGCAACTGATCATTAATATTTTCCCTTTAAATGACATTAAATCTTCCCTTAAATGCTCATGCTCCTGACTAAAGCAAAATTACAGACAAGACCCAAGAAAACACTTTATTTCTCTGACTTTTCTACGTTCTGCTATTTAGATTGACAAATAAACGTGTGGTTATCTTGCATGATTTAACCAGGACAAGAAAGAGAGCGAAAGAGCAAAAAGCTGACAACTAGTTCAAATAAATAAAAGTCAAACCAAAAATAAGGGAAAACTCCTTCAATTAGAGATTAAGGTGACGTAAACATTACAATTGTGACTTGTACCAGCAGTTAAATTCTCAAGATCTACTTCACAGGTAACATCTCACAGCAGTAAATCTCTGTTTTCTAGTGACATAAAATACTAATCTCTAGAAACCTGGGCTTTATTACCTTAAAGTCACATCAGAATTAAAATATAATCAGAGTACGCAGATCTTAACAAGTAGCTGAAAAACATGTCACACTATAAAATACACCTGGGATGCAGCATGAGTCTACGGGCTATAACATCTCTACCACTAGCCAAAAATCTTTGCCACTATAAGCCACTAGAACCAAAGGCATCTCGATATTAAAAAGAATACATTTCCATCTCAAAAATCTAAAAACAATACTCCTATCTACACACAAAATAAGGATATGCTATTGGCAATCTTGAAGCTGACATGCAACTCAAATAAAACTCAAATATTAGGGAAATAAAAAACAGACATCTCCATATAGTATCTGAAAAAATACATTCCATAAATCACTTCCAAAACCTCCTCGAGTTAGGACTGTGTTCAAGGACACTTCCTTGTGAAAGGTGGGGGTATGGGACGCCTTCCAGGCCATCTACTGTCTCTGCCACTGCTCTTTGTGATTGCCAGCCCAGTGCCAGCTACCCCTAATCTGCACACACCGTAAGAAATCCTTCTACCAACAAGACTGAGATTTGTCTGTGTACTTTGCATCAGCCGTGTGGAGTTTTCCCGGCTCTTGTTAATACTATCACTCATTCATTCTAGGACATAAATGATATTTGTGAAACATCACTTTATTTAATAAAAGCAAAAGTTACTTTCCTTACATACTGCCTGACACTGTAAAATTCTCATGCTGTTAAGCACCTGCATGGGGGAATATCACGTAAGCCCAAAGAATAAATTGGAATGGAACAGAGCAGGCTTGGACCACGCAGCCTTGAGAGAGCTCTACTCAGACTCCTAGGGAACTGCACTCACAGAATCCCAGGATGGTTGAGGTAAGAAAGGACCTCTAGAGATCATCTAGTCCAACCCCCTGCTCCAGCAGGGACTCCCAGAGCACGTGGCACAGGGTGGCATCCAAGTGGGTTTGGAAGATCTCCAGAGAAGGAGACTCCACAGCCTCTCTGGGCAGCCTGTTCCAGGGCTCTGTCACTTGCCTAGACCTGTCTCAGAACAAGCCAGACCCTCTCTGGAGCTCTCTCTCACCTGGCCATAAGAGAAGACCTGGGTACACTGACTCAGACCTGCAAATTATTTAGATTCCAAGCCTACTTGATACAAGCATGCTGTTGATAAAAAAAGATATCTACCTTCTGAAGGCAATATATATTCAACATTCATTTGCTTCTTCCAGTGGTGTAAAATATTTCTGCTGAAGCAGTTAGAGTTGCAGTAACACAGCTGGAATGTATAACAGTACTGAAAGTATCAAGACACTGCTGGACTGACATAACTGGCAAGTGATGTCACCAAACCAACAACTCTTCCTCTTCTCTGACACCACAGAACATAATAATCTTTCACAGGCATTAAGAAACTGAATAAAAATACCAGAACACTATTTTTCTGACTGCAAATGAAAAGCAAAATGAAAACTCTAAACCTTTATAAATCCGCCACAAATTTTCCAGTTAAGAGGGAAGAAGTAAAACTACAAGATGCAAGCAGATAATGAACCTAAAGAGATCAGAAATATGAAACCAAAAGTTTAAAAATGTAATTTTTAGAATCTCTTTTAAAGCCTATCTTCATCATTATATACTTTTTTCATTTAAATAAAACATGAACAATTTAAGCCTTTTGCTGTAGCAATCAGTTTATTAAGTCGTTTCTCAATTTTACGATACTCTACCCCAGAAATAAAACAAAAAAGAAAAACAACAAGAAATTGGTAGATAAAAAAAAAAGAAAAAGAAAACAGAACTGAAAAACCGCAGTCATAGATTGTTTCTTAAGTGTTTCAAATAAAGTGTCCCACACTCACCAGCGCCGCTGCTTTCAGATTTTTCTTCTGGGTGGCTTTCTGGAAAAAAAACAAATGAACAAAAAAGGAAACATAATGTTTCTGTGTTGTTTATTTGAAATTAAATCTATGAAGTGGATTGAAAAACAAAGAAGAAGAAATTATAAAAATCATAATCACTGAGTTCACTGTCTACAAATTTATTTTTTGAAAAATAACCTGCCACAGGATGCTACAGAAATCTCCTTTAGTGCTCAAACTCACAACACATCTTAAATGGGACTCCAACAGACCTCTGATTGAGCTCTGCATGACTGAACTTACATATTTTTATAAAGTCAGAATGAGGGTTACGCTTAAGCAATGAGCAGCACCCATTCATCTCACTAGGCTCTCTGGTCAATTAAAATTATTTTCTATATAATTTAAAAAATCAGGATTCTGAAAAGTGCTTAGAATTAGCATGGCCAACTTGCTAAGTACGAAGAAAAATACAGAATGAGAAATACAACCTATTCAACAGCACAGAGAATCAGAACATGTAAGAAGGAAGGAAGGAAGGAGTGGTCAAGTGACTTGTCAAAAAACCCCCTCGGTTCAATGGCAAAGGCAGAATCCACAAGGAGCTTCCCATGCCAGATCACAACCCAGCCTATAAGAAATGAGAGCTGGGGGGTGCATTTTCACAAACTGAGCCTTAAAAAGTATAGAAGTTCATCAGTCTAAAAACTGACTGCTCCTTAGTTTTACATATCTCCTAAGGTTGAGAATAAAAAGAGCATTTGCACTTATCTGAAATACATTCTACCATTTTCAAAGTGTATTTGTCCTTAGCTTTCAATTCAGACACATCGTAGCTACCGTTACAGCTTGTTTACTTACAGCCCAGAGTGAATTATTGATGTAACTCGGCGAGTAATTTTTGAGTTCAGTTAGTCTGAACCTTTTGTGCTGTTTACAGGCTGGGTACTGCCCGAATTGAAAACGTGACGTATTTTACAAAAGTTTTTTCTTGTCCACTGGTTCTTCCATACCTGGGAACACTTTTCCCATGGAAAAGACTGACAACCTGAGGCCTAATGTAAGTGGAAAAAGCCTCTCACAGATCCCCTTTTCTTGGGCATTCACTGTTGTTAGTCTTAGCAGACGAAGACATGTGTTTACTCGCTGAGAAAACACAGTTATAACACAGGCTCTTCCTGCCCATAAGCATTCCCAAAGTGAGGGAAGATCCTTGGCAATGTTCAAGCCCATTTGCAAGAGGGCCCGCTGCATGAAAAAGATGTACTTTTTCATTCACATTCTTCTTGAGCATTTGGCTCACTTACAGTGTAAGTTATAACTCAAGTAATATCCTAGCTCAGATATAGTGTTCAGAAAAACTCACGAGACACTCAAAAATAAATAAGACTTACTGAAGAAACATAAATTTGGTATGCATACATACTAAGGTAGCAGTCTCTAATTGGATCAACATATAAGCAGTTGGATTTTAAAGCTATTTCTCTAAGCGATTTTTTTTATTATTATTATTTTGGGTTACATATCTCCTTCTTAAAAATCTTCTCAATACAACTGCCAAGAGCAAATTAAATGAAGTAGTATAGTGCTCTGTTTACTTCATATATCTATTCATCCACCCAGATTAAAGCTGCTCAGCCTCCTCCACAGCATGAAAGATTCCCAGATATACATCAACAGGACTTGACATTTTTACTCATACATCGGTGAGACTGTAAAAAGCAAAGAAATGTAAAGTCACCGAAGTAGTCACAAAGCCAATTCCATTCTGATCACAGTGAGTCCATTCTAACATGCCATAAATTTTGTACATTACGTTCCTCTAAACAATTTAAATTCATACAAGAATTAATAAGGTAGAGTTGTAACAACAAAAGTGGAAAAAATAGGAGCTTACCCCTGACAACCAGCTGAACCCACTTTGCAGTAATTTGTTAGTCACACAAAACTCATATGAAGCAGGTAAATAATTAACCTGCCCATTTCTAGAGATGAAGAAGAACGATGATATAAAGAGCTGTGTTTTTTCTTTTTTTAAATGGACTGCATGCCACAGTAATAGTAGTGCAGCTTGACCCACTAAAATACTGCCTGTTTGAGCAACATGATCTGCTCTTCCAACGGGGGGTTGCATCTCCTTCACGATCCTCAGAAATAGGTGGAAACCACAGAACTGAAAGGCTGCTGGTGCTGCCATTCCTCTTGATCAGGGCTGCCATGGGTTCTCCTCTCCTGCTGCTAGCAGGAGAGGCACAACCTCCATGGCCAGACTGCAAGATGCTGCAGCACAACCTCCATGGCCAGACTGCAAGATGCTGCAGCATCTAGAGCAAAAAAGACCTCAGAGCCTTTCAAAGGCTACAGCATTTTGAAGGCTGTTAGTTAACAGCTTCGCAAGTAGAGAAGACTGGAAAGTACTGTAAAAGTAAACAGGTATTTATTAGTAAAATCTCCTCTGCACATTTCATTAAATGGCTGGAGGTATTTGATACTTCAAAGACACGAGCCAATAGTGACAAACTTGAAATACAATTCTGAATATTCATTTTGACTGGAATACAATAATGCAAGTTATACGAAGAATACGATTCATGCATAAACTCTAAAAACAGTTCCTCTCTCACTATGCAATTTGTACTAAAAAAAAATGGAGGTGAGAATATTTGAGGGGAGAGAGAATAAAGAAGCTACTCTAAGGAAAACTCCCAGGAGTATCTACATTATTGAATAGAATTACAGAAACACTGCATTTCTTTAATTGAGATTCTGAAAGAAGAGAAGGAAGAGTCAGGAAAATGGACAAAAATGTAATGTGAAGAACCAGAAATCTTCCGTGACTCTCGAAACAAGGAAACAATCCCCGCACGAACGCCTCTCGGAGAGACAGCTCTGGGAATTCCATTCTGTCACATAATGGAATTCCCAAAATACATTTTACTCATCCATCAGTAAGACGGAACAAGTATGAAGAAATTTAAAGTCACCAAAATAGGCATTAAGGCAATCCCATTTGTGAAGGGGGAGCTGTGAAGATAAACTCAGGAATTCCAATAAAATTAGTCATCTCACCCAACTTTACAGAAATAATTTACACTTGGCTCGTGCCTACAGGGTAACATCTTTCTATCCACCTATCCCTTAAAAGGTTGGGGTGCAATTGCCTGCCAAGGTCTGTATCTTCCCAAGACATGTTAGCAGTACATTCACCAAGCAATATTTCCCAAACTAGCTCTGTAAGAAACTTTGCTCATTGTCTTTAATACAGCTTTTTGTTTTTATTTAGAGACAACAATATTAAACTACCTGCTGGCAGAAAAATGATGCAAGAGGCAATTACAGCAGTAAGCAAACTAGTTCATAACCACAGTGAGCAAAGTTTACTGTTAAATATTTAACAAAAGCACATTCTCATTTCTCCAACAAGGATAGAAACTGTCAAAAAATGTCACTTTCTCCTGCCAGGGTGCCTGCCAGTAGAAAGCTCAGGAAAAGAAATACATACAACCATCAAACTCAGTATCTCCCTTGAAGAATTCTTAGCTATAAATGCATAAGAAAAAATTCATTTTGCTCAAAACAGCACATCAAAATATATGCAAAATGCTCTCTTTTCCTCCCGCCCCAAAAATTACAACTGTGATAACTGATGACAAAGATAAGATAAAATGACTGGAAGCACAAATAGCATTGTTGCATAGCAACTGTTGATGTACATATGGTGATGTTTATGGAACAGACTGTAGTTCATATTTAATGCAAAAAAAAAAAAAAAAAAAAATAAAATCAGCCTAGATGGCAAGACCCTGACAGCAAGAGACAACTGCTACTAGGATCCTTCTGCAAGCCTCAAAAGCCACGTTGCCCCCAAGCTCCCTTACACCTTGGGACCCTCGGGAACTCTGCTGCAGGTCGCCGTGCCTCGCACTCACATCCATGTTTGTGGAGGAAGTGGGGAACAAACACACGGATGCATGAGATCTGGCAGACGAGAGCAGTTTTGGGGAAGCAGGTATTTGTTCCAGCCCTGGATCAAGCTCTTTCCACAATGTGATTTCTTCCAGTTGTCCAGCCAGTAGCTGAACAGGGTATTTGGCACCAAATATTTCTGTAGTCCATAATACTACTCTGCTTTATTTGTTACTGTCATACAGGAACAGGAGGGGAAAAGGTGAATGGTGCAGAACCCCAGAGTGAGTCAATATCGTAAGTGCAGGGTATGAAAACAAGCCTAGACCAGATTTTTTAATGCTATATAGGATAGGATCCACTTTATCTTACTATTAGTTCAGATCTAATACATGTCCTGCAGAATACCAAGAAACAGGGATTAATTAGACCATGGACATGAATGGCACCTCAGAAGTGCTGATTTCTGTCCATCAACTAATGGGGGACCACCCGAGTTGCAGAGGTTTACAACATAAATATCAGCATTTGCTAGAGGTGTCCTCCTCCCCAGCTGCTACCTGTTATCGTCTTCAAAAGCATCCAAGCACCTTACTACCTCGGCACAGATTTACTCCAAAAGGCAGACTTCAATCCAGAAGACAACCCTATATGAAAAACTGAAATAATTTATTGTGACTACAACAATTTGACCAAGTGCTGAACTCGTCAGAATGTGTAAATTCACTGCAGCATCTTCCCTCGTGACCAAAGATTTCAGGGGCAGCTCTGTCACCCCTCATGCATTTTCTGAGCCAAGAAGACGGTTATCACAACATTAGAATCCCAGGATTAGAGGACAGCAGATAGAAAAGATCTTTGCTCTCTGAATATGTTCCAGAAAAAAAAAGGCAAAAAAAGAGGAAAATATATATAATATTAAATATATAGGATATTTAATATTTTATTATATATTTACATATTTATATAAAAGAAACCAAATCATTTTATACAATTTGTTTCTTTTAGGTAAGTTAAGTCCTCAAGATACTGCATGGAAGCAACAACATATGAAACACTTATTAAGCCGTATTTCATTCACATTATTCCTCAAGGTGGTCCCTTCCAGATGCAACATTAGAAATTCCACGTGCAATTCCACACCAGCCTAATCTTTTGCCCACTTTCAGAATCAGCATATCTGTTCTGTCATGCATTTCATAAAAGAAAAAGGCGCAATATCACCAATGCATTTCACAAAAATATACAGACTATAATTAAAAAAAAAAAAGTGGACAAAAGAATTAATGGATTTTTATGTCCCATGACTATCTCTTACTACTGATGTTTAAAGAAAGGCAAGCTTTGAGCATGTCTTTTCCCATGGTTGATCCAATTATGATGGTTCTTTTCCATGTGGGCTCTGGCATCAGATGAGGCTTGAACTTGCACCTCAGCCTTGCTGCTCCCAGAGCAGCTCGTCCCACTCTTCACCCAGCTGCTTTCACACTAACTCACATGCACTGTGACACCTGCTGAAACTGCCATGGAGCTGGGGACATACAGGAGATTTACATTCAAGCACAAGAGCACTGCTGCACGGACACGATTTCCGCAAGAAATTGGGCTGAGACCAAGGATACATGTGTCCCATTTATTTTTACAAAAAAAAAAAAAAAAAAAAAGTCATGCAAGAAAAACACATTCAAAATTTATATTTGCTTGTTTTGCCAATGCCATCCTTAGTACAACAGCAACATCTTTTAGCCACTTTGCATTGATGCAAGTTTCATGCAAACCCCCTGATTACCTGTCATGCTTGCTGATCTCCAGCAAAAGCAATTCTGAAGGTCTGTGATTCCTCAGGGCTTCCCTCCAAACACTTCAGATTTCAGCAATTACTATTTGCCCCTGATTAATATTATAACTTCTGCTTTACAGATACGTGGTCCCCACATAACATTTTGTAGCTGTTACGAAATATCAAATGTTTTAACCGATTAAATGAAAACAGTGCAGCTTTTAAGCAGCTAGCAGTCTCAAGACAATGGAATTACAGATGGTAAAACAGAAATAAATAGGCAACTTCCAGCCAGGGCATAAAGAAGGGAGAAAGGACAAGCTATCAGTGAAATGTTTGTAACTTTTTGAAAAATTGGTCAGCTACAATTCTTTCTCACTCATTGAATAAAACATCACACTCTCACTTCAGCAGTTATTATCAGCCTGAAGATGAGAAGGCTTCAATGGGATGCAAGGTGTACTTCTCCCCAAAAGAAATTCCACTTTGGATGAAACAATGAATACGCAGCCATTTTTAAAAAAATAAATTTAAACAGCACATGCCCTAAATAAAAATAGAAAACATAAATAAGGGCACCCACGAGTTTGTTTCTCCCCTTAAAATCACGTCTGCCATTATGAAGTTCAAAACTAGATGATGTTACAACTGAAAAGAAACACAGCTAAATTCTGACACCACAAAATGGCCCTTTTTATCATTATATTTACTAAAATGCTGTAAAATTTAACAGAGTTAACAGCTTCTTGCTATGGGAGAATCAGGACACACGTGTTTTTGGGTGAGCTGTCACAGTTCTGAATTGAGGACAAAAAGGCAGTTTGCCTTAACTGGTACTATTGCATACATTTATAAGTATCTGCTTTTAAGACACTTTTGACAATGGATCAAACTGTAGAGCTTCCTGCCCCACAGCAGACAGAAATATCACAGATCTGTCTCCTGAGGACACCAAAACCCAGAACTGAGATTTCTTCTATTCTGCTAAGCTCTGCAGCCATCTTACCTTCCTCCCCTCTAACATCCCAAACAAGGCTACGTCATTCCAGTACAAAACCTTACAGCATATATAACACCAGCAGCTACCTTAAGGCTACCATGCACTGTAGGAGACGTAACCTTGATTATGCAACTTGCTGACGATGCACAGCTACCAAACTATACTTAAGGTAGGCCAAAAAACTGGAATTCAGTGAGGAGAATGATGATGACCCTGCTGTTGCACTGTATTATGACCTTGCTAAGCTTAAATTGCAGTTTCACTTTTGCAGAAGAAAAAATCGGTGAACAGATGTTGTGTTTACCACTAAAATGGATCTTTTCAACTGCGTAAGAAGAGAATTGTCATTCTTATGGAACTGAATTCATAGCAGAGACGAGTTCAACAAAAAAAGAGTATTATTTCACCTGAAAAGCATATGGAAACACAAAAGAATTTTTCTACTGAATACTCCTGAAAGGGGAATACACAATGCACCACACTCCGGACTCTTTCCGTATTCTCTTCAACAGACCCACAATGGAAATTACAAGATAACCCTACCTGGAGAACTAAAATCAGTTGCTCAATCAGATGCAGAAAGCAGCAGCCACAATAAAAGAGTAATATGTACGAAGGAAACCACAAAACAAAGATGAAATCTTACTTCTGAAAGTCTTCCAGCCTTTATCACATCCACTTCATTGAAATCATGTACACTGGAATTGTAATAAATAACTTTAATCTTGACTTACCTACTGAGCTTTCTGTGAACACTGTTAAGGTCTGTCCTCCCACACTTTGCAAAAGAAATGGATGTTCCCTGGGTGCACTGACTGAAGCAGGTTTTCCTCCAATATCATTGATGCTTGCAAGCTCTTCATTCAAAGTAAATGACACCTAACGGTCACAATTACCACAATGTTACCAAACACACTAAATTACACAGCTTTTAAGAATTATGGGGAAACAGAAAGAGAGAAAAAACAAGCGGTACAGCACATTGCTATTTTAAAATACAAAAGGTGGGAAAAGAATCTTAATACATCGATCTCTTGTTGAAATGCAGTAGGAAACATTTTACACTACTTTCTCTTGACTTCAAAAGAACAATTTTGTTTTGCTTATGGGGAAAAAAAAAAGTAATTCATAAATGTTTCTCAGAGAGCATTCAGTACAAGTGCTTCGGGGTGTTTCACACAGCCAATTTGGTTCCTGAGTGGCAATGCGTCCCAGCAAGTGCGACCAGCCTGGGAGTCCCAGCAGCAGTTTGGATACAGTTCCTTTGCCATGTTTACAGCAGATGCTCAACCGAAGAGCTGGGGAAGCTCCAGGGATGCTGAGTAACCAACACCCTCAGCCACGGGACAAAGCAAGAATCCTGAGCAGGGTGCACAGCACCTAGTGCAGTGTTTTTCCTGTAAATCCTGTTTAGGATCACCCCACTATCCAACAGGAGCAGCCCTAGGAAGTCATCTGTTTTCACTGGGTTCCTCACCACTCAGCGCTACCAAGTCTGCAAAATGTACGTTTTAGTTTTCATCCACTTCAAGATATTGGTGTGAAGCCATAAAATGAGGAAGACTGGCCCAAAGTGCAGGCTCAAAAAGTCTAACCAAACTTTCAACCTTCAGTGGAAGTTTCTCCTAAAAGAGTTTGGCCAGGTTCAAATGGCCAATACAACTTGCTTCCCTCTGGAGTTTCTCTCCAGTTCAACATGAAAGACCCACCTGGTAATTTAAGTAATTCTAGCTAATGCAACTTCCCTTACCTCCTGTAATATTTAATGGAAACAACAAATTCCAAATATAACATGAAATATTCTCTAAAACTGCACCCCTCCATTTCCAGCTTGTTTTATCATTATCATTCTTTGCTTTAATACAGCCTTTTGCACTAGAGCCCCTCAAAGTATTTAGAGAGGGGGCTGTGACTATCACTGCTGCCTACAGAGGGGTGAACAAACACAGGGAGACAAAGAGGCTTGATGAAAGCCCTGCAGCAAACCTGGGGACAGATCTACAAACAGAATTCTCTCTTCCTGGCTCCCTGGTACTACTTCTTAACAGGTATAACTAGAAAAAAAAAAAGAAAAGAAAAAAAAAACCCACAAAAGAAAAAGGTATCAGAAACCAGCATGTTCTAAACAATTTCAGAATTCAAAATACAACATATTCACCACCTTCGTATTTAGCAATTACTTACTTCTGTTCTTCCTTGATTTCTGCAAAAGAAAATATTTATTGTTTTAGTTTCCATAGTCTATTTCCACAAGTTAGTTCCCTGATAACAAAGTAAAATTAAATTCTAGCATTGTACTCATTTTAGCTCCTCAGCTGCTCAATTTCTCTCGATGCTGATGCCCGAGAATAAATGGGGAAAGTCAGCAGAGGAGACTAGAAGCAACAAAGTAGCACATTTACCAAGTGTAAGGAGATTCTCCAGTTAGATGTGCATATTTCTTGGCTCTATGAAAACAACCATCACATACCAGGATACAGCTGCTCCCCAGTATACTTCCAGATATGGATCTGTTTATTATGTATATATTGAATAAAAACTAGACAGCGGCTGTCTTTCAGTTTTCACAGAAATATGCACACGTTTGCAAGAAACGGGATTATGTAATCTGAGATATGCAACACAATCTACTTTGCTGCAGGTAACTTCCTCTATGTCAACAGTCTAAAAATTGCAACCAGCAAAGGTACAAAAAAGGCTTACTTGGCAATCCTTAGTTTCCCCACTTCACCTCTTCCTGAAGCTTTATTCCACTGCTGTGACAAATATTTGGGGACCTAAAAAAAAAAAAAAAAAAAAAAAAAAGACAACAGATTTCAATAAAGTGTGTACAAAAGCTTATTTTAAATGCTTTCAAACTTACTGTTGCAGCACAGTCTAAATATAGCAGATAATATATTCTATTAGGGAGAGAAACAAGAAAATCGTAGGATAAAAAGAAGCAGATACCGTATGTTGGTCCTAAATGAAGGAAAAATCCTATGTATCTCAAATCTCAAATATGATTAGCTGAACAAAGAGCATCAATGTTGTACTTCTGAACTAAGAAGTACCAGTGATTTTATCCTGGTGGCTTTTTATAGAGGCTGAGCATGGCACATTAATACAACACGAGTGAAATGGGAGCAACTTCTCCCTCCACACACACCACAGATTCAGAAGCTCCATCACACCGAGAAGCCTCATACCTGACTATGGAGAACTGAACCATAGGATTTTCAAGGGAGATGGAAATCAGAGAAACATTTCCTAAAGGAAGCAGCTGAAAGCAGCCTAACAGAAATCAACTTTCTTCCGTAAACTCTTCCTTTCTAAGGAGAAAGTAGCTGTCACTACGAGAACATTATCCCAGAGAAGCAAAGCGGTCTCCATGTCTGGAACAACAGCGGACTGAAAAACCATTTTACTGCTCCAGTGCCATGCACCAAACAGCATTCAGGATTTTGAATCTCTTTTTCTGTATACACTCATGACACATAAGGAAAAATGATTTTTTTTTTTTTTAATCGGGAGCAACAGCTCTCCTGGCACAGGAAAGTTTGTTCTGGCCCACATAGCCCAGAGCTGCTGGAAACACCAATTCCCACTTAGAAAAGCCTCCAGGCAATGCAGCTTGTGAGACACAGCCAGGAAAAATGCATGATAACCAGGCAGCAGCATATTCTTCTGCTTCAAGCACCAAAGCGGAACTTCGTGATCAGATTTTTGTCTGGATTAAAACTAAGTCTTAACTCACCAGTGGGGAGGCTGAGTCTATGACAGAAGAGGTGCTGACAAACAGTAACCTAGTCAGTTGTTATGGCTCAAGTGAACTTAATAATAACCTCATCTTTTTCTGATCTTCATGAAAAACAGATGTCATTTTTGTACTGGTGTTTAGCACTTTCCGTAGTCTCACACTGTCCTTACAAAGTAAGGTGGAATAGCTAGAAAATTCCCCTGTCCTTCCATTACTCAGTGGAAAAAAAAAAAATAGTCCATGTTCCAACTCTTAATATTGGGTCAAAAACGTCTCAAATGAATGACAGAAAGCAATTAATTGGCACAATCTACTGATTTATGGGTTCTCCCTCCCCGCAACAGGTTTTGACACGGCAGCTTTCTCCACATTTCACAGCACACTGGATGCTGCTCTCTCCCCAAAGCCTGCGCCAAGCCAGAACACGGGCTGTGCCATGTGCTCTGCCTCTCAGAGCGGCAACACGACCCCACGCTCGCACCCAACCTGGACGTAACCTTTACAGCCAGCTAATAACACGCACACTCAGCACGCACAAACACCACTGCTTTAGCTAAACATCCCCAAACCACAGGCTAAAATCCACAGCGGCTCCATGCTCACGGCTTAAGCAATCCCAGGAAAGATAAGCAAGGTCTTGCACGCTGCACGCATCCTAAGTGACCGCTTTCTTTTTGCCTTGGCCTGGTAAAAATGTAACCTGCGGAGAACAACTGGTTTTCAGAATCTTAACTGCCCTTGAAATAGTGTAGAGAAAACGAGAGGGCCCTGCTTTCAGAGAGCAAAATGAGTCTGCAAAGACTCTGAGGGCTTTGAAAGCTGCGCACCCACTGAAAGCCCGGCTTGCGGAAAGCACGTAACAAATGCCACAGTTAAAGGCTACTCAACATGCCCAAGACAAGAGGTCTTTCTTCTTGGATAAGTATTACTCTTCAAAAAAAAAAAATTAGTCATATAATAAGAAATCTGTTTTTTACTGCATGCCAAGTAGTCTTTCAGCAATACAGCACATGCTACAAAGAAACTAAATGAGGAAAGGTTTTTCTTGTTCTTTTTTTCCCATTTATTTGTTTTTGAGTAGAACTTACATTGCTCATCCTCAAAACAAACATAAGTGCAGCCCCACTGTCCTAGCTCTGATGATTAAAAGCACCTGTCGCTTGCAAGGTTAGAACCAGGGGAATCCAAAGGACAAAACCCTGCAGGCACCTTGCTATGGTGTATCAGTGCTGGTAACGAACAGGCCAGAAAACCAACAAATCCTAAATGCAGGCCACGAGCATGAACGGTTACACTAACGGAGGGAAGACGGATATTTAAGGGTTGCAGATAGCCCCGTTTTCTCATTAAACCAGGCAGCACCCTGTGCTCACAGGGCAGCATCATCCATTTCAGACACATCTGAAAACTCCTGGCTGGCTTAAAAGGTGACAACTCCCCAAAATGGCAAACCCACGTCAAACTAATGGATATCTGAGTTCAGCATCCCATCCCCAAGGAGGCCAGCAGCAAACGCTTAGGGATAAATAGGGAAACAAGCCAAGAACAGGTATTTTCCCAGCAAGCTGTTCCAATTCTGCTGGGTTTCCTGTGAATGGAAGCAGCTTCCCTTCTCACTACCCTCTTTCCTCGCCCCACTTGGCCTCCTGGCACCTCGAGCAGAGCCCGGGCACCCGCAACACCCCGTGGCAAAACCCCCAGGCTCCAACCGCGTCTTGCGCGGCCCCCTCTGCCCTTCCCGGCCGCGCGGGGCCGCGCGGGGCCTGGGCCTGGGCCCGGCGGGGTGCCCGCGGGCGGCCTCTCACCTTCACGAGCCACATGCCCGTGTTCTGCTTGGCCCCGCTCAGGTCCAGCTCGCCCTTCTCGCTCATGGCGGCGGCGGGAGGGCCGGGGGCGGCCCCGAGCGGCCGGGAAAGGCGGAACGCGGCGCCCGGCGCCTTCCTGCCGCTGCTCCCGCGCCGCCGCCCGGACGCACACGGGGCACGCGCCGCGGAGGGACGGTGGCCGCCGCGGACCAACTTCCTCCGCCCGGCGTGGCACTCGGTGGGGCCGCGGGTTCGAGGCCCCGGGCCGGCGGGGCGGGCTCCGACCTGGGCTCAGGGGACAACTGAAAGGGGCGTAAAAGGTGATAGTGGATATCTGCAACGGGGCGCTTGCGTCAGGGAGCAGCAAAATAGTGGATGGATGGAGTCTCTTACACCACAAAAATGCCTTATATCAGGGCAGATTTGAGCAAACTGCTCCTGCTTTGAGACAGGAGTATTGCCTTTGGGGAGCCTCTGTATTATCCCTTTCAACCTTATTTTGTGTTTCTGTCCCTGTCACCAAGGAAGCTTTCCACATCTCCAGGCTAATTTTCCCAAGTTGCAGCTAAAAATCATAATTTCTCCTTCAGCTCATGGTGGTTGTGGGAAGCGCTTTATTGCCTCCCTTTCTGCAGCTACCCGTGACTGCTCTGACTCTCTTTGGTGTCTCCCCACTGCACTGAAGAAACCTAATTCATTCCATTTTGCCTCATAGACCATATTTTTCTCCACCTCTGGCTGTTCCCACTGCTTTCCGAGCCCTCTGCAGCTCTGCTTTACACCCTGCTCGAAGTGCACTGCCCGGTAATGAAGGACATACCCTGCCCGAGCCTGCACCAGCAGCGGGTAGAGAATAATTGTGATACAAAACGCAGAAACGGCCTCGTTTCTACATCCTGGCATGATAGCCTTGCTTTCTAACCATATGCAAACACCAAGATAACAGAAGAGGGAAAAGGTTTTACCATGCCCCAAACAGAAACGAATAGCAATGAAGTATTCTGATTAGGATTAATTCAATTTCAAAACTTTTTTCTTTTTTTTTTTTTTTTTACATTAGAACTGCACACTGCTAGCGAAGGCAGCGCAGCTGCCTGGCCATGCCTCACTGGAGAAGATGCTCTGTGAGAAATCATCAGTCCTGCTCGAGGCATAAATCACAATAGCGAAAATCGTCTTTAAAAGCCTGGCGCTCCCGAAGGCTCAGCTGGCAAACAGGAGGACGGCGAGATTTCCCTCTCCAGACCCGTTCCCATGGAAACCAAACTTAAAGGGAAGACAAGAAACGAAGGAGGGTTTTCATTAATTCCTCGTTTAAACGCTGGGCCTGACATTGCCGCTGAGACATTCGGTGCCGCGATCTGTGGATGCGGAGAGCGAGAGGCTGTGGCGTAGTCGCCAGCTGTGGGTGGCTTCTGCTCATTGGTTTTAATAATTGCAACCTGCTGGCACTGATCAGAAAGCGCCGCAATGATATTAATGCCAAGTAAAACCCGGAGGCACCAAGGGGCTGGTGCGGTCCCGTTGAGGTCAATGGGAGTTTTGTGTTTCCGAGTTCCCTCAGATGCCAGAGCAGCGCAGGGGCTCCCCAGAGCTGGTGCTGCTCCCACCTGAGCGGTCAGATAAGGGAACCAGGAGATGACTTTAGGTGAAAATGCTTCTCTGGGATATGACAGGAGCTTCCAGAGGGAAGGAAAAAGATTATAGGAAAGAGCAAGACAGCAGAGAAGATGCTTCAACATAGTTCTTGTTCTACTTCTGACACAAAGAAGACAGGGGATGGTGATGGTTCAAAAACATCTTGAGGAAAATCATGATGAAAAGTACATTATTTTATGTTTTTCTTGGTGCAGACATCTCCCTGGGTTAGCGAGGCAGGCTGTGCACCAAAGGAAATAAAACGAAGCACATGCTAATTAGTGTGCTGTGAGCTCATGTGGCATGGAGATCCATAAAGTTCCTTCTGCAGATGGCCCCAAACCTTCCTCATGGGGTAAAATGGCAGATGACCAGCAGCTTTCATATGCCTGATCAAACAGATCAGCTGTAATAACACAACACTGCAAGCGTTCAATCAAATTAAGCAGGTAGGTCTCAGCTTGTATTTCGGCTTACAAACAAGGCAGGGTGCGTGCAGGGAATGTTAACTAGGACAACAGCGCTTCAGCACGCGGGGTGCGTCAGAGCAGAGCAGGAGATCCTTCCTGTGAGAGACGGAAAGATGGAGCCACAGCCCTGCCTGGCTCCACCTCACACTCTGCTCTGAGCCCTATTCCCTTCTCCGTGCCAGGGGAGGTGGCATTGCAAGTTTCTAGCATAAGGGCCATGCAAGGAGGGAGGGACCATGGCTCCTCACTGCTCTCTTGTGACTTTATGGTGGGTATTAAGATGACCATTCCTGCCCGAACGGCTCTTGCTCTGTTCTGAGCTCCCTGGCTGTGGACATGGGACCAAACCAGCACAGCTGTGACAGCCCGCAAGCATCGGGAGATGCGGCAACAGGACGGCTGCTGACCCAGTGATGGGGGAATGTGAGATGGAAGTCCATAAAACCTATGAAGGTCCATGAAGCAAGATGAATAGATCTCAATGCGTGAGGCAGATCTCAGCCTGCAAGGGTGACTGTGAGTCCACAAAATGCTTTGAGGCACAGTCAGTGAACCCCCATGTCTTCCCAGTCCTTCTGTGCCTCGGGAATAGCCCAGGGACATGCAGGAGCGGGAAGGGTTTGGGACTGCCCAGGTCCAAGAGCCTGGAAGCCCTAAAAATCAGGGTTGGCAACAACATGAGGCGGTGGCCTCGTGCACCTCCCTGAGCTTGCAGCTCAGAGAGAGTTATCTAAGACCAAGGGGTTCACTCAGCTAGAAGACCCTGTTTTGGTGACTTCTCACTGCTTCCTCTGAAGTCAGGACTTCAGAGCAATCTCACACTCTGCTCATAGGACAGCAGATGGGCGCTTATTCTGTTTCTACCTGCTGATGCCAAGGATGTTGCAGGACTACCACCTCCGTGGCGGTCATGCTTGCTGCCATCTGATGGGGGACCGTGCCAACAAATGACTGCTGCTAGGTTCAGGATAGTTCCACGTCTGGTTATCCCCACGTTTCCAAAAGGGATTATCCTCACGTTTCCAGAAGGCATTTCAGCAGGACAAGGTGACGATTTCAGCTCCTTTCCCCTGCAGCTGTGGCAAAATCCCTGCCAATGACTACTAGCTTCACCATATCCTGGAGAAGCTGGGTGCTCCTGACATTTGGATGCATCCAGAGCTCATGCACACAGGACTGGTGCTGAACCTCCAAAGAGGGAAAAGTTTGGATTCGGATCTGGAGCTAAACTCTGCTGCCAGCCACAGAGCAGGACCTGGCAGAAGCTGCCTTCCCCCCGGAGCCTTTTGCCAGAAAAGAGGCTGTTGCACCAACTGCTACTGTTCTGGTTTCATTCGCTCCTGCCAGCCAAACTCCTGATCAGCAAATTAAAGTGAACAGAGTGCTCATTTTGGAAGATGGGGAAAACAGAGTGAGACTGAAACAGAGCTTCTCACCTGCATCTCAAAACAAGCAACGGGCAGGTGCCCCCACGTCACAATGCAACCTTACCCCATTGCACAACATAGATCAGCTCTGCCAATGAGCTACAGTCTCTCCTGTAGCCCCAGTGTCTGATTTTGCAGTCAGCAAAGAATCCACTGCTTCAAAAGTCTGCAAGAGTAAAAACATCCATCCAGAACAACCATCGATGCTTGAACCCCCAGGGCACACCCTTTTCCAGCTTCAACCACAATTTGTTATTCCCTTTTCAGTTGATCCGTGTAACCTCAGAAGAGAGAGGAGATAACACAGGAAGAGGTAAAACATCGTTGGGGTAGAGTGTGATGTCTTGCATTAGAATGAGAGAAAAACAAACTCTGAGCAACTAATTCCCAAAACAGAACTTGAGCTTTTGAACTGCACGTCTGTTTCCTTTGGCAATGGAGGTCTTCAGAGGCTACCAAAATATATGTTGCAGCTGTTGAGTTTTCTGGTTGCCTTTGAACAATACATTAGTAACGGCCTGTTCACCCCAGACTGTTCTGTGTCAGACCATGGCAGGGCATCGCACTCACAGCTTGATATCATTGATATTAGGCAGTATAGAAAATTAAGCATTACAAGTCTGTCTGAAAGTTTCTTCAAAAAAGCATTTCTGATCAGGAGGCAATCTTCATTCTGAATCCTTTTTTTGTTCTCTGTTTGTGTTTATACCACATATATTTATGTATGCTATGCTTTTGAAAATAGCCAGGGTTCAGGTGAGTGCAGCTGCAGCTGTGCTTACAGTTGTTTCATCCATATCATGTCTTCCTTCATGTTCATAATGTACAGCGAGTTTGAGTGCAGGCAGCTTGGCCTCTTGCTTCTTCAGATTCTCTCTGTAGCGAGGAAGGAAAAAAAAAAAGGACAAATTGAAAATGCAGCTGCAAATAAGTAAAAGAAACACCTGTCAGAGAATTTGAGAGATCCTTTATCTGAAGCTAATTTAAAATTGTTGCTAAAATAGTGACTATAAAATTGACATTACTGCTTCAAGTCAGGGTCCCTTTTGCCTCTCTCCAATATAAAAGTGTTACCTAGCATTTTTCACCAGCATCTCCCCAAAAAGGATTTTAAATGTGCAATATTATGAGCCAAGTAAGAGAAAAAAAAAGTAATGTAAGCTCTGTGCAGCTTGCTGCTTTCTAAAGTGCTTTTCATTATAGCTGAGAGGCAGGTGCTGTGAAGAACTGAGTCATACCTGTTTTCCAGTCCTTGAGTCCCTATATTTTGTCTGATCCTTGCATATTCTCTAGTGACATACCACCTCAACATGAGAGGTCAGCAATACCTGCAGTCGCTTATCTCCTGGACTTGGTAGCTGCTTGGTGAAGAGGAAGATGTCTTCTGTTTAGCTACCCAAAATAAAAATAAACAAATAAATAAATAATATAATGGGTTTATTTCCCTTGGGTTATAATTAAAAGGCTTTGATAACATGCCAGAAATATTGTCCTAATTATGTAAGTATTAATAGCGTGTTGTTGCCAAGGTATTTTATTGATATACAAACTGCCATTTTGCCGAGGGAGCCATTCAGTGGTCCTTGGATGAGGACGTGTATGGTGTGTGCTCAAACAGCGTCCGTGATCAGAAGAACAAATCTTGATGGCTGCTGAAGAAGAACGGGAAGCTTCTGTCAGGAACCGAGCCAAGCTTTTCTATAGGGGCTGCATCATTTATGCATGGCCATACTGAGCCGGCCGACAAGCTATTGCAGCTGCCCGTGTTTGATAGCACAAGCAGAGCCGTTTTTAGGCAATAAAAATGCCTAGTTAGTGAGTGCTGTTGCTTCAGAAATGGCCACTCCAGTATCGCACATTGCTACCCATGTAAGTGCTATATTTAAGGGAAAACAACCACCGGCGCTTGTGCCTGGCCCCGTATGCCACCCTCGAGCTGGTTGTAAGGTGGACCTAGCACCTTCTCTAACGTGCTCTGAATGAGATAACGCATCTGAAACACCAGAAGTGGCTGCCTCCTCACTCCTGCTAACCCCATGAGATCCCTTCCAAGTCTTTTCGCTTGGGCACCTGTTGACCTTCACTTTCAGTCCTCTTTCCTCCCTAGCGCTGAATGGTCACAGTTTTCTAAAACCATGCTAAAATCTAATAAATATTATTATTTCAAAATGGGTCATCTGCATATTCCATAAGCTAACAATGACATTACTGATCAAAGTGAAATATGTTCATTTTACCAGAACAAATTATTTCCTACTGAAATAAATTGAATAAGGCTGAAACAATAAAAAATGTTACAGATCTACGATCAAATTACATTTTACTGGATTTTGTTGATGAATGAGGTTAGATAAGGCCTGAGATTTTGCCTTCTACTTTGCTGTTATGAATTAAACATGAAAGGAGAGCAGAAATGGCAGTTTAGGCACTGGGACCAAAATAAATACAAGGGAAACAAAGAGAAAAGCAAAGACAAGAAAATCCAGTTAGAAGGTGGGTTCCAAAGGGCAGTGTAAGGGCAGGGACTCTGTCTCACCTCCTGACCTTGGGTCACTTTATTTTCTTTTTCTAACAAAACCCTCTGAACTCAGGGATTGGGGAAAAGAAACTTGGTGATTTGGGGATTGTTGGTCATGAGAGACTATTTCTTCATAGTCTGCTTATTGCCAGAAAACCCAAGCTCCTCATTCAGATCGATTTCTCAAGGATATCCAGTCATTTGGCAATTGCAGCCCTCAAACAGGCAGTTAGAGCGTGAAGGATGCTTCTGTGAACTTCTCCAGAAGTTCACAGATGGTTTCACATACACTTGGCCTTTTCAGAGAGTCACCATGGTCAGGAACTTTTTTTTTTTTTTTTTTTTTAATCATATGTGCTCAAGGGAGAAGTGCAGAAGTGCAGAAATTTTATCTGTCCTAATCTTTATCACCCTCTTGTCTTGATCTTACGGTGTCTCTGGCTGGCACTCACTGCAATCAAGTTCTTGGCCCCAACTATATCACATTATATTTTTATTGCACTGGTTTTAATATGCACTCTCTTAAATAACCTTGCTGTTTGTTAAACCTTTCAAGGCTTGCACGTTACATACTTTGCATTTCTTACACATATATATTTCCATAATGCTCTTCAGGATGGGATGTTCCACCTCTTCCTTCCTTGCTTTATGCTGCAGATGTGATCCATGCCTGCAGCACGTTACCTATTTATTCCCTATAGAACAAATGAAATGTAATCCTTTTAGGGACACCCTGATACAAGCCACTGTGGCTCTCCTGCTTTCAAAATCTCTGCATCTACTGCTTGATAGCCCACTGATTTGCCATTAAAGATTTGCTGTCGTTGCAGACTCTGGCTCAGCTGTCTCGCAGATAAACACCAAAGGGTGCAACTGGGCCCAGCTGAGGTTTTGGTAATCTCACCGTCCCTGCTCTGCCTTGCTGTGCATTACGAGCACTCCCAGTGCTCCAGCTACAGCTGAAATGCTACACGTCTGATCCAGAGTTTGGACCAGCATTAAAACCAGGCATTGCCTTTGTCCTCGGTTGGGGCACGTTATGCTGGGATGTAACAGCTCCCTAAGAACAAGGTGGTTAAATTAACTGAACTGTCTTTGCTCTTGAGGAGATTTCCTAAACAGTGAGAGAATCATCATCCTGGCAGTGCTAGGAGTAGCGAAGTTGGAATTCTTGTCAATTTGTGCCTCGTTTGACTGATTTTGTGTTCTTCCTCTGACTTTAAAAAGCTCCTTCCCTGTCCTGTAAATTGATAGTCCTGTGCGGTCCTTTACCGAGTCCTCTGATTTCTTTTCTCTTATTGATAGACTTCACTGACATTGCTTTATTCAAAGGCATCGAGAACCTAAAAATCTCCAAGATTACTCTCACTGTCAAAGTTTCTATGCTGCTGCTGAAGAAAAGCTGAACAGAGGGAGTCCCCTGTGCTTGCCAGCCCATCATGGGCTTTCTAGCCAAATCCACCACAGAGGGAAATCCCCCACTGCATTAGAAACACAGACAATGTGAAATCATCGTGATCATTGCACACTAAAGCTTGGCTTTTGAAAATCAAGGCAGGTCATGCTAAGTGTCCTCACATCTCAATGAGTCATTTATCTGGCGTGATCTCTATTCTGAGCACTTTCGGGTCATCACATTTTTTTGCTCTTGCTTGATTATTTGATTGAACCACAATTACAGTTTTGACGAGGGACTTTGAAGTGGCTGTTTGAGTAGCAGGCAGAGTCACATGGCAAATGTAGGAAAAATGTGTAGCAATATCCTCTGAACCAGATGGGTGCTTATCTGAGAGGTTGGTGCCTAACAAAAGGTCTGGATATTAAACCACCCATTGCTTCTGCTGAACGACAGTGCAAATTATTACTGACAGCCATTCAGAGGTGCTTCAGTTAAGGCCCAAATCTGTGCAGGTCTTCACTAGAAAATTTCCTAGTATTTTGAAAATATTGTGATACATGCTCAGCCTAAGAAATCATTGCCCCAGTCAAAGATAAATCTCAGCCCTAATAATTGCTCCTCTAACCTCTAGAAAAAAAAAAAAAGTGTTAGATATTCACCTTTCTCTTAGGAATTGTGACATCTGTCGCAGATAATAACATTATTTTTTGAAATTTACAGCAATTGCCCGTTCTGACTTCTCTAGGAACGTAACTTGCGTAAGCTGTTTTTGAGAGTGTAGAGAGCGCGCAGTAGATGATTCCCATTCTTTCACGGTTGCTAGATTGTATTTGTAAAATGTGACCCCAAAATAGAAAGACGAGTGTTGTTTGAACAGCTCGAACTTGGTGTGAAGAAAGCGGCTTCAAAAGTAGGGGCAGATCCTCCAGCCTTTGCTCAAGTGAGTCATCTCTGTGCACACGAGTGGAGCTGCCAGGTTCTATCAGCCGGTAGGCACGAGGCTGGAGGTCCAAGTGCGTGTCGCACGGGGACAAGGACGTGGATGGCTTTGGTGTGGCTGATCCTCCGCATGTTGGCACACGTGTCTATGAGCCTACAGTCAGTCGTGCATGGAGAGGTGCATGTAAAAATGGTAAAAAACAGCAAAACAAGATTAAAAGATGTCTTCTCTCACCTAAATGCACACTCCATCACATGCTATGTTGTGCCCCACAAGGTGCTGTTTTGCTTATTAAAAGGCTTCCCTGAAGAAAATCATTTAAAATTGAAAAGCCATGCAGCCAAAGGTTGAAGGAGGCCAAAATTTAGACTGCCCACACAACATTATTTCTGTACATCTATGTTTCTGCATTATAATGGAACACTGAATGTCATGATTACATAGCATTTAGCTTGCTTTCCTATGGGAAGGAGGCTTATGTGATCATGTTGTCTGTGTAGGTGTATGTCTGCTTGACAGTTGTCCCCTCCCCAGCTTTTGAAACCATCAGCTGGTTTCAGCCAAATTTGAGAGAAGGACAGAAGTCTCAAAAAGAATACATTGCCACAGTTATGAGGAAAGCCAAGGTCTGCTGAGGAAAGAGATCCTAAAAGAGACCCAGTGAGAGAGCACTGGCACTCTGCTGCCAGCCTTTATTAGACATTTCATGTCTCTTATTAGACATCAGCCCTTACTAGACATTTCATGAAGCAACCAGAGGGAGAGGAGCTAAAATACTCCAATTGTGAGAAAAGCCCCATGTTTTATTATACATTTATATACACGTATATATTATACACATATACATGTATTATATTGGGCAAAGTCAAGTTTTATCTCCCATGCAATTTGCCTTTTCTATCCTACAGGCAAACCCCTCGGAAGGGACTAGGACATGAAATCCCTCAGAGAGAGGAGCTGTGGGGAGAAGAGCGATACTGCTGAGTGTGAAGGACCTTGCTGTCTTTAATTTTGTTTTAAGATGGTTGGGTCGGAGGTAGGTGTGAAAAAATGAACATAGATTGCCTTGTGGCTTGTCCCATCTACACCTGCCAGCCGTAAGTTCTGTTCCAGCTCAGCCTGTCACCTCTGGGCCTTGCAACTCTCTCTATCTTCCACAGCAGTTTCTGGTAATTACTTTTTGATCACGTTGGAAGGCTGGAAATGAGCAGAAAGCTGACACCGATGAGGTCAGGGAGATGCTTGTCCTCCAAAGAAAGAGGCAAACAGGAATTTTTTTCCAGGGGAAGAGGCTGAGGGAGGGGCAGAGCTGAACTGGACCAGGAATTGTAACCAGGAACCAATATTGCTAGTCAAAGATGAACCCTGATTTAAAACTATTGCTTAAATGGAATGATATTGTACTAAGCAAAGAGATTCCACATTCCTCGGGTTTCGAACAGTGATTTTCAGACCTAAGTGTGTATTGGGAGCAAGTGTTCTGGGTTTAATTAGATCTGTGTCTGAGCTGGACCATCTGATGGCAATGATGACAGCTGGTACCTATGGACTATAAAGACCATATTGGTGGTTATCTCCTAAGGGGAAAAGAGAGACAGATAATTGGTAGAATAATAGTAGCATAATGGAGCATGGAGGGATTAGTGAGCATGGGGAAATGAGGAGGATTGTAACAGACTCTAAAGCTTTAGTATTCAGAAGAACGAATGCTTTGTAGGTTTTCTTTGCGAACCAGGGTTTAGAGAACAAGAGATGAAAATACTACACTGTGAGATATATGGCCTATTGGAAGCACTTTATGTCAGCTGGCTTATACAGAGAGTTGGAGATTGTATCCCTTGATATGCCGAGAAAAATGATTCTTTTTCCTCAACCTTCATAGCTGCAAAGTTGCGCCCACTGTATTTCAAACTCCTCAGCATTTGGCAGACCTTCAGTATCTCTGCTTAACTGCTAAACCGAGAATTCCTCCTTGTAAAGAGTTTTTACCTCACTTCACAGCCAAAATTGCTCAGCTTCTGATTTAGGGATGTGCAGCAGTCAAAATAGGATGATGCCTCAGCTGCCTGCATCCTTTCCAGCCTCCCTCGTTGCCACACAGATGCTGATGGAGATCTCCATCTTTCCTGTGTGCCAAAAGCCAGCAGATTATAAATCCACTATTGATCAGTGTTCCTGCTCTGGGAAAAGGATGTAGGAGATTTTAAAAGGTATGCAGGAGATCTTAAAGGAGTAAGGTCAAGGTCCATGCTCCCGAAGGCAAAAATCTCTCCTTGGGCTCTACCCACCTTCCTTGCTAAGGAAGATCACCACGAGCACTGTGGCAAGGCAGCTCCTTCCACCCTCAGTTTTCCAGGATTGGATCAGTGTGGTTAGAGATATAGGGATGGGACAGAAACTTCACAGGTTGTCCTAGCTGATGACCAGGCATAATTTTTTCCTAACAGTGACAAGGTGACATACATCTCTCGACATCCTCTGAGATAGCGGGCCGCAAGGTTTCCGCAACCACAACCACCGAGAAGACTGGCAAAGCAGGGCGGACCATCCCCCTGAACACAAACCTGCTCAGCTTGGCATTGCTGCTGCTCTGCCTGCCAAAGGCAGGAGATCTCACCCAGCCCCTTTGCCTGGGGTTGCAGTGCTGCCAGAGAAAGTTTCTTGGAGCTGTTCCTCCAACTCCAACCAGTCCCTCCTCAGCGTGTGTGATCTGAGAGGGTCCAAGACTTGCAAACTGGGGTGGATTTGCCAATAATAAAAGTGCTTCCCTGATAGTGATGAGATGTGCCTTTGCCTCTCCTGAATTTCAATCCATATTCCAAACCACAGCTTCTCAGCAACCCAAGATGGGAATTATTAGCGGTGAGCTTGTTCTATGAAATACTTCAAAAAGAAAAATAATGAGGAGTCTGTAGGTGGATCAGAGATAACCCCTGAGATAGGTTATGCCAGCCGACAGTGTGTTTCAGAAAAGTTATGAACACACGAAAAGGAGGGCATCTCAACAGCCAAGTTTTAGACGACGTTTGTAGCAGATCTCATAGCTCTTTCCCCTTCTGACTCCTGACCACACACAGGTCCTGCCAGACCAGGCCCTGCTGTCGGTGCTGTGCAGCTCCCTCTTCCTGCCCCGTTCATGGACATCGGTGAGAGCACAGCTTGTAGCCATCAGCGCTGTGCTCCTGCAGCAGGCGGTGGTCGTGGTCGCACTGGCTCATGTCCCGAAACATTCACTCTGACACCTGTGTCTCCCTCCAACCCTCTGCAGCCTAGACCTGGGTTAAATGAAGATATTGAGGAGGTGATGCTTGATTAGAGCCAACAGAAGTGCCAGAGGCTCAGATGTGATTCATGAGCTTTGTTGGATGCTCACGTTTGCCTAATAAGTTTCTTGCTTGTGGACAGCATAATAATGACTAAAAGAAATGTATGAAACTTTTTGCATTGATCTTGATTTATCTACCCTTGGAAATACAGTTTTTTGTTGCTTTGTTTTTTAATTTTATTTTTGTGGAAGCCTTTTAAAATAATGCAAACATCGAAGAATTAGTCTTGAAGTGTTGCATTCAGTAGGTGACCGTGAGTGGATCCTCTTGTCTCTCCTGTTTTCATCTTTCACACTGTTTTGAAGAGGCAATTAAAACCTCAATGACATTTGTAGCAGACAGGACAGACATGAACAGCATCTGACCCTTGGGATCTAATGCGTGAATAGATATGTAGTTTTCATTTTAAAGCAACTGAATTCTCCAGCAGTTGCCAAGGACACTGTGCCACTGGCACCACACAAAGTTTTGCAGGCCTTGACTCCCTCATTTCCGCAGAACGCCCCGTGAAGTCCTTGAGGCAGCAGGCACCTGAGCACCCAGTTGGCTCCTTCACACTTTGGTCTTCAGAACCAGGGCTGTGGACTGGGGTACGTTCCCAGGTGCTTGCTTAAGGAGGTGTAAAGTGGAACTGAACTGAACTGCACTGCAAGCAGTGCGATATTATACATTATTAATCAAGCCGCTCTCCATCCTGCCAAGGGTCTAGAATCACGACTCTGTGGACATTTCCTAGAGCAATTTTGGTTTACATGTCTTACCCCTGGTTATACATGAGTCATGAAGGTCCACCCACCATGGCTGACACAGGCAGGTTCTCTCTCAGCGCTCTGTTTGGGTGGCTGAGTCTGGAGGGGTGGAAGGAATGCAGCTGCTATAGAGCAAATGTATCCACGCATGGCATTTAGTGTCCATTTCACTTTCCATCTCAGACCTATTATTTGTATTCTGCTTATGTGCTCTTAAATGGCTGAGTCTCACCTGGATCACAGGAGATGTAAGTTACCCTGGAAACGGCAACAAATCCTTGCTAGTTACTAGACAGCGTCCTCCGAGCCGTGTGTGCTTTGCACACATCAGGAGTCCGGAGGTGTTCTTTCCCTTAAGTTGCTATTTTTCATCATGCCTTTTCTGTCCAGATGTGGACTGATTGCTTTAATTTGCGGTCTCTTGATTCTCCGGGAACACTCTGGGGAGGAAAATGTATCAGGAACAAGCAATGAGAGATTGGCTTGGCCAGCTTCATGCAGCACAGGCATTTCTCTAGGTAAGGGAAAACCTTCATAGACTTAGTAGGGGAGGTACAAAGCAGATGAACAGAAATTAAAAAAAAAAGAAAAGAAAAGAAAAAAGAAAGAAAAAGAAAAAAAGCAGTGGAAAGGATCATTTGTCTTCCATGGCCTCAATGCACATGCACTCCAGGCCTCCTGCATTTAACGTGGTCCAATTAGTATGTTTGAGATGGAGAGGACCCAGCCCCTGCTTCCCTTGCTGAACACATCCCAGCTGCTGTGCCTGATTATGGGGCAAGATGCTCAGCCAGCAAGCCTGCTCGTTGCTCCCAGGGTTATGGAACAGCTCATGCTAAGAGATTTTAGCATATGGCTTGTTCGGGTGGTCCAGTTATATCCCTCTTGTAAAACGTGTCTACCTGGAAGACCTGTAAGGCCACTTTCTCATCCATAACTCCCCCATGCACAGTGCAACAAGAAGAGATAAAAGGCAGGTGGAAGAGAAAGATGCCAAGAAACACAACACAAAACCGTAGTGAAGGTGGTAGCGGGGAAATGCCACCCTTCTTCTTGTCCTACAAACATAGTCTTTTGTTAGCAGTCAGAGCTTCTTTTCCAATAGCAGCCTCTACTGGAATGCTGGAGATCCCACTCCCAAACACATACTGGGCTCTTCAAAATTATAGTATTTTTTAGAAGTCTCCTTCCAAGTGACGAGCGGTGTTCAGGAGCAACCATACTTAGCCTCTCTCTTTCATGTATGCCTAGACAGCCCTATTCGCAGAAAACCATTTCTGGAGGTTTTCATGTGGAGGAGAAGGGATTCAGCAGCAGAGCTTTGAAGAGATATACAGCCTGGGATATGGGCCCCTTCCAGAGTATACCTTGATGTATGCTACAAGCCCCACTCCATGTTAGGGATGTCACTTAGCTGGGGTCTTCCAGGACTTGCCATGACACCTTCTGCACAGAAGGTGCTTTTCCAGCACCATGGGAGCTTCCCAGAGCTCATATAACCTGAGTTCAAGTCAGAAACAGGCCTGGGTCTTGAGTGGCCAGTAACTTCTCCCTCATGGACTGATGAACCAAACTCAGAGACCGGAGTGCCAGACAAGAGATTATGTGGGTAAAACGCTTGCTGGGCTATCTCTGCTCAAAGGGATCATAAAACATTACCCCTAAACACAACAAGATTTGCAAGACAGGAAAAGTAGTAACAGGGAAGGAAAACAGAGGATAAGAAGGAATTGGTGAAATGATTTGACTAGTCTGATAAATGAGACAGCATAGTGAGAGCCCCTCTGGAGCTCTGCAACGTTTAGGTGGCCTGTTCTGAGGAGGCAGATAAAATGAACAGTGGCAGATTTTACATCACTACCCCACAAGCTGGGCTTTCCCACAAAACACCACCTCAACTTTTATAGTGCAATATATAGCTGAAGCTTGGCTCTCCCTGCTCCCTGGGAAGCAGATTCAGTCAATGAAACTGTAGGAAAAAAAAAGGTGAAGCAACTTGCTTCTTCTGGGAGTAAGCCCTGAGTTCAGCAGCAAGGTGGTTAACCTCACATAGACAAACAACACCAGTTTCCATCTCTTGAGCTCCTTCTGAGCAGAAGCGTGGTTGGTCTACCGTGAAAGCCATTGCACTCCTTATGCATTTTTCACCTAAGATAAAGTAGTCCTTATCTGAGGGGGCTACAGAGTCATTACAGATACACTAAGGAATTGAGCTCCTTTGAGTCCAGCAACATTCACCCATGCGCTCAGTGGAGGACTATCTCGTATTCCGGACTTGTTCTAACCCCCCAAAGAGAAAGAACAGAACCTCTGTCACTCTTCCACATGTCTATCATCTCTGAAATGGGGTCAGACCAGAACAAATGATGAATCATAAAACACTGGTCGGAAGAGACTACCGGAGGTTTCTGATCCAAGTTCCTTCTTTGAGAGAAACCATCTCCAACACCAAGTCAGCTCAATTGCTGGTCATTTTTTTCCCAAGGCTAGAAAACCTCTGAGCACCCAAGTTCTCCAGCCTTTCTAGGTGACCTACTGTGGTCAGCACTGCTCTGCCAGTGAAGAACTTCTCCCTCTGTCCTAATGAACCCCCAGGTGACAGCTGGTGGCCATTGCCCCTTGCAGAATGATTTGTCATTACTGAGAGGATTTTGGCGACATCATGGTGACTCATCTCCAGGCACCTGCAGTTAGATCAGCCACAAAGCTCCTCCTTGCCCAAAGGAAGAAGTCCATCATCCTCAAACATTTCTCATAGCTTGTGCACTCAAGACACCTCACCGAATGGGTACTTACCTGCTGGGCCCACCTGCTTCTCTCGACTTCTACTGGAAGCCAGAGAAAAAGGGACTTTGGCTAAAGTTCAGTCTAACAGTGGGGTTAAGGTTAGAGTTAAAGTTAGGGTAGGGCTGAGAGAGAGAGAAAGCCTGAAGCAGAAGCAGCAGTGGGGATGGAAAGGAGCTGCTGAAGGAAGGCACCGGCTGCCAGAAGGACTGTGCTGAGACACCTTTGTCACCAGGACCCAGGCTAGGTGTCCTGACTTCATAAGGGAGCTCAGCTGACCAGGAGGGTTAAGGTTAGTTAGGGCTAGGGCCATGGTGAGGGTTGAGAGAAAGAGAAATTGTGGGGCTGGGTTGTGAGTGGGGCTGGGAAGGGGAGCGGGAGTGTAGCATCATTCATGTCTTATTTTTATGAAATGATTCAATGATTCTGCAAAGTTATTTGTAGCCCTGGAAGCTGCAGGGCTTGGGGGTTATAAAATATGACATTGTCCATCTCCTTTACTGGAGCTGTTTACAGAGCCCAGCTGGGAAATGTCTTCCCCAGCTATAAAGTATTTCCTGTGATGGGAATTTATGAAAGGGTGTATCCCATGGCCTCTTTTAAAAAACATGTGATGAGAGGGTTTCTTTTGGAGGAAAGTGTTTTGCTTTTTAGGCGTTTTTTATTTTCTTTTGTGAGAGTAGACCAGATATTATTGAGATACACTCTAAAAATATCTCCAAGGATATTGAGGACAATATCCACCACCGTATGATGGATGTAGGTTCCCTTGTGGTGTGCAGGAAGAAGAACGTTTGGAATTGGGTAAAACTCATTATGGGGTGGTTTTAAGGGGCTTGGAAGAATGTGAGACTTAATATGGGACATTAGGGAGAGGACTAAGGGTAGGGATCGAGGCGTATTGAGAAGAAGCAGGGGAAAATGGAGGGAAAATGACATGGGGCTGCTCAGTAGACTTGTCTGAGCCCTTGATTGTTTCCATCTAGACTATACTGTCATTAAAACCTGCTCTAGCTCTGTGTGGAGTGGGTGTGCTGTGTGTTCTGAACAGCAGCCAGCGTCGGGCTGGATGCGGCGCCGGTGGCACCTGCCAGCAGGGAAAGTCGTTGCTTTTCCAGAGCAGCCTCTGGTGGGAGAATTTGAAGCTTCATGCAGTATTAGACTGAATGCAATCTCTAGAATATATTTTATAGAATATATTATATTCAAACAGAAAATACTGAGAGCTGCAGATATCTTGTACGCTTGTCACAGGGCTGGAGCAACAGCCTGACCTCAGTCCCAAAGGCTGGTATTTCATACAGACACTGGGAATCGGGAGAATTTCGATCATAGTCTGTACATCCTGCAGCAGCCTCATCAGCTTAAAAGAAGGCCTGGCACAACAGCCAGCATTGCCACATCGTGGCTCCTGAGGAGACATGTTAAGCCCTGGAATTGCAGACACTGGTGGACACCCGTGGCTTGGTGTGTTTGCTCCTTCACCCGTCCACCTCCATCCTGTCCATCCCTGCCCATCTCTGTCACGCTATGATCCCTGTGGCCTCCTTCCTCCCAGGACTGTGTTCCACCTTAGAGTAGAGATGTCTTTACCTCCTGCCTTGGGGAAGCTTTCAGGTGACAATGGGTTCTAGCTTTGCAGACCACAAACTGCAAAAATGGGTTAAATCCAGTTGCTCTCAGGCACCTGGGCAAATTAATCATGATTGTCTTAAACCAATCTTGACAAATCACCTTCATGTTGCACAGTCAGGAACACCTTGGTCCGTTTGGTCCTTCACCCTTGTGCCTCTCTGACCCTTCCTGACTGTTTGCCTCTTCTGGGGGGGTGACCTCTGGGTACCACTAAAATATGTCAGCAGTGACAGGAACAAAAGCCGTGCAAAGATGTGGCCAGCGGGATCCAGATCCCCCATCCTAATCACTTGCAGAGCCATTACAGTTTAAATAACACATTTTTTTCAGTTCATTTTTAACCCATGTGGACAACATACAGGAGAGTCACTAGTGTTTATCTCCCAGTAGTATTCGAAGGGAGCCTTTTCAGCACTGCAAATCACATACATGTATCCTTAGCATCTAATAGCGATATTGCAAATCCAGCCATTTCACTTAGGCAATTCCAAGGCTTACAATATAATAAAAATATAAAGTAATAAGAAAAAATGCTACTTAATGTCCAGTTGGATAGTGCCTGCACGACTCTTCGGTGATGGCACCATCTGATAACACCCATGTAAGTTCAGGTGTTGGTACATGTTGGGAGGGAGGATCGTAGAGGAAGAAACCAGAAGAGACGAAGAAGGAGTATGTGCCTTAAGGTCAGAAAGTTGTCAGCATCCTCAAGTGATGCAATCAGTAGCACTTTCAAGCAGTCTAGGCCAGCCACTCTTTTTCTTTTTTTTTTTTTTTTTCGGAAGATGTCTGCTTTTGAGAATTGCTTTTGAATATTTATGTCTGTGTTGCTTATTTGGAAGAAGCTGCAGCTGCAGCTGTTCCCGCTGGAGCGACAGCAGCCTGGGCTGCTGTCTCCTACAGACCTTCACTTCCCACTCTCCAGGATTTTTTTTTTTTTTTAAGAAGAAGGCCTGATGTGCTGCACTGATTCAAAGCCAGCATGATTAGGAAGCATAATGGGATTTATTGCTGGTTTAAAGGGCAGTGTAAGACAACAGATAGGCAGAGCCCGGAGGAGCGGAGCGGGCTACAAAATAACTACTGATAGGACAAGAGGAAATAGTCCCAAGTGACGCCAGGGGAAGATCAGGTTGCATATTAGGAAAAATTTCTACACCGAAAGAGTAGCCAAGCATTGGAAAGGGCTGCCCAGGGACATGGTGGAGTCACTGTCAGTGTTCAAGAAACGAGTAGATGAGGCGCTTGGGGACATGGTTTGGCAGGCAGGGTGGTGGTGGGTGCACAGTTGGACCTGGTGATCTTGAAGGTCTTTTCCCACCATAATGATTCTCTGATTCCATGATCAAGATGCTGGAGTAGGAGCCTTTGGCAATTGCCGGGCCAGCTCCAGCTGGAGGACCTGGAAGCCTGAGAGGTACCATGAGAAGATGAGCTTTGCGCAGGCAACACCTACATCCTTAAAATTCCACATGTGGAAACTCCTCATTTATACAAATGATTTTGCAAAGTTCCTGCTTCCCTTGGTCCACAGAGCCAGAAGCCTCCAGGAGACAGGTTTTGAGGGAATGAAACGGTGGGGGCCAACACTCTCATTCCTCACTGACTTCTATCTTTGTTAATGAGCACATGAGAAAAAATGAGTTGTTGGCTGAAAGACGTTGGCAACTTCTTTTTCTAAGTGCTTTCTGTATGCTCGTTGAAAGAGATAACTGCTCTTGTAGATACACTGTGCCTCCCCCGCCCCGCACAGCAAAGCTAGAGAAAGGTGACACAAAGAAATACCTATTTTGACAATATTGTTTTTGTGTTACCAACCTGAAAATGTCAGCACCTCAATGCACAGCACATCCATTACTGTAATAGCAGAAACAAAGAATAACTCTACATATGTAGGTGTTTACATCAGCAAAACAAAGGCTTTTGTCTAAGGTGACAGTATTGCTCCACCCAGCAATGTCTAAGATTTTTTTTCTGGAATGAAAATCGTAGTAGTTCAATATTTTGCCTTGAAGATACATGCAAGAAAAAGTCCGTAAGTTTTCATGAAATGTCTTTACTGCCTTTAATTGTGCCTTGGTAACAGCAATTTTTTTTCCTGTTGTTCTTGTCATTAACACATAATATTCCTTAAAAGTCCTCTTAAATATCCCGATTTATCATCTGCCCACCCCATGCTGGCCTTCTTTTTACTGGCTTTTTTGTGAATTGCTTTCCACATCTATCTGATGCTACAGAGGAAGGGGAGCTGGGTCTCAAACGGGAATTATTCCTAACAAATGCATTAATAAATGATCTCTATGTCATCAGCCCCAGCACTTTAATATTGAGGCTAATAGGCTTTCTGCTTCTGCACGGAGGAAAATCCCCTCGGCATTTTGTCACCAAACAGAGTTTCCTGATGTGCCTCGAGCTGACATGTCACTCCAGAGGCTGGCAGCACAGAACAGCAATCAAATGCATTCATTTGGTCGGGAGCTGCTTGAAGAAATGTTACCTAGCAATTACAGCAACAATTTCCTGTGAAATAGATTCTGTTTCTCCAAAGGAGATTCTGAAAAATCCCCCGCTGACATTTCCGCAGAAATGCCTCACAGCTTGTCCAGAGAGGCCAAGCTCTTCCTGTCGCACCAAAGCTTGCAGCGCCTGCAATTTACTGCCTCACTGTTTATTTTAATGACTGTTCTAGGCAGTGGCTTGGCCCTGGCAAGAGGAGATTAGCATGTGTATTAATGTGGCTCCAAAGTTGACTCAATTTGCACAAAGTAATGAAAAGCTTCATTTGAACTCTCCACAAATCTGGTTCCCCCCGCCCCCGACGTTTGCACCACACACTTCATAGAGGCCTCAAGAGGCTGCTTCAGAGCAAGAAGAGATTAAACTGCTCAGAGAAATCGTGTTCCCAACGTGCATGAGGGCTTTCCTGATCCGCGCTGCCTATCCCGCACACCGCGGGGCACTGGCTGGGAAATTATGGGAAGCTGCAGTGGGATGAGGCGCCTGCCGGAGCAACCGGGTTAGGGGAGACCTTCCCTTCAAAGGCGCCTTCGGGAGGGCAGGGGGAAGAGCAGGATGGGGGCCGAAAGGGCAGGAAGGCAAAGCAAGAGGGAGAGATGTGGCAGTCAGCAACCTTGGGCAGGAAGGCAAAGCAAGAGGGAGAGACGTGGCAGTCAGCAACCTTGGGCAGGAAGGCAAAGCAAGAGGGAGAGACGTGGCAGCCAGAAACCTTGGGTGGCCGGTCCTGAACTCGGAGGAGGTGGAGGGACCGAGAATGAAAACGCAGAGGCTGATGGGGAAACCTTCCTGCAAGCAGCCCTCGTTTGTGCAAACGTTCAATTTAAAGATTGTCTGCATGACTGAAGACTCCTCCGTGTGTCTGTGAAATTAAATCTTGAGGCGCAAGGCAACATCTCGTAATAAATCAATTTGCCAAGGCAGTAGGGTTTCCAAAACTGGGCACGAGGAGGACGATTCCAGCATGATGCTTGTTCTGTCACTGCTTTAGTTGCCTAAAAAGAACCATCATGGCTAGATATATTAAATATAAATATATTTCACACATTGCTAATGTTGCCTTTCCACTTAATAAACAACAGGATTTCCACAGAGATATTATTTAACCCCCAGCTGCCGCAGAGCTACTTTTGATCAAAATGGGGAAGGACACGGCTCTGAGTGGCACCTGAGACCTTGTGGAGAAAAGGATGAGAGCCACAAAAGAAGGCTGGGTTGGCAAAAGCAAGAGAAAAAGGCCACGTTCAAACCCTCTTCTCCCCTTGAAACATAAAGCCTGAGAAACTCAAAACCGCCCCCCTCTCCCCCAAACGAGGATGAGACCACTCTTCCCACTCAAGACAGCTGATTTTTCAAACTACGAAACAATTTGCCTGTTAAAACTGGCAGTTTCTTTATGTTAAACGTATTACAGATATGTATTCACTTGTGACACTGAAAATCCTTCCAGACTTTTCAGTCCATGGATGCTGTGCCTCGGTTTGTGCACATATGCAGTAAAATAAACCAACTAAAAGCATCGTCTCAGTGTGACTTGTTGGGTCATTGCTCTGTTCATATAAATGAATGCAGACACAGTCTGTCACGGTAGCGTTTTTTCCCCAAATTGCAGTGAAGCAGATGGTATTTAATATGTAAAGTGTGTGACACTTCCAAACACGCTGCCAGGGTCTGTTGTATAAGACCATCTACATGGGTGGATTGTATTTCATCCCTTTCCAGTAACTCCCTTAAAGGGATGTGAAACGTTACCTGAGAGAAGACAACTGATTAAAGGCCAAGTCTTAACACTGCTCTCCCTGTAGGTGCCACATACGCACACACACATACCAGAACTAAAGAACTGCAAGCAGGGATGTAGCTTTGGAAATAGCAAATTTATTTCCTTCTTGAGACAAAAGAGCCAGCCTGCTCTGCAAAGTAACTGACAAAGTAAGATTTACTATTCTTTGATTTTCACATTGCATTTGCTTAAATGACAGGGGTTTTTTGAGGGATAAGCCTTGCAAATCGACAGCTCTTGTAGATCACCATTTTATAGCTAAACCTCCAAATCTGGGGGTTTTACCACCTCTTGTGCTGACACCAGCTCTCCCTGCTGTAGTACAGAAATGATACTGCACATACACAAGCCCCTAATTGCACAGGCACCCAACTGCTTGTATTTCAGAAATACAGGTGATGGCTGGAAGTGAAAGGTGCCATTTTAGTTTATACTCCCCCAAGGAAACTTCAGCTGAGCAGCATCCTGCCCGCCAGCCTCAGGATGCAGCAAAACAGTCAAGCAGCAAACGGACTTGGAGCAGGGCGGGAGAAAGGAGGAAACTGCCAACCCTCCTGCAAGGCTGGTTGCAAAGCTCCCTAAAAATATTTAATTTTGTGCTAACAAAAAATGACTGTTTCCAAGTAGCAAGTGTACACTGATTGTATTTTTAACAAGCAGGTTCTTTTATCAGTTTGCTTTTAATATTTACAGAATATCTTAATATTTACAGAAAAGTAAAAATAATTCTAAAACAATACGATATTTATTTTGCATACAAATATTTACAGAAACGTACTTAAAAAATTAAGTATTTGAAATATAGCTGACTTCAAAAAAGCTTCAAGCTTGTATGTTACAAAAACATATTGCCTTTACTGTGCTCAAACTTAGTGTTCAGATCTCTAGATTTTCTTATCAGGGCTCTCTTTTGTGCTTCATCAAATCGATTGACTTTGAGATCCTGGTCTCGGTCAAATGGCCTTCTTTCTTGAGGCTTGCTCTTTTCTTCAGCTGCTTTGCTTTTTAGCTTCTTATGATGTATATCCATGAGAGATTCTGACCTCCTTGACTCCTGGGAAAACAGAAAGGAGGAGGGGGAAAATATTTTAAAATGCCAACAATATACAGGAGACCCAAACAATCAAATAGGCCAAGAATTAGGCTAAGAATTCCAGAAAGCTTAGTAACTGGAAAACAGAATGGTAATATTAATTTTGCATATACAGTGCAGAATAGAGTTCTAAAAAGGCAACCTTGTCTGTGTGGAGTAAGACACTGATTAATCAACTCCACTGATGTTAAAGATACCATGCTATTCTGAAATTTCAATAAAAACAGCGGGAAAAATATGAAGATACTCTGCCACGCTAATCAGAAACATAAGCTAAGACAACATGTCTTGGGAAAGATCTCACAATACAGGCCCAGTTTCTTTCACACTTTCCCTGAGCAGTTGGTCCTGGTCACTGCTAGGGGCAGGAACATGAGGCATGAGGGAACCTTTTGATCTTATTCTCACACAAAGTTATGTTTCCCTCTCAGTGTTTCAGTATTTATCTGCTGCCAGCCCTCAAGAGAAGGTCACAGGTGTCAAGCAAAGCACACGCTGAAGCATTTTTACCACGCCAAGGACCCACGTGTGTTTATCAAAGATGCAAGATTTGCACTGCACTTCACACTGGCACAGGGTGATGGGCCCTTCCTCTCCTCAGTGTATTGTGTATTTCTGCACCCGTGGCCACAGACACTGGCCTAAACCTCCAACCGGCCAAAAGCCGAATCCAAACCAATTCCCTCATCCTAAAGAAAAGACGAGCAGCTCCATCTCCTCTTAGCTAGGAACACAGGACCTTTATTCTGCAAGGTTCACTTCCCCTCACTCCCTCTTCAACCACTTATGTTACCACATATAGCAATACTAATTGATATATGGCATAAAAAAAAAGTGATTTCCATGGAAAACAAAAAGTGGGTAACAGGCATAACCGCATTGATGCGAACGGAATTGCACCAGGGAAGAAATTTGTGACCAGCACTGCAGGAATTAACAGCAAGAAACCATTCTAAAAACCAAAGCTCTCTTCTGTGAAAATGTCCTCAACAAAAGTTAACAGAGAAAGGAAAAGGAAAGAAGAGACACAAAATATTTAACAGATTAAAAGAAAGGGAAAAAAAAAACAATAAAAAAACAAGCCAAGAAGTTCTGTTCCTAAATAAAATGCCTTTATCTGCATAATGCAATTTTGGGAGAGATGTCTATTAATCTTCAAACAATAAAAAGGCATATGTATGTATGTGCATATATACACACACACACACGCATTTATATGTGTGTGTGTGTGTATATATATATGTGTTTTATTCTGGAAACAGAAAAGAATATATTTATTCTACTACATGCATATTGGCAGTACAGACAGAAAATACAGAAGAAATTTAAGGCAGCATACTAGAAGCTCTGCATTTACAAGTCCTGCAAATCAAGAGAGACATACGATTTAATGAACTACAAATAAATTATTAAAAGTGCCAGACAAACTCCAATCTTGTAATATAAGCCAAGGCTGCGATTTTCCAAGTTAATTATACTCTCAGGAGACCTGTCTTCTGCAAGACTTCAAGCCATAAATCAGGGCAGAACAGGAGGGAGCAGCTGTAAGGCAGGTGACAGACCACACACACGGGAGGATGGTGCGGACAGACAGGAAGGTGGGAGGGAATTTGATGTGGAGTTCATTTTTTTTTTTGTGATCAACATCTGTCTGTGAAAATTAATTGTCTCTGTGGAGACTGAAAAATGTAATATATAATAAAAATAATATAATATCATGTTGTTATAATGAGGCAGTTAGTTAACAGAATTGCTCTGCTTAGTCCATTAAGCTTCCTCTTGGCGACTCTAAAAATGGAACCTTCAGTATTGCTTTCTTCTTTTCGGCTGTTGCTAATTCGATGAATCAAGCTGGTGTTTGAGCTGAGTGTGTCTATTTGCAGCAGTAACGTCCTCAGGTGGGGACGATTTAAGCAAAGCAGCAACTGAAACTGCTACAGGAGAACATATGTAAAAACCTCTGCACACAAAAACACAATCCTGACATCGTCCTCAGCAGCTTAAGGACCCAGTCCTTCTCTTGTTGAAATCAATGGGAAATGGTCTAATGACTGAACAGCAGGAGGTTTGGGCCCATAAAAGCAAAGAAGGTAGTGGTATCCATGGAAACCAGCAGTGCTAGAAATGAGATCAGGAAAGGAAAGAGTGAAGAATTAAAGGAAATTTGTGAAGAGGATGCATTCTGCTGCCATACTCACATTGTACGAAGTCACCTGCTCAGCAAGTCTCTTGTCTCTCCCAGACAACACAGTCTCTTCGTTAGCCTTACTGGCCGACTTCTTTGCCTCTTCTCTTTCCTGTTAGAGTGATCAGAAAGTCTGAAGTAAACAGCAAGGAAATCTCGAGTTACTTTAACTAAATACGCAGGTTAGAAGCCAGTAGAGGCCACCACATTTTTTTGCTCTCCTTGGTAAGAGACTGGACACATTGTAACTGGAAATTCAGTGTGCTGATGCAGAGTAACTGGGTACTGCAAGAGACAGAAGAGAGAGTGAAAAAACAAAAGAGCAGCAATGTTGGTTAAAATGGTTATTTCCTCTTCTTTAGAGTGAACTCATGAGGTCTGGTAATCTAAAGAGAAGCATGAAAAAGCTTTTTCATTGAACAGCTCATAGTTTGTTTTCACAGGGCACTACCAACACATAAACCGCCTGCATGTAATACAGGATTGAGTAAACACTCACTTTGGCTTTTCTCTCTCTGTCGGCTGGAGTATCTGTCCAAATGGATCTGTCGCCGGATTTTTCATCAGCTCTTCTCTTGAATGTTCTTGGGCCAAACCCAAAGCTTTTCAGTTCTGGAGGAAGCTCTGTCATCCATGATTCTCTCGTAACTTTCTTGGGTTCATCCTTTACAAAAGAAAAAAAGTGGAAAAACGAAACAAAACAAAATTGCCAGATGAATCAATTAACTTCCAGCAGAAATTACAGATTTTTCTTTGTCTTAATAAGAATTAAAACCATTTAGAAAAAAAATGCAGTAATACTGCAGCTGGGTCCACACAGAAAAACTGTCATGCAAGGAAAAAGACAAATATATCCACCAAAAAAATACCAGAAAAGAAAAAATACCCAACTTACATTGTCTGCTGAAGTAAGTTTTTCTTTCATTCTCTGAGCTCTGCGTTCAAAATCCTTAGTTACATCAGACTCCATTGGTCCTTTTGCAGGCATTGGGCCTATAAGGTTGTCTTCCTCTTCACTACTATCTGTTACCTTCCAAAAATAAAATATTTCTCTCAACCACAGTGCTAAGACACTCAAGAAATACTTTAACCTCATAGAGCTGGGATGATTTTGTATGGAAGATCATATAGATCCTACGCAATGCCACTGTTAATCACGCAACAAAAGCAGATTATCATTCCATATTAGTGCTGTTCTAGCAATTTAGCATGGACCTTCTGCTCCTGCATTTCCTGGGAGGCAGGCACCCCAAGGCAGGAACACTTGCAAACACAGCAGCAGTACAGGGTGCTGCTACTTTGTGCTGCTCTGCATGCGTTGCTGTAGCCTCTGTGGCAGTAAGGGGATTAGAAATACACAAGCCCATAGCTCTGCTATCTGGGCTTCACCACCACTAATACGTTTGGACACACCTCCATAACAACATCATGATTTCTCAAGCAAGAGGAATTCCTGTCAGCAAAGCTCACAGTTTGTAAGAGCACGAGGAAGACCAATAAGCAAGCCAGGGTACAGGCGGCGTGTATGGAATGACATCCTTGGGTCGCTCAAAGAGCTGCTAGTCCCATCTCTTGGTTTGGCCATTCACTTCTTCAATTCCTTTTGACATTGCCTTCTGAACAGTCAAATTACTTAGAGAACTTTAGAAAAAGTTAAGTTTTAAAGGGACTGAATATTAAGAAAAATCCTTCTGGAGTCAGGGTAATATACAGAAGGCTCATAGGTCCCTTGGGTTAAGAGGAGTAAAGATACAGAGCATGGTGGAAATGGGCAGAAGGCAGCAAAGGGGATACTGAGCAGTGCCTTGGAAGCAAGGAGATGATATAAGAACAGTGGAGAAGCAAACTTAGAGGTAGAACGAGACACAGCTGGGTATGACCATGGATCATGAGGTATAAGGCTTAACAAATTTAATGGCAGTATCCCATCTGAAAGATTGAGATGGATAAAAAATAATTGGCCATTTATAAGCACTAATAACACAAATAGATATGAATTTTTTTTTGTTCAGAAACATTTACAAATTCAAAGTTTCACATTAACCTGTCAATGCTTTAACTTTTACAGAATGACTTCCTCCCAACTTTTTTTTTAATGAACAGGAAGAATTAACTCAAACAAATAAAAAAAAAAAAACCAAACAGCCTAATAAAATAATTCCCTCTCTCCACATGCAAAGAAACAAAAGGCACCAAGATACAAAGCTTTCACAATAAATTGTAAAGCAGTTGAGGATGAAAGCCAAATAAAAAAAAATCCATGCTGGGTTTTAAATGAAGAAACATGTCTCGTTGCCTTTCTCATTAGTGTTAAGCTCAATTCACTCCATTACCTCCTGCCTCAAACAAGATGCAGTTAAATGAGCATCTCAAAATACTGCCTCCCTGCTTGAAGGAGACATCAAAATGAAGTGAAGAGTCAACCTGGAATTAGCTGCCTCTAAAGATGTACTGAAAAACAAAATAATTAAATACTAAAACAAAGTAATTAAACTCCAACAAATCATTATACGAGATTCAAAGGTTAAAAAAAAAAAAAAAAAAGACAGGAGATTACTGGGAAGAGGGAAAAAAACAAAAGCCAAGTTCAATGTAGCAAAACTGGTGCCAGGGATTAAGATCTGTATAGGAGAAAGACGATTTTTTTGCTTGCAAAATATATAAACAGCCCAGTTTTGACATTCCTGCCTCAAGACATTTGTCATTATGATAAATTGCTTGATTGTTACTTGGAGTTATAGCATGACAAGCATCTTAAAAATGTCAGACAATCATTCCTGATGATAGATTCTGACAAGGCTTGCTGTGGGAGGCAGGGGAATGATATATATACATCACGAGTACCAATCAAAAAAGTAAACTTCCAGAGTAGCCTTTGTTTCATTTCTTCTTAGCATACACCATAGCACCTGGGAACTAAACTAAAAAAAATGAAATATCTTAGAAATAAACAGAAAAAGTATGGAAACAAGTGATAATTTTTACAATGAATTAATATTTATGATATCCTGAGAGCGATTCAGCTGCATAACATGGATATCTGGGGTCATTTTGGACGTCCAGGGTGTCTTGCCTGACTTGGACATGCTGCTGCTCTGGGAGGAGGCAGGTTTCTCTCTTGCCTTATCTGCAAGCCTGATGACTCATATCCTTCAGGATGCTACGAGATGCCTGAGTTAGTGAGCTGAATCCTTCCCATGCTTCCAGTAGTACTTCAGTCCCACATGTTTCTCCTGAATATTCTTTAGTAATACAGATATTATTTTGTAGCCAGGAATTAGATGATCAGGTCTAGCATTTACATGACCCCATTGGAGCAGTCACACAACACAATGTACCATGTGTGTCCTTGCCACTGTCCCCGATCCTGGCGTGCCCTACCCCAAGCTACAGGCTTCCTCTTGCTTGAGAAGGTCTATTAGTGACATGGTAGCATCATTCTTGATTGGATTATTTTAAACAAATATATTTAACACCTGCACTAACAAACATATTAAGACTTTTTTTTTAAAATATACTCAGCAATTTCTCCCATCAGGAAAGGGGTAAAAGCTTGAACTATAGCTAAATATTCATTGAACATGTTGCTTTACTGCTTTAAAACCTTCACATTTTTGAACTTTGCCAAGATGTTCATTTGGGAAGAACATGTTATGACAAAACAAAACAAAAAAAATGGAAAAGCAGCAGGGAGAAGTACTCTGTGAATGGAGATGCCCAGCTCTTTTGTGAACAGTGTGCAAGACCCATTTAACAGTCAAATCACAACAAACCAGACCAGCTTTTGCCTGTTTCAAAATTATTTATGCTTCAGTATCAGTATTTGACTCCCACAGAAAAAAAAGAGCCAGAGATTTTCTGGTCTAAATCTGGACTGCCACGTTACAAGTAGGTCTGGTAGACTTCTTCAAGGTCCTACTTGTTTGAGCATTTCAGCAAGCTTGTTCAAAAGCAAGAGATGTCTGTTTCCACAAACCTGGGAAGAGAATTCTGATGAAACAGAAGGTCCTATGGAATATTTGTTACTCCCAGCGTCCTCTGAAGCTTTCTTAAAGCCAGGTGGCAATGCAGGACCTATAATGGGCCTCGAAGTGAAAAGAAAAAAAGGTTTTAAGTGAAAAAAAAAAAAAAGGAAGTAAAATAACCAACACAGACAGTACATTAAATAACCTTATCTTGCTTGGTGCTGGAACAATTTTTAAAGAGATTCACAAAAAAGTTTTGATTTTATGTGTCTCCTCTGTGCACATCATAGAAACAACTGAATTTGTAAGAACAGTCTATCTAAGCCTGGGAAGGCTCGAGCATGTGAACAAAACACACGTATTTTTTCACAAACTCCCTTTACCAGCTTCAAGAGCAAGGGAAGGCGGAAGCTCAGAAATACCTTACTCTTTGTCTAACACCAAAGGAGGATTTTGCTGTTCTTGCCCTGCATCACAGCTTCAGAGCACCTTCAGTAAACAAAATCAATGAACTGCTCCAATTTCAAATGTTACTTTTTTTTCCCTTGGGGCAGGGAAGACAGTAGAGGAAGCAGAGAAAGGTTTTGAAATCCCAGGTAACTTCCTTGATTTGGTTAACACAGCAACTCTGCAAAGAGTACGACAAGTCAATCGGTTCCAGAAACACAGAAAGGCAAGGCTCTCTCTTCAGTGGAGAAGACAGTTTAGAGTGTATGTTGAGCTGCACTTACAGTCCTGAAAGGACTCTTGTATAGAAGATCCACTTTTAACAGTCTGCCATACCCTTCAAAGGCTAATAAAAGTCATTAAGAACCTGAAAAAATCATCATCCAGAGAACTGAGAGCATCCTTGGAGTGCATAAGACAGAGACTTTATTTATTATGATCTCCAGTCTCTGAGCTTTTGGGCAATCAAACGTAACACAACATTAATTGAACTATTCTAATTATGTTCCTCTATTAAATCTCGTATAATCTAATCAGCACAGCCCTGCAGTAGTGATGTGTTTGTCAGGATTTGAAGGTGGAAATGAAAAAAAGAAGGAAGTCTTGCCAGAAAGATCCTGGTAGAGAGAATTCAGCTAACGGGAGGCAAGAGCAATACATGCGAGCTCAGGCCAAGAGAGGTTTCAAAGCCAGGCAAGAAGTCTGGGATAAATCTGACACTCCACCTCCACCTAGCTGCTGGCTGAGAGAAACAGCCTTTATTTTGTCCCTTCCTGTCTAACTTCTTAAAAACACGTTTTCGGTTTCCAATAAAATAAAATGATAAAAAAGAGTTTGAATGTCAACCCACAGAGATATACCAAAAAAAAAAAAAAAAAAGAATCCTTTATTTCGGTGTACAGACACCAAAATATATTTTGTGGACCAACAGATTTAAACCAAACTATAAATATAGTTTATTCTACTGAGAAATACCAGAACTTCTGCATTGTGGGCTCTATATCTGCAATCTCTGAAAAAAGAGTAGATATTAAATACCTCTGTCATAGCTCAAAGGCTCTAACAAGGAACAGAAAAAAATGGTTCCTCTACTCATCCTTCCCACACTTCCCATTGCTACTCTGGTCTTCCACATGAACAACCCTGTTGCTCAGGTCTCTCCTCAGAAGCTCATAGCTGACGTGATTCTGACAGATTCCTGGATGTCCTGGATGTCTCTGACCAAAGTGAATTTCAATGAAACCCAGTTGAACGCATTTTGCTGCTGTTGGCAAGCTTCAGCACCTACATACACGAAAACCTCTTCAGGAATCAAGCTTTCATTTAATGCATGCTGGACTTCGTACACGGCAAAGAAAGCTTTCTTGTGGTTGGACTTTTAAGTCCTCACTAATACAGGATGTGAATTTCACCATTTTCTGATGGTTAACTTCAGAATTTTAAGGTAACATTGCTTCCTCGCCTTGATGTGTAAGTATTTCTGGGAAACTTATGAAAATCCATCTCTGCCTAACTTTGGTAAAAAGTAACATTCTTTCCAAAGTCAAAAGAAATCTGTTCACCTAGACATTTTATGCTGGAATGACTTGAGCAATTTTTAAAGTCACAAATTGCCACGTGAGCTGCTCTTAATTATGAGTACTTGCTTTGACAAGCCTGGGAAATGATGTAAGTGAGAACAAAAACTTTTCTGAAAGAATAAGTACATGACACAGAGCTTACAAACATTATGTCCACACGAAATAAACAGCCTCACATTTGTTTCAGTCAGTGACAGCTAGACTGTCAGCTGGCAATGTGCTCAGTGCTGTGGGCAGCACGGCAGGGAGGCAGTTTGCAGCTCTGCGCCCGTGCCCTGCGCCGCTCACGCTGCTTGGTGTGACACTAACCAGCCTGCCAGGTGCATGGGGGTGGAAGGCAGATGAGGCTCTTCCCACACATTGCACCTTTCCCACCTATTCAGGGATGGAGGCTGTTGCAAAACAGCTCTTTAGTGCGTGCTAGACACAGTTGTGTGCGGACCTGCGACTAAGAAACTATTGGGAGCCCGTGATCATTTGAATTCCCCATACCCGCACACAACACCTCTCTGAATTTAAGTGCAGATATGCAGCATTTTGGAAATAAACTCCTATGCAGAAATAAAAGTTGGATGAGTATGCAAAAGATTAGGACTACACAATGGGAGAGCGCTTGTATTACTGTTCATCTCTCCAGCTTTCAGGCTACCAGTTACCTTTTCTCTTCCTCTTCCCTTCTGCATCACAATTTACCACAGCAGCATTCGTGTTAAAATCAAGAAGGCTCCCTCACCTAATACCAAAAGGTACAAGCATTTATTTATGTTGTATTATTAAATTTAATATTATTTTTTAGTGACTTCCCTTATCTTAAGGAAATACTGAGCACAGCTTAACAACATATTGGCTCACCTTCCCAGAAGTGACATCTCATATCTGACAAGTGGGTATTGATTTATTTATGTCAGCTGCCTATGGCTCTGAGGAAGAAAACAGTGATCAAGAGACTCAACCACCTTTCATCAAGGAGCCTTCCCTTGGAAGCAGTGATGTCAGTATGGATAATCATTTCAACTTATACAAGAAAGTACAAGAGTAGGGGGCTGAGAGACATGGTTAAATTATGAATGGAATTCATAACTAGCTTTCTTCTGTAGGTATTTTACAAACATGTGCAATCAAATGGAAAGCTTACTGATAAGGGCTATAAATAACTTATTTGTTCAGACATGACAATTGGCCTTCTAAAAATCTAGAGGATTCAGACTGGCTTTCCACCCGCAGACATGGAGACAGTAATCCTCAGTGCACTAGCAAATCAACAGCACTGTACTGTGCTATGACACACAAAAGCTAAGCATCCTTCTCTGTCTGGCCAGAATGAACTACATAAATATGGGTCCCTGTACCCGTAGCTTGTTTGTCCTACAATTTTTTGAGATATCATAAGAAACAGAAGTAGCTTGAAATGCAAAATATAAATCAGACAATTTCTATTATTTTTTTTATCTTTCTCTCCAACCTTCCAAACAGTACTAGGAGCAATATGAATTCTCTTTCAAGGCAAACTGAATCGTTCTGTCACAGTGCCACAAAATATTTTATATTAAATAATTGTGTTTTAAGGAAACAATCCTGAGTATTACTCCATTTAAATTACCTCTCTGGAGAATCATCCTGTTTTTTAAAACCAGGAGGAAGAGCAGGTCCAAAAAATCCATCATCATCATCATCTTCCTGAATTCCTTTAGGCTTTCTGTAAATATAAGGATTTCACTTAATAATTATCTTGACATACGAGACAATTATCTACATTTTGAAAAGGAAAAAAGAAACATAAAAACCATTTCAGAATAGTCTTATGTACTAAATATCTTGCTGTTTCCAAGGAAACAGTGCCAAAGGATCCAAAATAATTTGTAGCAATTAAAAAATTGGTAGCATAAGCCTCACTCCAAAAACACTCCAACATTTAAAAAATATATTCAGAGTGCTTTTGCTGAAGAAAGAAGAATAGTATAATGCTGAAATACCATTTTCTATTCAGCCAGTAATCTTATATTCAGCACACTTTCCACACTTGTCTGCTGCCTTTTGACTACTAGCTTTCCCAAACCAGTTCTACTGAGACTGAAAAAATGGTGGATAAAAGAACAGGAGAAAAGTCATTAGTATGTACTCCAGTGCTCATTAAAACAGCATTGTGTCCTTCAAGATCCTTATATATAAGACCTAATGCAAACAGACACAAGATCTTAACACAGCAATCGTGAGTAATTCATTCCACTAAATTGTGGTATGTGAAGATGCCTGTTATTTGCTCAACAACTCAATTCTTTCATCCCAGTTGATATAATTGAATATATAAACTCACGCCCATGAATAGTTCTTATGACCTTGGTGCAAAGCAGTACAGCACATGTAAGGCCAAATTCAGGTAAAAAAAATATTTGTATGATATTGGCTCTTTCTCTTATTTTACAGAGTTACACTCCAACTCTAATTTCTGTGTAATTTTATGTGGTAAATGCATCAAAGACCGAAGAACACACTAACTTGGGTGCCGGAACTCCTTCCGAGTCCTCTTCGGAATCTCCATCTGCTTCCCTGGGCAGGGGAAGAGGCTCCGAGTCGTCATCACTCTCAGGGGTTTCTGAGCTCCAGCTGCTTTTGTAACCCGGAGGCAGCGCCGGTCCCACGACTGAACACCGAGAATTATTTGGGATGTTCCATTAAACACTTCAAATGAGCATTATCCAGCACGATATTCCCCGAACACAAACCGACCTGGCATTCAATCATTACTGTGTCTAGCACTAAGAGAAGATATCTAAACAGGCAGATTTTATTCAGCACCACACTGCCAGGAACAACCCCTGCACAGAACCTCAGTACATTATTAATGCATTATCACACTAGCCACCTTCTGTACATCAGTTATCTTTTTATAGTAGAAAGGCCTGTTTTGTCCAACAACTGATTTGAAATGTATATGGTATAGGCTGGTATATATATATAAAGAAATAATGACTTTAATCAAGCATTTGAAGCTTATTACTGAAGAGTCAGATCTTTTGTGCATACACAGAATGGGAGGCCATAGATTGGTGCAATCTCATTGCCATCCTGCTTTAGCAGTGAGGGCTATTCCCAGTTCTAGCAGGCACAGACTTAAACACTCAGCTGAAAAAGGGATGACGCAGGCACTCAGACTCCAAAGAATCACTGCTGTCAGGAGACCTATGTGGTGGATTGAGCTTTCCTCATATCAATCAACTTTTCACATCCTCTGGAATAATGGGATATCCTAGTAAAGGAGAAATTCAGAGTCTTAACCCATCTGACGGGCATGAGCTGGAGCTGGTGTTGTCCTCGTCAGGGAGCAGGGCTATGGTCTGACTTGCTCACTTGGATATGGTGCCATACATATTGAATGCAGAAGTAATTTAGCCACATTCATGTGGTACTGAACTTAAATAAGTGCCCACCAAGCAAGCAGCTCGATACAGACACCCTCACTGGCTCAGCACACACTGGCTAGAGGGAGGAAAGACCAGCTAAGGTCCCAGCCTTCCCAAGACAGATTAGAACATGCAGAGACTGCACAGTTTACACACAGCAACAATGACCTATCCATAGAATAGACTTGATTGTACTGGCAATTTAGCTTCCCACAACACAGACCTATGCCTCCTTTTAAGATTTCAAACACTGATTCCAAGAGTGAAAGGACAGGGAAATATTTGGTGGGGAAAGGGCATTATTAACTCATGAATAGTCAAGGACTATGAGATGAGGTGCAACTAAATCATATAACTGAAGAGTAACAGGAACATCTCCAGTTAAAGAGCAATGACCTTTGTGATAGTGCAAAATAAACTAATTTTAAAATTCCAGTTTTAGCTGACCAAGGGTTGGCAGGAATTGAGACCTCCAAATGAGTTTTATGAAGCTTTTAGTTGCTTTTACTGCAAAACACAGAACAAGGGCAAATGATGCAGCATCACAGATCCACTTCTTTTGGCTCTATTTTAATGAGAATGACTTTAGCCGGGACATGCAAATCCATTTCAGCACCAAGGAGGGCAAAAAAAAAGAAAACAATCTGTAACAGTAAGTTCAAGATGAAAGGAAACAAAGAGATGAATGATAAATAAGAGTGCATGCTACTACTACAAAGCAACCCATTTCAGCTTGAGAATTAACATCACATTCAAGATATTCTTTTTTTTTTAGTTATTTTTTTTCCTCACATCAACCACTTTCACCCACTGGTGCCCTGGTAACCTGAAATAAGAATTTAATTTGCTCTGAATGCAGAGAGGATAAATAAAAAGATTTGAGGTGAAAGGAGCAACTTGAAATGCAGTCTGATGAGCCTCAGAGGAAGAAAGAAATTAGGAGTGGCTATGTGAGATGGAAAGAAGAAAATAAAATTATCTATGAAAGAAAATTGGATATACAGGCACTTTTTCACAATGCAAGTGTACATGTTTTCTGTCTCATGATTCTTTCATACTGCTCCCTCCACTATGTTGGTACAACTGTTTGTGTTGGCTGTGCAATAAATTGGATCAGGGAACTTATCAGGCATAAAAATGCACTGCAAAAAATCAAAAAACAAAATCAAAACAGCACTGCCCTGAAAGAATTGTTTGTTCATGGAATGACAGCCTAAACAGGACATCCAGAAACAAGACAGACAGGCATGGACTGGTTCAGCAAGAAAAATAGGCATTTGGAGCCTGGGGACTGGGAAATGGTCATTTGGAATGGTGAAAGAATTGGAGGAGAAATAGACTGGGAGCTACGAGAGAATGGTGATGGAAAATGAGTATGGAAACAGGGACTGAGTCATGGACATCATGAACAAGGATGGAGGATACAGATTTGCGAAAAAAAAAAAAAAAAAGAAACAGAGGGGAAGGGGTGGGGACTGATCATAAATGTAGGGAACAAAGAAGAAACAGTAAGGAGGTAGACTGAGATTTAATTAGAAGTCTGTGAATGAAATTCTCTGGAAGCCAAGGAGAGTGTAAAGATATAGATCGAAGTGGAAGCTGAGGTTGGTTCAAAGTGCCAGGAAAATAAAACCAAAGAGCTGAGAAACAGGCAGGAATGCAGCAATGACAGAGGATCAGGAAAGCAAAGAAATAACTAGAACTGAGAGCAAGCTCAGAGCAGTGAGTTGTCAGATGAGCTCAAACCCACTATATACACACATTTTTACTTTATCAAGTTCGGCCTCACCACTGTGAGGCACAAAACTGCCTTCTTCTCATTATCTGTAGCCATTTCCTAGCACTTCTCTTGTGCTGGTACAAGGAAGAGGCAGTACGGAAGCAGGGATGAACGGGTCATGCTCGTGTTGGCAGTGTTGTCCTTGGCCAGCGTCAAAGAAGGATCACGAGACAGAGCATCGGATCGTGAACGAGTCGCACATCAACAACATGGACAGGATGTGTGACTGTCCCACTAATGCTCGCTCCCCTCAGGCCCTGACAAATATCCCAGGGTTTGGGGACCATCAGATCTCCGATGCCAGCAGAGGACACGGATATCGCCTGACAAGGTCTGTTTGAGCTCCCTCTGGTGCTGATTTACAGGAGGAAAAAGCTGGTGCCTTCCCTTGGCTGCTCCATCATCTCTCAGGATGCGGGAGGATGAACCAACCCATGGTCACACTCTGCTCGTGATCTACAGCTTGAAACACCACTTGCAACCAGCAATAGAGCTGTATCCTACCCATACAAAGACAAGAAAAATGTAAATTTAAGAACAGATCAACAGATGCATTTCCTTTCATTTCCTGCATCTAACACGGCAATGTCATGTCAAAGGTGGGTGACATTGAAACTTATACTACTGAAAGAAAACTTATTGATGCAACACTCGGGGTGACTGCCCAAAGCTCTACTTTGTTGTTGTAATAAGAAGCCTAAACCAGATTTGGTTTTAGCAACAAAAAGCAGCAAATATTCGTGAGACCGAAAGGAGAGATGAAAAAAACCCTGTTTCTCTCTCTTTAAGAGTCAAAAGATCAAGTCTCTCTTACAACACAAGAGGCAACGTTTATGAAACGTGTTCTGGTGTGCCTCCTGTGCTGGGCAGGCCATGAGTGGGATCCAGGAACTGGGCGAACTTAACAGCCACAACCCGTTTTTGTGAGTACTTTTAATTGTTGCAAAAACTTATATATAAATATATATATATATATATATATATATATATAAAGGTAAATCTGCTCGGCACGCGTGCCCCCAAGCCGCAGCCAAGGTGTGGGCACGGGGGCTGGGTGCTGCTACGGTGCTGGTGAGGGCGAGCAGCCCGGCGGTTGGGAACGGAGGAGAGCAGAGGGGCGCGGGGAATTGAAAAATGGCGGAAAAAAAAAGAAAAAAAAATCGAAAACAAACAAAAAACCCACAAACGAAACCAAAGGACACCCGTGCAGCCCCCGCAGCACCGGGGAAACACGGGGGAGCCGCTGGGGGCCCGGGAGGAGCCGTTAGGGGGGCGGAAGTAGCCGTTGGGGCGCGAGGAACCGTTGGGGCGGGGGGAGCCGTTAGGGGGCGGGGCGCGGGGAGCCGGTGCCGGGGGAAGCCGTTCGGGGGGCGCGGGGAGCCGGTGCCGGGGGAAGCCGTTAGGGGGGCGCGGGGAGCCGTTGCCGTGGGAAGCCGTTAGGGGGGCGCGGGGAGCCGGTGCCGGGGGAAGCCGTTCGGGGGGCGCGGGGAGCTGGTGCCGGTGCCGGTACCGGCGGCGCGCTCACCGTGCGTGCAGGCCTCCTCGGGGCGGGCGCGCGCGCGGCGCGGGAAGCCCGGCGGCAGCGCGGGGCCGATCAGCTCGCGCGCCATGGCGGGCTGCGCGGGGGGCGGCTGCGCGCATGCGCCGAGTGCCAACGGGCGCCGCGCCGCGCCGCCCCGTTCCGTCCCCGCCGCTTCCCCGCTCGCGCTTCCGGCGCGCCGCGGTGACGCGGGGCTAGCGGCCGGCGGGGGAAGTGACGCCCTTGGCCGCCGGCGCGGTCCGCACGTGCAGGTGGTGGCGGCGGCGGGGGCGCGGCGCCGCCATGAACCCCTTCCCCTGGTACCCGCCGCCGCTGCGCGCGCCGCTGCTCTACCCGCCCGCCTGGGAGCCCGCGCTCTGGGCGCCGCCCGAGGGCTACGCGCCGCCCGCCGCCTGGTACGCGCCGCCCTACGCCGAGCGCCCGCGGGGCCCGCGCGCCGGTAAGCGGGGCTGGGGCGGCCTGCGCGCGGCGGGGCGCGTGCGGCGGCCGCGCCTAACCGGCCTTTTTCGCTTCTCCCCGTGCTCAAGGCGGCAGCTTCCCGCAGGAATGGCCGGGCGAGCAGGCGCCTGGCTTCTATCAGCGACCTCCGCCTGGGACCCACAAGCAGAAGGTAGGGAGCGCACCGGAGAGCCGGGGGGGCTCGGGGCGCCACTCGGGGGTCCGGCTGTGCCGCGTGTCCGAGCAGCCGGGTCCAGCCGGTCCAGTCTCGTGGTAACGCTTGGAGTCGCTGTGGTTGGAAAAGAGATTCAAGATCATCGAGTGCCACCGTAAGCCACTCACAACCATGTCTGCTAAACCATGTCCCTGAGTGCCTCATCTGCACAATCCTTGAACATTGACAGGCACGGTGACTCCACGGCTTCCCTGCGCAGCCTGTTCCAGTGCTTCACCTCTTTCCATGTCGAAATGTTTCCCGGTATCCAACCTGAACCTCCCCTGGCACCACTTAAGGCCATTTCCTCTTTTCCTATCCATAGTTATTCCGGAGAAAACACCAGCCCCCCACCTCCCTACAGTTTCTTTCAGGTAGTTGTAGAGAGCCCAAATGTCCAAGTGGCTTCACAGACAGATCACCTCTGTGCAGCCGCTGGGCACCCGTGTCCTGTGGCAACAGGCAGCACTGGGCAGGGAAGAGGCTCAGGATGGGGCCGCCCAGTTGGCCCCTAGGTTTGGGTAGCAGCAGTAACAGGGAAGAACCCGGTAGCGGGAAGAATCTAGTGCTATGTGACTTGCCTGGAATCTGAGTGGTTTCAGCTTTACCTTTGTGGCGCTTTAGCTGATGTTTAAAATCTTTAAAGTGCATCTTGATTCATGAAGTTAGTATCAAAATATTCATGCAAATTTTTTGCAGTTACGCATAAGGGTGCCAACTACTCTGTTGATAGTATGAATATGTCTTATTTTTTTCTCTTCCTTTCTTTAGCAAAACAAAAAGAGAAAAGAGCCAGTCTTCTCTCATTATTGTGATACCTGTGACCGTGGCTATAAAAATCAGGATAAATATGATGAACATGTTTCACAACATATGCAGGTTAATTTATGTTTATTTACACTTTGATTTTTAATTTCATGCCTGATATGTATTTAGCTTTAGTAACTTGTTGAATAAGAGACCTGTAAAATAAATTCATGAACTACAGAAAATGGTAATATGTTTTCTAAATGCTCTGTGTAGGAGAGCTCTTAGTAATATTTTGAGATTTATTGCTAAAGTTATTTTAAAGTTTTTCTTTGCAAAGTGTTGCTAAGTCATAGGAGTGCTGTGGGTTAATACATTGTCTATAGGATGTATTTTTTTTTTTGCCAAGATGGTTTATGTGGAAAAAATATCTTAAGAGTCTGCTCCTTTATTGCAGACAAATAACAGTTTGAAACTGCAGATCCTAGCAGACTTTCTCTTTTTAAAGTTAATTTCTTGCTAAATGGAAGCATGAATTTAAAAGTATGTTACTGTACTTTACTCTTTGTATGTTTTGAAACTATGTATTCGAAAACTGCATGTAATAATCTGTTACTGATTAATGTACTTGCAGCGTACTTGAATATTACTTTAGTTTAAATAATTAGTAGAAAAATGTTAACTTAATCTTCTTACCTTTATCTTAACAGTGCACAGAAGAAGGTTGCAATTTCAACGCACACGAGAAGCTAGTTCAGATACATTGGAAGAATGTAGGTATCCCTGCTGAAACCAAGACGTGAGCCTTGGCAATCTTTAGTTTAGTCTCTTATACTTTTAAAATTCTCCTTTATTCTTCTGTAGTGAAGAAGTACTGTGTCACTCTAAGAGCTGAAAACCTGTGCAAGAAAACCTTATAAATGATAATCCAGTGACAGCTCTATTTTTATAGGTTCACTTTCTAATGGCAATGCCCAATCTCAGCAGTACTGAGCATGCAAACAATGTTCTGTTAATGTAGGAGGTGACTATTTTATTTGTTTATTTTAATGTGGGTGAAATGCCTCTTCCTTAGGTGCATGGTCCTGGTGCTAAAAAAATAAAGTTAGATACTCCAGAAGAGATTGCTAGATGGAGAGAAGAAAGAAAAAAGTAAGTAGGACTTGCAGCCTGTGAATTTGCTCTACTCTATTTTCCATGTGTGACAACTGTGTGGTGCTTGAAAGGCAGCAGCATGTACTTAGTTAATGCCAAGTGATGGGTATGTTAAGTGCATAGAGGTTATCTGGGTGTTTATAGTGGGAGGGGAAAGGTTTGATTTGGGTACCCCAGGCCCGGTGATTTAGTCCTCCTTATAGCCTGAGCACTGAGATGCTTTAGGTTGGAAGTAAAAAAGCTAGAAATACCCGAAAAGGTTGTACTGACCATAACTGTAATTCTTCCCACTGTGTGCAAATTGCCGTGGTTTAAGTTATTAAGAGGCCACAGAGAAGTCTCTTCAAGTTAAGAACTTCATGCATTATATGACAGCCTTGTTCTGGATGAAAACAAAATCTGAGGGACTATTTGTCAAATGGTCAAAGCTCACGTTGTATCTGGCGCATGAGGTAAAGTTCATGAGGTAGAGTAGGTGGTACTTCTCATTCATCATGCTGAGGTGATGTTTAGCTTACACCTGCTTACCAGCACTGGCATACCTAAAAAGTTGCGCTGTTCCTCCTCAGGTCTAATCCCACTGACATTTCCAAAGTTAAACAGGCTGAAACTTCTGCTTTTTTCAGCAAATGAAAGATTTTTCCCCATTTCTGCTTGTGACTGGGACTGTCATCCTGTGAGTGGTCAGTCCAAGGCTTTTGTCCCTATGAGCAAGAGGCATTTTTGCAGTGAAAAGTGACATAAACTAAAACTGCAAGATCACTTTACATCTTGATACTTCCAGATTACGCTGTTCTCTTTTTTCTTATTAAATGTAAAACCAATTACCTTCAGTGAAGTCTTGCAGATAAGCCTGGTGTGGATTTATGTTGGAAAGCAATGCTAATGCATTCTCACTTTGAACTTGACTTCCCTTGGAAAATCATTATGTAGTAACTTTGTAAATGGAGTAGGGGATAAGAAGGGACAGAGAGAACTTTTTGTTACCTCCAGTTGTTTTTTGCTATATTTAGAAGCCAAATGTTTACCCTTGTAGTGGGGAATAGTAAATAACTGTCAGTGAAGCCACCTCCAAAAGAGAAGTTTGATTTCTTGTGCAGAGATATTTTTTTTCATACAAAACCACTTTCTTCCCTCCCTATCATTTGTTAGTAAAAACATATTCTTACGTATCTGTCCTGTAAAGACAATTATATGAAGTAGTTGCAGGCGATGTCTTACAATTTTCTCTCACTTTTGTATACAGAAGTTTCTGTTTTGAGATATTGATGGAATCGTCCCTGTCTAGTGGCTGACGTTAAGGTTTAAATGTTGAATAATACATAGGGCTGTGTATGTAAATATTGTATACTGCATGCTAGAGCATTAAGGAAACATGAATGAATATGCAGGCATGTTTAGGGTACTATTTGCTCAGGGTGTGCTGAATCAAAGCAAAATGTTTCTACAGTTAATTGTAAAGATGATGCTGTCTTTTCCTTGAGCTTTTGGAACATCTTTTGCTGGATATCACTTCTGCAGATCAATGTAACTTGCGAGGAGTACAGCTCTGTTGAAAACCTTTGCTTCCTGTAACATGGTGAAGTTGGTGGAAATTAAATCTTGTAGTCACTACTACCACAAATAAAAGAGGCAATATGGAATTAGGATCTTCTAAGCCAGGTCCACTAGATGGAGCAGTGCTGTGGGTTAATCTAGTAATTCAGTTGCTCTGTTGGCATCTTGTTTAGCTGTAACTGATGGGGACCCTGTGACTATTTGAGTGGTTTTTGTTACCGTCTACATTTCAAGAAGTTATACTAACAATCTCTTAAAAAAATAAAGTCAAAGGCGAGGAGAGCAAAGCAGCAAAAACTAACCAACCAAACAAAAAACCTCTGAAACTTTTGTGAAGCAAAAATTGGGTCTCCAGCAAAGAAACTGTTGAGTGTTGAAGGTCTGCTGCTGACTCACAGTAAACATAATATTGTAAAGAAAAAAAGAACGCCAGAGGGAGTCTGAATTATTAGGCAGTGTGGGCTTATAGTTGCAGGAAAAGCCTTTTTCTTTCTAGAAGGTCCAGTCAGAGCTAAGAATGAATCTTTTTAGGTCATCAGTGATATGTTTCTAAACAGGTCGCATGATTTAATGTGTTTATTTCCATGCTGCACCCTTACCATTTCTGCCTTGTTCCTTCAGCCAGTACAAATAATTAGAGGGTTGAGATTTGCTTTTTAATTAGTTGCTGTGTTGCTCAGCTATGTGTCTTGCTAAAATCTATTAGAAAGAATCTGTGTTTAAAGTACAGCATTTCTTTTTTGTAGAAGGTAAGGGAAGTGAAAGGGGAGAACAGGTAACAAGTGTCTTAGTTTAAGGTGTTCAGGCTCTGTTTTGGTCTCTTTCAGACTCCACACAATGTCCCGTTCACCACTGCAGCCTTTGTGTCTCTGTTTATCTAAAAGACTTTTTAATAGTTTGCGACCTACTAAATCTACAAAGCCAAACAATCTAGAGTTAAGCAGAGAGTGGTAAAAGTGAAGTCCTACAAAACCTTAGGGCTTCCCTATGTTTTGCAGGCAGATGGTTGTGAAATCTGACATCAACTTTAATCACTAAAATTGTTTTATGTGTTCTCACTTTTTTAATAATCGTCTCAAAGGGAGTTACTTACAGTAGATATACTGATGCATTTGTGTAGCATGTCAGAATATTATTTGCTATCTTTCATTATTTCCAGATGAAATCTGGATCCTGCTAGCCCCCATGTATGCCAACTGTTCTTGAGCAGAGGTTATTAGAAAGAATGCAGCAAGGCTGTTCTTGCATTAAACCCAATCTTTGAGCCTAGTTTTGGCTGCGTCTTGATATACATAAGAGGATTTTCTTTATCTTACATGCTGCTCATTTCCCCCTATCTTTTTCTAAATATATTGTTTTCTGGTCCAATTAAGGACTGTCTGCTACATTGCTTTTGGAGTATTTGATGTACTGAATATTCATTAAGTGAATATTCAGTAAAGGACAATGCTATCAAGAGACATACTTTTTGCTACTTTATGATCCTGTAGTGAATAAGAGTATCCCTACAGTAGTTTGGCTGCCTTCCTGGAGATTTTTTTCATAGTAATAAACTGTGATAAAGAAAAATAATTTTTTAACACCTATTAAAAGTAGAGAAGATAAAACCTTGGTAGATCAAGGTAGAAAAGGATGAAGTAGCTACATTTACTATGATTTGCTGGTGTTAATCAGCAATAAGAGTCCCAAGACTCACAAAAGCATTTATCAGCTTTCTGGGTCATCTATGTCACAGAATCCCAGGATGGCTGAGGTTGGAAGGAACCTCTAGAGATCTAGTCCAACCCTCCTGCTCAAGCAGGGATACCTAGGGCATGTGGCACAGGATGTCCACTTCATGCTTCGTGCTCCTGGACTATAAAACATATATGACTTTGGCTAGTAAGCTCATTCGATGCAAAATGTCTCTTCACTAAAGTATGCAAATAAGTGGTTTTGCTCAACATCTCTATTTTCTGTGTCTGAGAGCTTAGAGGTTTTTACCTGCTTATCATTTTATCTGCATGTGTCTGCCTGGCTTATGTAATGTACTTGCCTAAACCTGAACTCCAGTTTTTGATGTTATCATGACAATTTATACTGTAAGTCTTCTAACTTGGATTACAGTGAGGGAAAATGTCACAGTTATAACCCAGGGATGCCTTCTTTTTGGGCAGTACTGGATCCTTCATGAAATCCGCTATCCCTGTTCATCATGTCCTGATTTAAGTGAATTCTCAATGAAAAGGGAGTTAAGATTGTAAAGTCTTTGTGGTGGCTGATGAGGTTGCTTGTCTTCAAGCTCTGGCAGGTTGTTTAGAGGGTGTAGATGATAGAGGCACAAGTGAAATAGAGGGAAAAAAAGTCTATCTGACATGTTAAGAACCTTATTTTATTGGGCAAAGAGGGTGTACCTGCTGAGCAGGGTGTAAAACCAAGTCAACTCATCAGTTTTAATGTATGTTTCTTTAGCTAGAGAGATGAAGTACAGCCTCTTCGTTCTGGATTGTTGTACTGGATTGTTGTGTTCAGGAGCAATCTTCCTAAATTTGGTCTTCCTGAATGAGAGTTCTCTATACCCAAAACTTTCCCTCGTTTTGGCCCCTCTTGAATGCTTTGTGACTCTTCTCAGAAACTAAAGCTTACAGAGTATGTGTCTGCCACAAAGTTAGGTAAAGACCATAACATTTGCGCTGTTGGCTTCTGCCTCCATTTAAGATCAGTCCAATTTTGCTGCCTCTATGGGGAACTCTGGCTGATGCAGGAAGTTTTGTCAGCAGGTTTTGTGACTGCATGATTTGCACATCTATACAGAAATACAGAGCCACTCTGCATTCAGTAACTATGCACAAGTCAAAAACCAATAGATAACCCATGTTTGTTTTGTACAGACCCTCTCTTGCAGAGGAGTCCAAGCAGTGGAACTTACTGCAGCAGAAGATGATGCAGAAGGCTGAATTGATTTTTTCTTTCCTTCTTTTTTTTTTTTTTTTTTTTTTTTTTAATATTGCCATGAATTTGCCAACCAGTCCATGTTTCTTAAAACCAAATGCAACTCTTCCACAAGTCCACTTTGATTTGGTTATGGTGTGTGATGAGATGCCCAGTTGCCCTGGTATTGGGATGCTGAGATGGGTGGGCAACCCTGGCCCCTGGTTTTGCTTCTTGTTCCCAGAAGGGGCTGCTGGGGCTGACTTTCTCCCAGTGAGAGCTGCTGGTTTGTCTGTTGCAGCCTCATCACACAGCAGAGAGCACATGGGTAAGTGGGACCTTGTCTACCTTGTGCAGAGACCTGAAGACTTGAAAGTCTAGGTCTTGCTGCTAGCAAAATCCTGAGACCGAAAAGTAAAACAGCAGCCACTTAATTGTTGTGAACCAAGTAAAATGCTCTGTTTTCCAAATAGGTATGTTCTCTGCATGAGGTAGAAGTGAGCAAAATACTGCTTAACACTCTTGTTAAGGAGACTTGGAGAAAATGTATGCACTTCACACAGGTGCTGCTACATGCAGCCTGCTGAATCTCATTGCTGGGACTTCGTGGAGGAAGCAGTAACTTGCAGGAATGAAGGGGGAGGCCCCCCTTCCTCAGCCATGTGGTGAGAGCGTGTCTGAATATGTCCTTAATCAGCACAGCTACGGGAGCACTTTGAAGGCTCGTTTGCTCCAGGATTAAGGGTCTTCCTTTGTCCTCCAAAGAAGGAAAAAAGAGTGGTTAAAACAAGCTTGGAGTTGTTTTGACAGAGCCATAAATAAATAGTTATGGTTCTCCAGTGGACATTACTTATGTGAAGGAAAACACTCCGTCCTAAAGCAATGGAGAGCTGCCAAGCACAGGGGTCTTTGTGAATGAGACGCTCTTGAGATTACATAATTCAGTTCGGGCTCGCTGTTGGCTGGCAGTGCTGTAACACGGATGAAGAAATGCAGCTAATGGGGAAGTGCTGAGATAAAACATCATATCCCTATTCTCTCTTGAAAGCTCTATGTCTGGGTTTCTGGGAGAAATCCAATCAAAATAGATTTTTGACAGCTCATATTTGAGTCCTCTTAAAGAAGATAAGTTCTGTAATGTATTTAGGAGTGTCTCTTAGAAAACGCCTCTCATCTTTCTCCTGCTGTGCGGCTGAAGCTGTCATGTATCAACTTAGCAATCCTGTAAAATGGGGAGGATGCATGTGATAAGATTAAACATTTAAAGATAGATCAGTGTCCTTTTTGATATCTGTATGTAGTGTCTAGCTGTTTTGTGTTTCTTGTTGCTTCGTTTTACTGGGCATAAAATATTTAACCCCCCTCGTACTGTCCAGAAAAAGTTTTTTAGGGTATATGTGTGTTTCCCATGCCCCACTTTTATCTCAAAGCCCTAGGATTTAGTTAATTAATGTTTACAGAGCACCCAGCATAGTCATTTTAGGACTTTGACAGTAATTTACAGCAGGCTTGCGTGTCACAACCAGCATGGAGCTTGTACACAGGGAAGAGCCATGAGGGAGGGAGGAAGGTGGAGGCTGGAAGAGAGATGATTTGAGGTGATTATAATAGTAGATTTGTTTCGGTCTGCATGACTTAGCAATTTTTTCTTGAAGCCAGAAAGAAAAAAAACGCAGTAATATTGGTGAAATAGAGGTCAGTGTGCAAGCACAGCACTGAATATTGCTCAGGAGGAAATTTGTGTGCTTCTCTGTAGCTGTCGCAGTAAAGGAATCCTGTATGTGCAGTAGCTGTTCTTATAAACTCCTTCTGGTAATTAAAAAAACTCAGCTGGCTTCCCTAGAAGGAAAGAGCCTGTTACACTTCCAGGAAGCTCTTTAAAAATTAAATCGAGCTTTGTTTATATGGGATGTTGGTTTGGTGGAGGGTGAATTAAGAGATGTGCAGTAAGCCTTCTAAGAGCAGCTGCCTTTTTTTTTTTTTTTTCCCCTAGAAATTTTCCTACTGTGGCAAACATTGAAAAGAAGAAGGTGATGCAGATGGAGAAGGAAGAAAGGGGAGAGGTGCTGACTACTCCACAGTTTGGGTAAGCATTTCGAGGCAGGCTTTTTCACTGATTTCAGAAGGACCCACCTTCACTACGGTCTCTGAACACTTACTGCTCTCACTGTACACACTAAATGTAACTGTCCTTGAACACGGGACAGGTCATAGACAAATTGCAGATGTTCCTTTGTTTGCAGTGCTTTGTAGTACAATTTAGTCAAACAATTATACTAGAAACTTGCTATTCTCTCTGAATTCTGTACTATGCCTTTTCTTTTTAAGTACAATGTAATGGCCGGTTGTTAGAACACCATAACCTTGGGTTCTGACTAAGAAGTAAAGGAGATGGTATTCATGCAACATAATGAATCTACATGGTCTAATCCTCAAAGCCTGAAAAGAGCCAAGAGCAACTTTATGAGTGAATTTGTCTTTTTACTTCATTTTCAGATGATTAATGAGAGCAATGATCAGCTGAGGAGGGAAGATGTAACTTTATTTTCATTTTGCAGCACTGAATTAGTGCTTCTCTTACTTCTTTCCTCTACCGTTCATCACCTTTATCTATGTGCTACCTTTCTTTTGGACCTAATATTTACCCCTCTTGGGATTTTTTTCTCCCTCATATCGCAAATCATTTTTCAGTGTAATCCCAGCTGTCTTCCCTCAAATACTACTTTGTTAACTTCATCTGAGTACTTGTAAAAAGACAACTTTTAACTTTGGTAAAATCTTCCATGTCCCCAGAATAATATATCTTTAAGTAGAAAAGCTGAGCTGGAAGGCAAGAGTAGACTTGGTATGATAGAGGCTCTGGTTACACACTTGTTGTGTGGAAGGAAGGCAAGTTGGGCTTTGCCTGCATTAGGAAAGGAGGGGGAAGCCTTTCACCATGGTAAATCCTTAAAGACTTCTACCCACCTCCTCTCACTGGTTGCCTTTTGTGACTTTTGAAGGTCTAGGAATGGCTTATAAAAGATTGAAGTAAATTTTCCTTGCCCAAAGGATATAAAGTTGCAGAAGAACTTCATATGCAAGGAACCAAACCAAGGGCATTGAAACTTAAAACCCTGAACATATGGGATTGCGTCTGGAGATTCTTATAAACAAAGATGAGTTATGCTTGTTATGGTAACAAACTCTTTGTCTACAGATTGTGGGATTATTATTATTATTTTTTTAAAACTCCTGGGGTTTTGCTAGCGAATTGAGTCAGTATGTGTCAGTCAGCAATTCCTTACTTATCTGTTACATGTTTCAGTAACTTGACAGCTGGAAAATTGTTTGGAAAAAAACACCTCAGACTTATTGTTTGTTTGCTTTCATTTGGTGATCTTTAACTCTGAATTTAGAAGTCTGTGTCCTTCTTTTCTCTTGTTCCCTTGCTCCTCTTTACTCAGCTACCACTGCTACAGATCTGATAAACTGTCCAAAAAACTGCTTGTGCTCTGTATATCAACAGTAAAGATTTTGGAGTTGGTGCCTATCTGGCAAAATTACTGATGCATGAGGCAAAAATAGCATACAGCTTGTTCTCTGCAGGCTGTACTATTAAAGCAAATAGCTCAGTAAGATTTAGAAAGGATTAGATACTTAACACTTCTACAGCACTTTCCATTTGTGGTTCTCCGGAGTGCTTTACAACTATTAATTCTCGGTGTCCCTGCATATGAGATTAGAGATTCTGAGGACCACTTTGGCAGTCTGTGTGGTGTCTTGCAACAGCTGATTAATAGCACAGAGCTCTTTACTCCCTTTGGACAGGACATGAAGAATACATCTTCCAGGAGCAGGAGGCAGAAGACAGGCTGGCATTTGTTGGGATATCTGCATGACCTTGGAGTTTTTTTGGGTGTTCAGTGGTCACAGGGAATCAGAATACTGGTTTTATCTGTCAGTCAAGGATTCTGTTGAGCCTGTACTTGCTCAATATTTTATAGGGTATGCTGCAACATGCTGAATTTAGAGCCCTTTTTTGTGTAAGACACTAAAAATTCACACTAACGAAGTCCTCTGTCTTGGACAGAGGTAAATTGTGCAGGAAAACACTCATCTGCTTTTGTGGATGAGGCCTGTGCATGGGAAGATGGTGACTTGTATCTTGTTCCATAGGAGAACTATGGTAGGTGATTCTGTAAGAGCTGGGTATTCAGAGTTAGAAACTAGTCTGAAAAGACTGGAGAATGAAACAGAGGATGTTTTGTTACTAAATGGCTGTAAAACCACCTTGAATCTCGCATGCGCACAAAAACGATTTGATAGAACTGGAAAGCTGTAGAAGCGGAACTTGAGTATTGGGGGGGCTCTGTACAAGCAAAGAGATGCCTTGGAAAGGCTCTTCAACAGAGGTCTAGAAAATTGCATAAGGGGAAGAGGTAAATGTAATAATTTTATTTGCCCCCCCCCCCTTTTTTTTTTTGGTAAACCAAGAAAGTTGGGTTTAAGTGGTCATTTCAAGCATCAGAATGAAAACAAACCAGTGGAAGTCCTTTTTCACGAGGTCAATACCTTCCTGCAAGCCTTCAGAGATTCTCTAAGTTTTTACAGCATCCTCTATCATGGAGTGCAAAACCGTTAGTGTCTTAGACCATATCTGGCTAGAGATATTCCCAGTGAGAGCTGAAAACTAGAAAAAACAAACTGGAAATATTACGACTGATTTTTGTGCCCTTTACTCACCTATTTCTTTACGTATGTTCCTGGCTGCTTGCATGGTACCAGGTTAGAAATGCATAGGTTAGAAACACATCTTTGGGACTGTGTTTACAGATGTATGACTAGAAGCAGGGAGAAGTTTTGGGAAGAAGCTCTTAGCTAAGCAGGGTATTATGCCCTTGCCTAGGGATTACAGGGTCTTTGTCATGCTGTAGACAAGACTGAATGGAACATACTGAGCAAAATCAACCATGGGGCTCATTGAGGATTGTGAGATTTTTGCATGTCTTTTGTGGCTGAAATGTGCTGATGCTCATTTGAAGCCTTGTTTTGCTAAACGGAGTTTCTGTTGCCTGAAAATAAGTATTTTCAGGAAGTTGAAGTTGCCACTTTTATATTTGCCTTTCTGACCAATCCAATACACCCTACTCTGGTAGCCATGGATTGTGGAGGACACTTTGTTAGACTGTTCAGGTACCTTCCTTAAACATTTATTCTGTCCACAGAATAAGCTAAAACATCAGTAGAAAAAGCATAGCATGTTAGTTCTGTAACTTAGGAGGATTTTTTATATGTATATTTAATCACTTCCTTGATAGAAATTTCTTCTTCCTTCTTCCTTTTCGATCAAAGTGCAAAGATGAAAAGGCATGTGTTAGCTGGAGTCAGGGATAGATAATCATCACAACTGACTGTGTCAGGTGCCTGGGTGGATTTAATGCAACAGGATCCTTCATTGAGCTGCAGCCGGGAAAGAGATTTCAGCAATGGAAGTCGCTAATAGCAGATGCTTCCCTTTTAACTTCACATGTGCTCTCCCTGTTATGTATCCACTCATGGCTTAAATGCTGGGAATATTGGCTTTATAATGTAAAATTGCACACCGTAGAAGATGATAAAGGAAACTACTTAGCCCTCATACTCTTTTTGTGATTAAAACTTATGAACTTCAAACTTCTCTTTTAGGTTTTGGCTTTTTCCGTTTCCCTGTTAATGGGATGTTCCAAGACTGCACATGTGGTCCGATACCATGTGGTAGTCGAGCTGGAGTAGCTTCTGGCAGCTCTTTACACCATTGTCTTGAGCATGGGCTGGAGCCTTTTGGTTGTTTCAGTTGATTGTGGATTATCATTTTTTAAAATTTTGCTTTTCTCCAGCAAAATGAAGGGGATGTGGAAAGCTCCAGCAGATGAGGAGAGGTCTGGGCAGCAAGGAAGACAGAAGAAAAAGCAAAAACGCCAGTTCTGGAAGAAGTTTAAGAGAAATGGTGGAGGTGATAGTGTGCCATCACAAAGAAATCAAAATGTAGCTAATGGACCAGAAAACCATGCGTGTGAGCAAGAAGGTGAAAAACAGCCTGCACTGGAGTCTCAGGCATGCATGAAGGACGTGGACCCTCTCAGTCTACTGGCAAGCAGTGATATTGGTAAGAAAAAGGCACTGGAGGAAGTTTTATTTTAAGTAGTTCTAATGGAACAAGCTGTTCATTAGAAACTTATGGGGAGAGCTGGGTACTTTATAAACACATGTAAACTGTGTCCTTGAGTGGAAGTGGGTGAATTGGGCATGTTTATAATGGAAAATTCTGTTAGTAAAAAACTGATGCAAGTCTTAACAGCGTGTTTGGAGGAGAATGGTTAGGAGCCTGTATTTGTCACTGGCATCGCTGTACTCTGGCCTGAACAGTTCCAGGGTCAGCAGTGTCGTGAACTTGTAACTTTGGATTTAGTTGAACATCCCCGTGTCTAAAATCCCCTTAGAACTGCCTTTGAAATGGAAATTACTGTGGGGTTGTATCCAGATTCAGGACATGGTCTTGCAGGAGAAGGCACAGTGTAGTTATTGTGCAGTCTGGCTCAGTGCTTTGCCTGGAGAGAAAAGGAGGGAGCAACTCCTGCATTTCCAAGAGCTTCTGCCCTTGTAGGCTTGGCCTGTTAAGGAGGAAACAATGTCCTGTCATCTTTCAGAGGGAGAGGTCTTTCTCCTGGATGTCTGTATCCTACTGATGCACCTTCATCTGTGCTGATAGGAGAAGCTAAAACCAGTAGGCTTGACTGATATGGTTTGAAAAGAAGCGAAAATGTAAAACTTCCCTTCCATACTGAAAAGGAAGGAGTTTTTGCTTCCTCTTGGCCACTGCTGACAATTAGTCACTTAAGTATCTTGGTGGGCCAAATTGATCCTTTTACCAGCATATGGAGAAAGATCTGGTGGATGCCTCCTATGCATTGGATTCTCCTGCATGGACTGTGAAACACTCCTGTGCTGTGTCATCAAGAAGTCTTTAATCTCCTCTTTAAGAGGAGAGGAAGTTGGGATACAGGGTGTAGGGGTATCTTGGATTTGAAAAGTGTCTATATCGAGCATTTTGCTTCTCTTTCTGTGTATTTTAACTAACAAATTTATCTAACAAAATGGAGAAGTTCTTTAGGCCTCTTAGCCCCAACAGAGCACAGCTTAATTCTACCTTTACTAAGGTAAAACGTTTGCTAAAATCTTGTTCTACCTGTTGTTTCCAGGAATTAGGAGTGACTTCATTTTCATTCAACGTGCTTAGATAGGAGGGAGAGTGACTTGAGCCCTGGGGAAGTGACACTGCAGTTGCCGTAGGGAATGGAGCAGGGGTTGCTATGGGGCACCAGGCCTCTCTCCATGAGGCACTGTGTGGAAATGCTTCATTTCATCGTGGTGCTCATTTTGGGGCCGAACAGCTGCTGTAGGAGGACGCACAGGTACATGTGCAGCGCTGGAGAGCGGAGGGGGTGCCCGAGCAGTGACTGTGGGGCTGCCTACCTGCCTTTCGGGGACAGCGAGCCTGGCAAGCAGAGTGTAGTGAGAGAGGAGAAGTAGCATCAGAGCTGTTCAAATTTAGATACTGAAACGTTTGCTGGCTAGTCAGGGTTTAGAAAGTGCTGCCAAAAAGCTTGTGTGCAGCATTACATGTTCTGCCATAAATATTGCACAATAGCCTAAAGAACTAGCACCAACTTAGGTTACTAAACTAACTTATTTTACAAGACTTTTTCGCTAAAGCCAAAAGAGGAATAAAATATTTCCACAATAAAATTACTTTTAAAGACTATTAAATATCCTTTTCTGTTTTGAAATAAAACAGTACTGAGAATGTGAAAACAAAACTGATTTACTTGTAAGTGAATTGCTTACAAGTTTCTGTACTGTACTAATAAGTTTCAGCATTTTTCTTTTAATACCAGTTTTTGCTTTATCTAATTTGATCTTGATGCTCTCTGCTTGTGATATATTTTTTTTAAAGATGTTGCTGCTTTGATTCTTTTGAGCATGTTTTGTTTCTATGTGCTGGCAGCAATATAAACCCTACTGATGTAACTATTTATAATATAGTGAGCGGTGATGTAGCACTCTCAGAATATGGCATGTAATCTGACTTTGCTACCTATTTTTAGCAACAAGGTTAAAATGCATCCCTGGGAAAGGCAACGTCTGATGTTGAGGTTTTCCTCTTGAAAACATAGTCTTCAATTAGTGGGAATAAGAGCTCAGCATCCCTGTGCAATTTGCTTGTTCCACTGATCTCTTAGTGTTGGAGTACTAAGTATGCTTAAATATAACTGTATTCCCCATAGTGCCTCCGTTTTATTTTCCATTTTATTTAATGATAATCTAATTATAGCAAAGTACAACTGTTTTTGTAAGGTAAGTTCAGTTATAATAAGTAGAAGAATGCAGCACTTGCATATGGTATGTTAAAAAACACAACTGTGACTGTAAGGCAGTATTGAGGAGTATAATAACCGAGGCATGATAATAACAAACATGGTGCCACGAAGTAGAATTAAAAAAATAAGCTTCCTGTTTTTGCTGCCTAGGCACATTTTGTGGAGGACTCAGGCCTTGTCACCAGGAGCAGCAGCCCTTTCTGCAGCAGCAGTGTGTTCTTGGCCTCGTGCGTTTCCCCAAGATCAGTTCAGTGGCAGCTTCCTCTTAGCCTAGAAGGAAACTAAGGGATGGAGTGGGAGATAAAGACTTTTTTTTCACTTGTGAACAGAAATGGTATAAGAGGATTACACCTGTCAGCTCGAAAATAGAGATAGCTGAACAGCAGTGAATCTTATTCAGTAGCTTGTAGTACTTCCTGCAATAAGTTTTACTATCAAGTGGAAACTGTTTCCCAATAAATCTTTTTCAGTATTTTTAGCGACTTTAAAGTAATGCTCTTAGCAGTTTTGGAAAGCTGGTTTTACATATCAAACTGATTTCTAATTTTATGTCTAACTACATTAAAAAAGCCTACATAAAAGAAAAGCAACAGCCACCAAAGCAGGGTGTCCTACTTTATCATTTTGAGTATGATAGAAGTAACAGGTAGTTATAAGTCAAAATACTTGCAGATTCCTGTGTATTATAAGTGCTTACACATTTTTATATATATATGTGTGTGTAATTGCAGACACATTATATCCTCCGTTACAAAAAGTGCACCACCTTTGTCATGGGCTTCCCATGAAATTGCCTATTGATGTGGTCACCAAACCAATGCGAATCAGCTCCCCTGCAAAGAGAGGACAAGGCAAACAGGGATAGAGTAGAAGTTCCTATAAATACACGTGAATTTAAATCAAAGTTACTTTGCCAGGTAGCAAGAGCTTCTCTAAATCAAATTGCCTATTGCTACTGATCTGTTAAAGAAAAACAGAGGTGTAATTGTAATTTTTAAAATAAAGAGTATGTGTTTGCTTCTGTAACATCTTTCTAAGGAGTATTAGGCAGCTTTCCTGCTGTAATATTCGTGCGTAGGGAGATAGGGGTTGGGAGAGGGCATGATTCTTTTGTGTATGAAAATAACATTGCAACCAGTTTTTTTCTAGAAGTTTCTATAGGCTGTTTTCAGAGAATGCTTCTAGTAAAGGATTTTTAATATTTATATATATATATATATATACACACACACATATTTGTAAAATAAAATGCATATACTAATAATCGACTGATTAGACAATGCTTTTCAATAAATACTGCTAGTGTTAATGGGGGCAGGTTTCCGGAGAAAGATCCTTGTGCAAGATCAAAATGCCCTTTCCAGAGAATTCAAACCCTCATAAAGTTACAAGCTTATTTTTTGGGAAGGTTTTTCTGGTAGGTCCTTTCTGTTTTCCTGATGCCCTCAAATTAGGTGGTTTTGGTCCATTTGCCTCTGTCTTGTCTTCACAGTGTTCTTTCTCAAGGACAGTTTTAGACTATAAGATCTCATTTACTTGGGCATATCCATAATGCTCTGCAGGGATTTAGGTATTTAACTGTCTGAAGCACCACTGAAAACTGATTGCCCAATTCTGGGGCTGGGTGCCCTTTAGAAGGGTTTTTGCCATCGAAAAACTTCTTTTGCCTTTTAAAATCCTCCCTGTAAATGAGGAAGTTCTCCTTTTTACATTATTGGCTTTTGCAGCCACCCCCACTGAACTAAATCCAACAAGACTTCAAAACATATTATGAAATCCTTGCTCTTTCTTTACCCGCAGCTGATAATAAAACCTATAATTAAGTGCTCTGTGCAAAGACAGAACCAAAAAGCCCTGGGTTTTGTTCCCTCCTGGAGCTTCACCCGCAGGATTGTAAACTGGTGCTCGAACAACTTGGAATCTGTTTGGAGGGTGGAAGGTGTCATTTGTCTGAGATACCGAGCAATGGTGCCTAACACCGGTCTTGTGTATGGCTCAAATGGAGGTTTAGTAGCAAAGTTACGAAAGTGAGCTCTTGGAAAAATCCCTCTTGCCTTTTCTTTCCGTGCAGAGTCCGACAAGGAGGAGGAAGCTGCTGAAGACGGGAAGCTGGGAACAACTGTTGTTCCCAAGCAGGTCACCTCGGCCCTGACTTCCTTGTCGGCCAACTACGGCAGCGCGTCGGAGAGCGAGCCCGAAGGTGCGAAGGAGCTCGGGGAAACTGCTCTTTTCTCCTCCCCCCTTCTCTCTCCCTTCACCCCAAATCTGTGAACTGCAAACACGGATAAAATTTGGTTTAGGAACAATCTTCCCCTCTCATTGAGAAGGAGCTGGAAGGCTTCGCATTCAGCTTTATGCCGTCTCCCATTCCTTTGCCCAGGCCCTATGTATTTACAAATGCAGCGTTTATGACTGCAGTGGCCCAGTGGCAGGCTTGACGGCTGTGCCCCTAACTCCTGCAATCTCTGGGTTACCTCAGCTTCTGTTAGAACCTGCCAAAACTCTTTTTTTTTTTACAATAAATTGTAGAGAAATCATAGGTGCTAGAGAAGAAAATACAGCATATGAGCTGAGCTTATATTTAAGATGTTAGTTTAGTGCCAGTTCAGGGGCTGTATCTCAAAAATACTCTCCACTTTACTTGCAGTGGCAATGCAGGCTAACTGCTCTGAGTCAAAAAGAGGCTGGGATGAGTAGAAGGATATGTCATTATTTTACTCCTGCTCTGTTTCCCCAAGTCTGACCTCCAGTTTTGAGCATTAAACTGGGTTTCTGAGTGAGACATTATTTCCATGTACAACTACAACTCCCGATGTTGAAGAAACACCCACACTTGTACCACTTGTGCAGTCAGCCAGTGTACTCCACTGAAGTGGCCTTGTCCACTTACTGTGTGGCATCTAATTCCTGGTCTTTTTTTCTAGCCCTACAGCATAGTTTAGGAAATCCAGAACAAAGTTTCCTGGAAGATTGAGTGGGTTTCTTCCCCCCACCGCTTTGTTTGCCTTTTCCCACCACTGTGACCTGAGTTGAAGGGTGGAGATAAAATTTATTTGCTTAGGGTGGGTATCGTTAAACTTCCCGAGCTTCTTGGAGTCAGGCAGTTGGAAAAAAAGGAGCCTCTCTTCACTCTCACTTCAGATCATATTTGAGGAGTGCCAGGAAAATGCTCTTACACTCACCCTGTGAACTAATTTCTATGTCTTCAAGGGTTTTTTCCATAGAAGGCTGCTGGATGGTGCAGTAAAACTTGAACTTTATAGCCCTTGGATTGGATGCTTCTCCGAGTGTACGCTGTGGTGGGAAGAGGAGAGTTTCTCTCCTGCATCCCATTTCTGTAGGGTCTCTGCTTGCCTCAGATTTTGCTTTAGGGGAATGTTTGCAGTATCAGTGTAAGGTAGGAAACTCTGCTGTGTCTTGCTTTGCTGGTAGTTGCTCTGCCTTATCTCCCTAGATGGCTTAAAAGTTAGAGAGGGTCTGTGAGGAAAGGGAATTGAACTTGGGACAATTCTTTTCTTATCAGTCAAATGTGCAGCAAGATACTGTGTACAGGAGGCAAGGCATTTCAAAGTGATCACTAGCAGAGACTTAAGTCTGTTCATCTCTTGAGGCTTCCCCATCCCCATTTAGCTGAATTTAAGCATCTGGGTTTCCTTTCTGTGAATATTCAGAGAAAATTCTTTGTATTTAGAACAGCAACAACAAAAATCTTCCCTTTCTCCAAAAAGCCTTGCCTGTCTTTACATCAGGGCAGATAGGTAAGAATAGTACCAATGACCTGCCAGTGCATGGGGTGTAAATATGTTAGGGAGGTTTTAAAAGTTTGAGAGCTGATTTTTTTTTTTTTTTAAAGAAATCCCTGTCAAGATTGTAGCAAAAACTGAAGAAAACCAGGCTGTGCTCAGCAATGCATCTCAAGCTACAAGTGTTCCTCAGAATCCAAACGTGAACCAGGAGCGTGCGGAATCCACAAATGCAACGTTAAGAAGCTCCAATTCAACTGCAGGCCCCCCCAGAGGCCCTGACAAATGGGGAAGGAAACTGTTATCCCTCTTCCCGAAGCGGCGTCCAACTCTGCTGGAAATGGTAATGGTTTTAGTGCTAAAATAATCACTGCTCTACAGAAGTAGTAGTTTTAGGGAGTGTTGCCTTGTCAGGAAGTCATAGTGATATGTTAACAAAAGCCTTGTCTACAAATAAAGCGAGTGTTTTGCTCAGTAAAAATATAGTTGTTTAGTAGGCAAACAGAAATACTTTGGTGTGCATTCAGGTAACGGCTGACTTTGAGTGTCTCAGAAGGGTAACAAGGGATTTATGGGGTGACTGAGTCCAAGATGATGTGATTCAGTTCCGAGTAACAGTCTGCAGCACCCAATCTGGGAGCTCTTGGTGGCTTTCTATGACCCAGACTAAGATTTGGTTAAGATTTTATTGTACTTAATACCCTAAAGCAGCATGAGGTAGGAGGTCAGATGGGGTAGGCTGCCCTTGCACTTCTGTAACTAGCCAAACTGCTGCTGCACATGGTGTGGGGGACAGCAGAGTTGCCCTGGTATCTGCGCTCCTAAACAGCCCAGACACTCAAATGCTCCCGATGAGGCACATCCTCAGTTGCAGATGTGGGAGAAATCCCTTGATAGTTTTTTAGCACATGCTATCTTTCCTGCCAAGAATTAAAGCTGCCTGTGACCGGAAAGGAAGCGCTTGGCCTTTGTGCAGCTCCTAGTCATCTCTATCTCTTGCTCTTCAAAGCTGTTGGTGATCAAAGCTGGGAGGACTCAGGAAAAAGTCCTACATGCTGAGGGAGGTGGCATAGGTGTTGACAGAACAGAAAACCTGGATTGTAGCTTGGCAGTAGAATCTGTTTTTAAAATTGCATTTTTTGCCTTTTTTGGCCTTTCAAGGTTCAAAACGGTTGTTAAAGGACATGTGCTAGCATGGTGGATTGCAAAAGAGTGCCCCACATTCACAGGCAGGTGTCTGCTGCCACAAGCAGCGACGAAAGTGTTCAGGAAGCAGGGTTGAAACTTTACACACAGTGGATCCTGCTGAGAGCTTCTCCAAAATGTGAAGAAATAGGGTTGCTTTAGGAGAGGAGAGAAAAAAGAAAGTGAAATGAAAAATGCCATTTTAGCTGCCAGTGCAGGTAAATATTGAAAGTGAAACATCTGCATTTTATAGACCAGCTGTCACTAATACAGCTTAGTAACTGGCCTAAGTAGAAATAAGTACCCTTTTCAGTGTCTGGTTAGACCCACGGTTGAAATTTATACCAGGAGCAAAAAGAAAAAAAGGCTTCTCTGGGCCATTACAGGCCAGACTTACTCAAAATGTTTACTTGATTATTTGCAAGAGATGTGTATTAGTCGTAGGTTTAGCTACTTGCTGTAAGCCTGTAGCTTGTTCAGAGTATTAGTTCTGCTGATACTCACAATGAGAAAATGTCCTTCAGCTGCTGTCTTTCTTGTCTGTTTTTTATACTACTAAAATCAAGGTGTAGTGATGCTAAAGGAAATGAGGGGGTCTCCAGCATTCTAAGTAAGCTATTAGAAGATTTGGTTTGGTAGATTATGTCCCAAAATAGTTATTATATTCAAAACCAAGTTCTGAGAGTACCGTTTACTCAGTTCTCTAATCAAATGTTAACAGCAACCCAAAAAGTCTGAATGGTGCTAACGGAGCTATCGTCATGATGCCCTGCTCCTGACTCTGAATTCATACACATGATGTGAGAACATGGTGCTCTGAGTCTACACTGGGGAATAATTGGGGAGGAAATTCCTGATATTTAGATATGTTCACCAGCTTTGTTCACCTGAGCAGACGGAGGTTGGTGCTTTAGTCCAAACAGAAACCCTCAGATTTGGCAGCTTGTGCTTCTTGACCTTAGCTCATTGATAGGGCTCAAAGAGAGGTCCTTAAATGTTTGTATGTTGAATATACTGGGGTTGTTTTTGGTTCAGTGGGATGCCCACCTGTGAGCACTGTACTCGGCTGTGGCCTTTCGAGGCTCTGCAGGCTGTATCTGCAGAGCACTGTTGCAGAGGTGACATTAGACCATGAAACTGCCCTGCTTGAGCCACTCACTGCTGCCCAAAAGGCAGCTCTGCCCCTGCCTCGTGATCAGGGATGCCTGATCCCACCCCTGTGATATGCTGAGCCTTCTGCTGACTTGGTTCAGCTTTCAACCCCCCACGCAAAACATTAGTTCCCCCCATCAGGTTCCTTTTCCACTAATTAACCAGTTAAACTGACACAGCAAGGGTTCTGATCAGCACAGGAACTGATTCAAGAGAAGGGACCGCGAGTTTTTAGACCCCTCTTGCTGGGCAGTCAGGTTACAGCCCAACAGGCTGCGTGATGCTCCTCTGAAACAAGCACGTTGATTTTACCAAAGCAACCGTGAAGTCACTGCAGGTCACTGAGTGTGGCAGTATGTGGCTTTCATGTGCACTCTCTACATCTCTGTTCCCAGGCCTCAAGAGACCGCTGTGTGTGCTTAAAGGTGTTTAAAATTGCAGTGCACCTTGCTGGGTGCTGATCAGCAGGGGGAACGTGCATCACTTTTTCCTCTTTCTTCCCAGTTGCTGGCCCAGGACATCCGGCACGAGAGGAACGTGATTCTGCAGTGCGTTCGGTACATCGTCCGCAACGACGTGTTTGGACTCCCCTTAAAGGCGGAAGCGGCAGCCGAAACGGAGCTTGGGCAGGACTCTCAAACTGCAGCCGAGGCTTTGGCGGACAAACTCCACGGAGCTGATGGCTCTTGTAGCCCTCTCCCTCGGTTAGCAGGAGAGGGAGATGCGGTGTTAACAGCCCGGAGTGAGAAAGCGCCCGTAGATCAGACCTCACAGAAGCCTCCCTGGGTAGATGAGGAGACGTGGGAAACGACAGCAATTCACTGTGAAGAGGCGTTATAGAAAGTACAGCCACGGCTCAGCTTTGCTACCTGACTGACACTTTTTGAAAGACACTAGTATAACAAAATTGCAATTAAAAATGTATATTGAGAACTGCTAAAACCACTTTTCTAATCTGTCCTACGTGAGGTCACCTTTTCCTTGTGACAGCAGCATGCATGTTCAGTAGTTGCTTTTTCCCCGTGAATGAAAAAGGGCAGGGACCCAGACCGTGGTCTTCACTTGAATTGTCCCTTGATCCCTGCTTTTGAGCTTAGAATTTGGAGCTCCTCATTTTTGCTAAGAGGAAATGAGTCAGAATTTAAATCCAGTGGCAAAGTGAAGTGGTGTTTGAGTGAATTGGCTCTCCCTCATCCAAAGTCATGGCCTAGAAGTCTGGAAGTATCTGGGTTTCTGGAAGTATCTGAACATAGTTTTGAAATGATAATTGTGTCATTTTTTTCACCTGTTATTGATGTGATAAAACGAAGAAATGGAGGAAATAACTGACTTGACACTAAAAGTACTACACCTCCCTGAACTAATCTTAATGTGCTAATTAAATGGAGGAATGGAAAGACAGCAAGGATGTGAAGTCATATAAGAAGCTTTTTTAAAAAAAGTGGAGTGTGGGGAAGAGTAGAGTCAATAGCTACTAACTGCTTTATTTTTTTTTTATTTTTATTTTTATTTTTTGGACTTCACCCACCCATTGTTAAACCATAGGCCTTAACTGCTGTCATTGGCATTGCCTGACAGATTTAACTCCTGGAGCAAACTTACTATGGAGAATAATAGATTTAATATACTGAAGATTTCTAAACTTAGCTATGTATGTGTCCCTTTATTTTTCACATGCACTGGGAATTAGAATTGGCCTTCTGGAAAAATGTCTTCCTTGGGATGTTTTTATGATGTTCATGCAGCATCTAGTGATTTTTTTTTTTCTTCCTGGAATTGTGCATTCAGTCATTCTTCTGTGTAGTTGCACATACATAAGCTGTTTTTGGACGCAGAAAAACCATCAGCTAAGGTTTAGAAACATGTTATATCTTTTGATTACATTGTGCATTTGTTTGTCAGAATCCTTGTAATGTGCAGGTACAAGTTTGTCACCTTGACACTGAAAACATGTCCTAAAAGTAATTGATAACCAAAACCTCCACTGAAGAGTAGATCTCCGCACTTAATCTTTTAGTCATGGTTAAATGTTGGAGTTAAATTGCCTTCTCAGGGATTGATCTTGCTTGTTTTCTTCTTTGATGGAAGCCTAGCCGTCCATACCATGGCCTAAAACATGAAGATTCACGTGGGGCTTTTAGTTGCCTAATGACTGTATTTACTGTCCTGTTTGTTCCTTTGCAATTTGTACCATTTATGTGATGATACATTTCACTTGTGCAGTGCAGAAAACAAGGAATAGCTGGAAATTCTGTCCCACTGCTCTGCTATTTATAGTTGGAACTGCATATTGTGTTTGTAATGCACTGTCTAAATTTATGGGATTATATAAATATCAACACCCTTGTAAGAGTTGTGTGCCTTAAGAATATATGCGTAGAAAGGATTGAAGCAGCGTGATCGTAAACATTTAATGCTTCCAAGGCAGATGATTCATTCTTAGCATGATGGTCCCACGAGCCATCTCGTTCTTACTAACTTGCACGTGGCTTTTACAGCATTGCTGCCATGGAAGTACTAGCAAAGGAGTCTTGATCATGGATATTTGGCGTTTGACTGGAACCTGGTGTCTGAATGGGTTGATACCACAATGCTGTTGAACATAAGGAGGATGACTGCACACGCACTTTAAACAGAAATGGATTTGTTTTTCTCTGAAATTACACTTTAATTAGCCATTGCCATGCACCTCTCCCAACAAAGTTGGTTGCAGACTCTTTTTTTTTTTTTTTTTTTGATTACAGGTCCTGGTCCTAAATTACAGCAAATTCAGATTTAAATTTTTCTATTCTTGTCATTCTGGATTTAAGAATAGCAGACATGCATATGCTCGTGCACACACACACACACAAAATGCTATGTCAGAGGAGGTCTTTATGAAAGTCCTTCCCACGCAGATTTGAAGATGCAGGTTTCTCTTGGGGAAGATCTGCACAAGGCCTCCATGACACACCAGATCATTCAGATGATAGTGTAGGACTTGCACTGCATATATGCAAAACTGCAGTTGGTGTTTTAGGGATGAACTGCTTCTGCTGACACCTACAGCAGATACACAGTGACATATGGTGCTGTTACAGTGAGACAGGCATTGCAGACTTGGTGATCAACAAGTTAAACTTCCCCATTCCTTCCTCTCCCCACTTTTTTTGTGTTTTTTCTAAGCCATGCTCAGGCATTGCTGCCTCTTTCCTGATACTCCAGAATGTGCTTCCTTAGTGCTTCTAATCCAGTTTTTGGATAGCAACCTGGCTCCCATAATAACCTTTTTGTTTTTTTTATCCATTTTTGATACTGTCAAATACCTACAGGCTTCTCCTGTCCCTGCAGGGCCCATGGTGTCATCTAGACGGAGAGGTGGGTTTTTGGTTGCTCCTCCTTTACAATAAGATGTCTCTCTGGCTGTGTAAGAAGGAACCTTTGTTTTTATTGTGCTGCAGGAACTGATGCTTTTGTTGTGCTTTTTTTTTTTCCTTTTTTTTTTTTTAATTTTTGCAAGACTATTAAAATGCCCTACTTCTCAGGCTTTGTGACTCACTAGATAAAAATATTCCGGTGGCAATCCTCATGCTTTTGAAATTTTATTTTTACCTTTCTTCTTTGATAACTTAGCTACTGAAAATGTAATTGTGGGTGTCTAGTTTAAATTTGGTACTCTTGGGCTCTTTTTGTTTTGTTTTTTTAAATCCATCTCACTGACTCAGTACAGTTGAGGGGAAAAAAATAATTTTATAGCTTCTTAACCTATACTCTGATCATATTCGTGATGCAATTTAGGTAGTCCACACTTTACTGTGAACAAAGTCACTTTTGCTTTAGCGTGGCTAGAGTCTGTGCATGGGATGAAGTAAGTGTTCTGTGTTTTCTAATCAGTGAAAACTTCCTTCAAGACCTCTTGGTTATTGGGACTTTGGTAACTGCTCTTTAAATTTTGAAGCCTCAATCCTCACTCCGAGAGCATCAGTGACACATGGTGACTTGATTGGCCTTGTTTGGGAGGAAGATGCTGTTTCTGCTATCGCTGCTCTGAACTTTTCTGTCAACAACTGGGTCTATTTCTGTGCTTCATTTATTTGTGTGACTGCTAATCCCTGTGGAGCAGTGCGCTCACTATCTAGGAATAACAAATAGTTTTTTACATGGGAGGGAGAAAAATACAGTTCTTAAATGATTAAAAAGCTTTTTGAGGAACACATGCAAACTGTTCTGGCAGGTCACTATCAAAAATAGAAGTTCAACCTGGACTGTCACATTCCTCAAACTATCTGGAAGTGACAATCCGGCCTATCCATGGGCTGATTGATGCCAGTGTGAAGCCACTCCTGGTAATGTTTAAAAGCATGTGCTTTTGGGGAAGGTCCCCCTGGGCTTAAAGAAAGCAAGAAGTGCAAGCAGCAGGATTTGGAAAGCAGCAGGCTCACTCCCTGGGGAGGAGGTAGAGCAAATAAGTCTGGAAACTCCTTCCAAACATATTGAGAACAAGCTGATGATGAAGCATCTACAGCCTTCATCAAGGAGAAATGCTCCTTGGCCATCTCAATGGCCTATGATGATAGGACCTGCATGGTGGGTGTTTATTTTGACTTTGGCAAGGCTTTCAACACAGTCTCCCCTAAACTCATAAGGTGGGGGCTAGATAAACAGCGAGGTAGACTGCAAACTGACTGAAGGGCTGGCACAAAGTGCTGTGATCTGTGGCACAAAGTCCAGCTGAAGATCTGTCACCAGCAGGGGTACCTCTGGAGTGATACTGGGCCTGATACTGTTAAACATCTTCATTAAGGACCTAGCTGGTGGAGCAGAGTGCACCTTCGTCAAGTTTGCAGAGGACTTAACTACCTGGATAAATGGGTGTGTGGGAATCTCCGGGGTTCAATAAAGGGAAATGTGATTGGTGAGTTAACTCCATATACCGGTACAGGCTGAAGAGCAGCTTTGCAGGAAAGGCCATGAGGTCCTGGAGGACAAGTGGACAAACAAACCAAAAGATGGCCAACAGTACCCTGGGCTACATAGGCATCACCATTATCATGAGGTTGAGGAAGATGATCCTCTCCCTCTGCTCAGCCCTGCTGTGGCCTCCTCTCAAGGCCTGTGTCCAGTGTTGGCCTCTCCAGCACAAGAAACCCATGGAGCTGCTGGAGTGAGTCCAGCAGAGGGCTGTGAGGATTACGAAGGGGCATTTTTCATGAGGAGACGCTAGGAGAGCTGAGCCTTCACAGCCTGGAGAAGAAATGCTGAGGGGAGGTTTTCCGAATGTGTATAAATACCTGAAAAGAGGGGAGAGGGGTCTCGGTGATGTTCAGTGACAGGCTCATAGGCAGCAATTGCCATCTGAAACACAGGAAATTCCATTCAAACCTGGAAAAACAAACAAACAGACATTTTTACTGGGAGGATGACTGAGCACTAGTACAGGTTACCCAAAGAAGGTGTGGAGTTGCCATCATTGTAGATCTCCAAAACGCAAGTGGATGTGGTCCTGTCTGAGCAGGGGCCTGGAGCAGCTGGTCTCCAGAGGGGCCTTTGAACCTTGACCCTTCCCCAGGTCTCTGGGCTGCTGTTCAGCAGGCATGTTCAGTGTGGTGACTTTGTGTGGACAACTGGCAGTTCTGCTCCTCCTGAAGCGACGCATAGGCCCACAGGGCTGAAGGTTTGATGTCAGGAGTCAAGCATTGCCAAGCAAGGTACCCGTGTCCAACAAGTCAGTGACCTGGATTTTTTTTTCCAGCATCTGCCTTTGTACGACCTTGGATTTCAGCTCTCTTCGCTTTACAAAGAGGGAAGCTGAGCGCTTCCCTCCTTGTGAAGTAATTTGAGATAGATGAATGAAAAATGCTATGTAAGTGCTAGGTGTTGCTGTTACGTGGTGAGGTGCAGAAGAGTTGTGTCACTCTCGGTATTTATTTATCGATGCAGTCTGGAATACCTAAAAGAAACTCCCACTCTTCCTCCTTTTCATTACACTGGCTTATGTTGTGCGACTCTCTTCCTAAGTTGTCCTCTAACTTCTAAATATACCCTTCAGACTCTTGCCTAATAAGATAGCTTTCTTGGCATAATATAATTTTTCCATCTTTTCTTTCTTGTATACATATTTGTATGGGCTGCGTATGGGTATGGGCTCTTGTATAAAGGAAACACGAGCCCAGTAAAATAAAGCACCGAGGAGCATCTGACATGTCAAAACCTCCAAGTGGTAACAATAGTAGGTGGTGGTTTTGCAGGAGGATTTCATCTGAAAACTTTATTTTGAGTTAACTAACATCATCACGAAGAAACTGGTCTACATATTTCTTGCTGTAAATGAGACAAGAAATTGGAATAAATGCTGTGTGTTATCAGAGGAGAACAGCAAGCTCATTTTCTGTTTGTTTTAGGAAGGTACAGGTTAAAACTGCATTCGCACATCCCAATGCAATTCTGTTACAAAAATACATGTACTGCAGAAGGTGGCTGCAGATTTTCTGATACGCGTGCTGCTGTGTGCAGGGTATTTGCAAGCTGCGGCCAGCAGTGAAATACAGCGACCATTGCAAGTGTACATATTTGGTCTATATTTTCTATATTTTTGTATATTTCTATAAATATTATAGAAACATTTTCTGTATTTTTCTCTAAGTGTTGTGATCTTTTCATGACGCTCCTGAAAAGTGGTGATTTTTTTCCAAGTGGGAAGGATTTCACTGGTGATAAGACATTTTCAAATTGGCTATTTTAAATGCAGCAAAATCGTCTGTCTCCTTTCCCTGGCCATGCAAGGCTGTGCTCTCATTTCCAAATACTGGGTGATCTGCCTGAATGATGGAAATGTAACCTCAGTTTTGGACAGGATAGAAAATAAATCAGCAGTATTTGCATGTGCTGATCCACTGCTCTTGTGAGCAGAGGGCACCTCATGTCCCTGGCACCTCATTTAGACCAGGGCGCCTTTTAAATCTGCTTCCACTGCAAACCTATGGGCTGAAATAGCTACATTTCCCATTGGATTGACTTGCAGAGGGATCTGTGCAAGTGAGAGTTGCTTCATTTCCAGTGATGGCCCTAATAAGTCATAAAGAATATAGGCTTGGGGTTTATAATAATTCAAAGGAGAGGTTGTTATGCTGTTGCAGTGTAAAATTTCCGAGATCCTGGTTGAATTAAGTATTTCTTTTGATTTAGAGAAGGGCATTTCTTTTCTATTGCCACGAAAGCGAGGAAGAGGAGCCCGGCTCCTCCTCGGCATAAGCCCTGTCATCCTCCCCTGGCACAGCCTGGTGCCTGGGAAAAGGGAAAAAGCCGGGAGAGGAGCATGTGCCCAGGTTAATCTCCTCCCGAGCTGGTGCTTTTGCTGACGAGACAGCTAATTAAAGCTGCCTGTTTCCCCTCCTGCGCCTGGGTCCCCAGATCCAGCCCGCATGCCTTTCTTCCTGGGCACCATTAAATACATTCAGCCTGAATTTGGGATAGCAGTGAGATTATTTCAACCACATTTCTCGAGGAGTACTGTGTGGCTCAAACTCTTTGTCCTGCTGTATTTAATTCCGAACCCTTTTCCTCGCCCTTTTTGGTCTCCTGGCCTAAAGATGTTGACTTCCCAGGGCAAGATGTCACTATTGCAGCAGGCGACGCCGGAGCAGAGGAGGCGCCCGTGCGGTTGTAGCCCTCGGAAAGCGGAGGCTGTGTCCCAGCGTGTCCATTACAGGCAGCTCACACCCAGGTTTGGGGCACGGCTTTTGTGCTATGCGGAGATACTGTTGCTACAAGTCTGCTCATGAGAGGTGATGAAGATCATCTGCCCTTGTGACACAGAGAAAAAATACCAACAACGTGGTTAAAATATTCTTCTCTAATGCCTTTTGGTTTTGTCACAAGGCAGGTGTGTTTTGCATTTCGGTTTCCAATAGGTGTCCCTCAGAACCTCATATTCGTGAGCTGGAGACCTCCGTCCACCTCCATCCACACATGGGAGCTCTGAGCTGGTATTGGAGGATGCAATGTCCTCTGAGCAAACCCAAAGGTGACCGGAACCGACCTGCCTGATGCTGTGTCTAATGGGCAAACGCGGCGAGGAGGGAGCAGCATTCCCATCTGTGCAAGTATTTACTTTTAAAATGGATTTTAAAAACGCCTTTGCATTGCATTTGAGCACAGACATGGGTAAAATGGTGTAAATCTCCAGTACTTGCAAGTTTAATTAAAATAATATCTCTTTTGGCATTGCAAACTGGTAATTTATCACCTTTTGTGTCAAGAGGCATTACTTTAAATTTCCAGTTTCAGCAATAGCGGTGAAGTGGGAGTACCAGATTCATTGCCAACATCCAAAGTGCATGTTGACCCTGAAGTTATCCAGGCTTCTTATTCGAGTCCCCTGGTTAATGTTATTTCTCTTCCCTTATGCATGACATGGGCTGGCTCTTACCTAGCACTGGTGCTTCTCGGTTGCATCTTTGGCAACCTGGGCCTGTGTTTGACCAAAAGTCCTTGAGCGTGTCCGGAGGCAAGGAGCAGGACCTCATTGCCCCGTGTTTACTGCTCGCTTTGCCACGTGGCAGCTGACCCTGCCGTCTCCAGCCTGGCTGGGGCTGCCTATTTCAGCTTTTGGGGGAAAAGGCGTTGCAAATGCCAAGGGAAAACTAATATTGTGTGGAAGGTGCCGAATTGTGAGCAAGGCCTGGATTCCAAGCCTCCCTCTGCTCCACGGTCGCATGGAGGTGGCAGCATCGCCTGTCCCTGAGGGATGCTCGATGCCGTCGTCCTCCAGCCTCTCGGGCAGAAACCACATAAATGTCTCAATAAACTCGACCCCCTTTCTGGCCGGTGCAGACAACTGGCAGGGAAAACCCAGAGTGTGAACGCTGTAATGAAGCTTTCCTTACACAGCCAGACACTGCATAAGAAAACCTGTAACGTCAAAATTGCTTTTCTGGATTTAGAAACAATTGAGTCCTTGTGGTTTCCAAGATCGGAGGCGCTGCGAAGCACAGGCTGTTCCCGGCGAAGGATTACCGAGTTCAGCCGGGATTTAAGCAAGGAAACGCACACAGGATTTCCTTTTAAAAGTCTCAGGCTTAAGTAGCTGTTTTGTTTCTAAACTCAGAGCTGAGAGTTTTCTGTATTTTGTTGCTTTTTGCTTGCTTGACATGAGGGTGAGCCCTTGCCCTTCGCAGGAAGCTCCGCGACGTGGCCCGTGCCTGCCTGTCACTGCAATGTGCCCAAGCCCCATGACACATCGGGTGGGGAATATTGCAGTTTTAGTGTCTCTCTTGGGCCCCAGTACCTGTCCCAAAACCCTGCCGTGGTCCTGGAGACCCTGCTGGTGGTGGGAGGCTGGTGGCGTCTGCTTGGCCTTGGGTGGCCTTGTCATTGGACTGACGTTAGCCAGAAAGACCGATTACAAAATCAGGGTGATGAGCACTCTGCCCACTGCGAGCTCATCCATTTCCAATCGAATTCCAAGCCAGCTCCTAGACTCAGCGCTGCTCCAACATCTAGAAATTTCCAACATTTCCATGGCCAACCCATGTCAGAAAGACCTGCTGCCATACTAACATGCCACACCATGCTGTGCTAGAAACGTTCTCCAGACGGAATTTCTTGCTGAGGATGTTCCAGTCGTCAATCGAAATATTTGAATATGCACAGATAACAATGCAGAGGAAGGTCACCAATGGAAGAGGATGTCCGATGCCAGCGCCTATCTCCTGCACATACAACAGAAAAAGGAAGGGAGGGAATGGTTGGGCTCAATGATCTCAAAGGTTTTTTCGAACCATAACGATTCTGTAAGGATGCTAAGAGGGAAGGAAGGGCAGTATCCACCGAATACAAGTGGCTCCAGGTTTTAATGCGAGGGTAGGCTGTGCTTCATCTAGCAGCACTAGCGAAGCCGGAACTTTGGCCCACTAACACGCCGGTGTCGCAAGGCCAGGAAGACGGTTGTGTGACCCAGTTTGGATTTACCACTTAATTCATCTTTTTCAGCACTATAAATAATTCAGCCGATGGCAGTTCAATGGTGATAAATAGGGCAATAAACCTCATTCTGTAGCAAAGGCTACAAAGCAAGCAGTGCTTTTTAATTGACTGTTGCATAGTGACTAGGAGAGGCAGGGAAAATTCACTCAACGCGGTGCACACACAAATGTCAACAAACAAAAGTTCCCCGATGGCTTTGAAGTTGCCTGGAATAATTCAGCGCTTATCAACGCAGCGCGCGGCGCACAACGCTGTGCTTTCCTCGCAGAAGACTGCGTTAGATCTCAAAGTCTTTGCACAAACTAATTTAACTTCATAGGACTGCTGCAAAGGTTGAGTTTTACACTATGCTCCCAGGAGCATTTCTGCTGCCTGCTGAATGAGGCTTGTATCTTTAAGAATGGCCTTTTCTTTTTCTTTTTTTCTTCACACGTGTCTATATTGAGTTTAATTTTAATAGTCTGCTCGATAGTTCTGCAGATAGCTGATGAGATCTGGTTCAATGGGTTACTGTGCCACGTCCGTGCCCGGTACTGTTCGACTTGCAGCTCTGAGAAAACTGGGATCAGGGAATCACGCGCGTGCGCGGTGCCCGCGCTGCTGCACGGCTGGCTCTGCCCTCCCGGCTGGGCAGTCCCGCGTCTCCCTTCTCCCCGACCGCATCCCAGCACGCGGCGTTGGGGCGACTCGTCTAACGGCCCGTTTAAGCTTAAGGGCTTGGGATTTCTGGGATCTGCAGCATCTCTAGACACTGCGATCCAGCAAAATCACTTCTTGGCTGGGAGCAGCACCCCCAAGTAACGGCAGAAAAGGCTTCTCCAGCCTCCTCCCCAAGAGCTGGGATTGCTGGAAACCTGTCACCTTCAGCGGCGTCGTGGCCACTGCTGAGAAGCGGGGAACTTATGGGACAAGACATGGGAGAGAAGGGGAGGGAGCTGGTCCAATTTCCCTCACCAGCCAAGTTCTGATATATGGCCTGGGGAAGGAATGCCCTTACTAAGGGCAAGCAAATAAGGGGGTGCTGACTTGTAAATACCTGTGCTTTCTCGGGAGAAAATGCCCAAGAGACAGATGGGCAACCAGCCTTTGGCTTCTGGGCTCTTTCAGACGACACTGTTTATACCAGCAGCCAGCGACAATATCTAAATATACGTCTAAATCTGTAACTCTAGCCACAGGCATCAAAAGGGTTAACCACAATAAAAATCTAGCTTGTCATTGTGCCTTTTCACTGAGAATCACTCAAGTAGAGATTTTCCTTCTGACTTTTGTAGCTGAGCTCCAATCACTTGAAGGCGTTTTTAAATTCAGGCCAGCATCCCCCTGGGACTACTCTGACTTTTCCTCCTAGTTCTTTCAATTTGGTGTTAAAAACGGTTCTTCCGAAGCCAATTTGATCAACCGATACTTTCCAAAGCAGGCATTAGGGTTGCCTCCCACTTGATCTTGGCAAAGCAAGATAGTTTTATTCATGACGTTCTTGTAATGGTTTTAACTGCATCGATAGTAAAAACGTCAGCGCTGGCCTCAGCGTGGGGCAGAAGGTCAGAGCAGGAGCATAAATTGAGCAGGCCCCGAGCTGGGACGAAGGGTCGCTGGAGCACGCGGTGGCGGAGAAGCTGATGCACGTCGGTACCCGGGTGGGTAACATGTCCCTGCGGCTGCAGAGCGAGACGCCACCTCTAGCGCTGCTGAAATAGGAAGCCCTGCAGTACTGGAGGAGGGGTTTTCTCAAAGAGGTCACGGTGGGGCGAGGAAGATAAGGGATAAGGAAGGGATGGGGAGATGAGCGGAATGGATGGGGGAATGACTGTCTCTGTTTTTTTTTTTTTTTTTTTTTTTTTTTTCATCCAACTGATTTTAATCCCTAAAATCACTGCTTGATTGATGCGACTATTGCTTGCCAGGGGTGGCCATTTGCAACTGGAGATGCTAACGTGAGTATTAATCTACAAGCAGCTGGCTCTGCTGCATGCATAAGCATTTGTCTCCAGTAGCACCTCTTCCTCCTGGGGACAGGAAATCCAGCTGTAGGAAGCCAAACCCAAGAAAGAGGCCTGTATCCTGGCCCTTCCCCATGGCACAGCAAACCTCTCATACTTCTAGTGTTTTTTGTGGGATGGGTACTCAGCCCGCATGCATCTTATTGATGGATGCATCGCATGGGAGGCTCTCAACTCAACTCCACCAGTTCAGCTTTCCCCGGGTTCTCCTCACCGTGCCACCTCGGCTGAGAGGTGGGTCCTTGGGTCCACAGACCAGCTGAGTGCAGGGCCAAGTCCACGACATGTTCCTGTGACTTACTTACTCTCTTTTATGTGCAGTGAAAGCAATGCGAGCCTGCAGCTGTACAAAGCTGCGTGGCTCTAGTAACCAGTGCAGCCCTTAAATGTCCTTCTGTGGGGAATGGTTCCACAGTGCGGAGATGTCCATAGTGTGGGCCTGTGGTGTCCCTTCTCCTTCGGGCTTGTCAGTGAGGGGGTTCTTAGAGGGGTGGGCTGCAGCAAACCCAACGTATGGAGGCTCCAGCCATGGCGAACGCAGAGTTCATTAAGTCTAGGGGAGTACACCAGGGTAAACCCCCTTTCTGTGGGCTGCCCCATCCAGAGTCCCACACTGTGGCCTGTACAGACAACAGTTGTGATGTGTCCTAGCTCTGCAAGGGGGTGCAGAGCTTTTAGGCAGGCAGCTGCACCAGAACATACATTAGCTCTTCAGCCGTGGGGCTCTCCTGTGTTCCCTCTCCAGCAGTGTCCGCTCCTGGATGGGTAGTCCCGTAACCACCCTGTGCAGATCTCCATGAGTGCTGGGTTTTAGGATGATCCCAGTCGTTCCGCAAATGGTCCCAGAAGACCAGAGCCAAATTATCAGAGGCTTTGAATCTCATTGATACGGAGACAGGACCACGGAGGTTGGAGAGTAGAGCAGATCCATCAGGCATCTGGGCTTGGAAGGGAAGGGCGTTCAGGTTTTCAGGGTTAAAATTCACCAAACTCACTTGCAGACCTGTCCTTTAGCTACCACAGGACCACAGCTAGATGTGCTGCATGTCAGTACCTTTCTCTGGCAGGCCTGAAGAGCAGGACTGGGTTGAGCTATTGCTGTAAAGCTCTGAAAAATAGACCCCTGAGTGCTAAACTAGGACATGGCACTCCACAGCCCGGATCAGCCGTGGCCTTATCAGCCAGAAGGTGTCTGGGAGGGCTCCAGGGGAGCTGTGGCCTCCTCCTCAGCGTGTCCCAGGGTGGTGCATGTCCACCAGGCTGCGGGCACGATGCCTCCTTCCCCCACGAGCGCCGCAGCCGCATCCAGTGATCCAAGTCAAGCCCTGCAGTTACAGACCCACTGTGGAATAACGGGATGAACACATCAGTCGGAGCTGCCATGCTGGAGTACGTAGATGCTCTGAGGGGCCTCTGTGCGTGCTGGAAACAACTTGTGATCATCTTAGTGGTTTGTCTTTGTGGCGAATTGAGCGTCTGCTGGCTCCAAATGCTGCTTAAGATCCGGCCCCTCCTTCCCAGCCTCCTCATCTGGCTTGTGAAAGACAACTGTAAATGCACTGCGAACCTTGCTTCTGCAGAGGGCCTTGGAAATGAACACAGTCGTCAAGGCTTTGCTTTTTTGTTGTTTGCAGAGCAGCCTTGTGCTGCCAGGCTCTGTTGCAGTGCAGGGCACGGGTGCTGCCGCGGCGCCTCCGGGCTCGGGCCTTGCGGGCTTTTAGTCATCGATGACCAGGATGATTACACACTCGGTCCTGGATGTGTTCTCTCCTCAGCAGCAAAAGTGTTTGTTGCCATGGATATTGCTTTGTCTTTGGAGACACATAACGAAAATGGATTTAAACAGACCCTTGCAGGCCAATATTTCCATAGGAGCAAATGCACGTCTTGACGCTCCCTCAAATTCCTTTACACGTTCCTGATGCAATGACTATGAATAACCCCGAGCTTTCCACTGGGGAGATAACCAATGTCTCTTAACTATAGGGGAATACGGAATAACTCTCACAAATTACTTTGCCCAGGTCCAGAAAGAAAAATGAACATCTCTGATTGCTGCAACCTAAAAGATCAGGTAGAAGTTTCTCTTGTTTGTTCTTGACAATTTGAAACTTCTTTTTCTTGCCAGTCCTATTTTTTTTTACAAGTGCTTTTCAGTCTGCGATTTCCAAGATGTGTCGTATTGCAGCTCATAAATGGACTTGTGTTCTGGGCAAACAATAGTTGTTACTGTTTAACACAGAGATTTGATAAAATTTGCTAATGACTGCTGCAGAAAACGGGCAGATTGAGTGGAGACAAGTTTTTAGTTTCTACCCAGGAGCAAATCTCCCACTCCCTGTTTTATGAATTTCATTAGGTGGAACTAATTAAAGGGATGTTTCTTATTACTAAGATGAGAATCAGCCCAAGAGAAGCCCAGGGAGGTTTGTGCGCTGCAGCACAATTGCTCCGCTTTTGAACGCAGCGAAAGCCTTGTGTCCTATTTAATTTGACATTCCCTGTGTTTGTTTCCCTCCGTGACTCATAGCACAACACTGGCAGCAGGCCTAGGAAGTAGGTTATGGGATCTGGCGTAGGGACACTGGCCACTTGTGTTCCAAGCCTGGTGCTTACATTGCACCCCCGGGCACGAGAGCAGCCAGGTCCTACTGCCCAGCGGGCCGGGCCCGCCAAAAATCATTCCTGGGGATTGCACGAGGGCTCTGATTTTTTTTCCCACCGATGGGAAGGAAACACATTAATTTTCACACTGGGGGGATGAAATGGCTGGGGATGTAGCATGTGGAAGCAGCTCTGCCTTAGCTCCTGATAGGGACCCAGAGCTCAGATCTTGGCTTCCTCCGTCTGAGGCTACTGGAAAGGCATGGATGTTGTGCCACCTTTGTGGAGTCTGAGGCCGAGAACACTGGTGATACGTCCAGGGAAAGGCTGGGTAGTTCATCTAGCATTGCTCTTCGTTTGGTGTTCTGCAAGAACCTACAGCAAATCAAACAAGGGGTGGGGAGAGTCCTTTCAATCTGCATGGATTTTACCTAAAAAAACAACAAGGCAGAAGGTACAGCTGGATGCCAGGCTACTCAAAAGCCAGTCTTCTTAATTAAGGCCCTCTTCGTAGAAAGACCAGAGACAGGATTTTCTTTCTTTTTTTTTTCTTTTTTTCTTTTTTTTTTTTTCCTGGAAGATGATGATTATTTGCAACTCAGTGAAAAAAATGAGCAATATTTGAGGAAAGCACCATGAGAACGAACATTTGCAAGAAGAAGAAATGGCATTAGAAGATGTCATTAAGGTGTCATTAAAATATATTCCTCTCAACTTTCCAGATAATCATGCTGGTTGCTTTTTCCATCACTTAAAACAATGTGTGCATTTTGCAATGCAGATACTGAAATGGTGTGTGTTTTTGTTTGTCTTCTGTGGGAATATAGAGCTAAAACCTAAACTGACTGCAACTTATCTCTGAGCAATCTGCAGAGTAAGAGGCCGAGGGCAAGATACAGTTGTTTATGCCAGCTTGTGAAGATCTGAATAGTGAGATTAACTTTGAGTGTATTTTAAGTATTAACTCAAATTCAGCTAAGTAATGAAGCAGAACAAAACCCCTTCTTCTGACTAGTTTTCTTAAAAAAAGAAAAAAAAGTTGTTAAAAAGCAGACCCTGCAGACCACCATCCAGTGGTCATTAGAAACAGTACAAATAAACACTTGACTAAAAACCAATAGTTTGCAAACTAACCTCAAAGTTAAAAGAAACTGTGGACCTACAAAAAGAAAAAGAAGCAGGTCCAGGGAAGTCGGAGGTGTAAAACCATGGGGCCTAGGGTCAAGGTTGGGAGGAACAGCTGGAGTTCCCCTAGTCCGACCCCCTGCTCATACATGGTCAGCCAGAGCATGTTGCCCAAAAATCACGTAGAGGCAAAAGCACGAGGGCCGATACCTGGAGCTGTGAGTCCCTCCAGCCAAGCAGCTGGTCAGATCACTTGGACTTCCTAGACAAAATTAACACCATTCTTAATGGCTCTCGGGTTTGAGAAATGAGGCCTATCTCACAGAGCCCAGAGCCTCTCTGGTGCTCCCCTAAGTAGCAAAATACCTGTGTGCTCAGCTACCAAACGGCAGGGCCAGAGGAGCATGAGGGAGAGGAAATTTCCCCGCAAAACCAAGGCAGCACACACCTACTTGTGTATATTTTCCTGGAAATGCTTATTTGTGTTGCATCTTGCTCTAAGATGCTCAGGGGAAATTTTAGAGAACACTTAATTCTGCTCATAGCAAAAAGCTTCTTGTTTTCACTTTTTTATTTTTATTTTTTATTTATTATGAGCCTTGCAGGCTGTAGGTGTGAAGCAGCCAGTGTTATTTATTTGCAAACTCACTCCAGCTCCTCTCTCTCACCTTTTCCACACTGCGCACAGTGTCTTTGCTGGCAGCCTCGTGGGCCGTTTCCCTCTCTTTTATTTATAGTTACCCAGTGGAATGTCTCTGGGGCCACAAGGGTACTCGAATACATGGAAAAAAAAAAGTAAAAAAAAGTAAAATTACGGCATTAATATGTTATTTAGGTTTTGTTTTTTATGGTTCTTTTGCAGACTGGAAACAAAGAAGAAAGCCAACAGTGCCTGCCAGCTGGAGACAGGCCACAACCTGAAGACATGCACACACACACACACACACACACACGTCACCCAAATTCCTTTTTTTCCCTTTTTTTTTTTTTTTTTGAATATGTGACAACAATTTATTTAAAGCTCCTTAACCAGCTGTCGAATCCCCTTCTGCAGAAGGGGAAATTCAAGAGGGGGTGATGGCAGAGACCCCTGCAAGTGCTTGCGGACGGGCGCTCGCAGCTGCCTGCTCTGCACGGGCTCCGCTGGAAAACACCACCAGGGAATTGCTGGAAAACACGTCCAGGGAATTGCTTCATCGGCTGCCGGAGCTGCATGTTCTCTTCCTCCTGAGGTGTCGTGACAGAGAGCACACAGTTGTTGGAGAATTCCTTCAAGATGATGTTTTTAACTGGACTGCCTGTTTTGATGCTAAATGCTGCAAAAGGGCAATCACTCCTGCATTGTTCAAGGCCCTCGAGCAGCTTAAACTCTGTAAATGCTGTTGCTTTGGTTGTTGCAGGATCCTGCTCAGTTTAGCAGGAAAACATTGTATTTTCAGAAAAACAAAACAAAACAAAAAAACTGCTTGTCTTTCCAGGCAGGGGTGTCAACTCTTCAGCGCTGGCTCTTTCTTTGCAATAATGTGTTCTTCCCCAAAGATGCAATTTTCTATGAAGAGAAGCATTACACAAAGGTATGATTTTATCAATTATCGTGATAAAAATTATGAGGCTTCCCATGGTAGGTTGATTTTATTTTTAGAAATGACATTTTGCCCAGCGTTCAAATAATAAGCACCATACAAGGATAATTTCCCCCTCCCTCTTTTTTTTTTTTAGTCTTGTGCATATAAAATCAATTAGTTTATTACACTGAGAGGAATTATTTGTCTTCTTACCTATTCTTCCCTCCTTGAGCACTGATTATGCCACATGAAAAGGTTGTGTGTCAGCAGGATGCCCATTAAAAATGTAAGTGCACTCTTATTTTTGGAGTTTTAGCGTGAGGTCAGACGAATCCAAATGGAATAATCTGGCTGCTGGGTTGACAACTGCCGTCTCACTCAACCCTCAACCACATCTAGTTTTGGTCACCTGACTATGAGAAAACACCTCTGGTAATAACCTTTGATCCCCTGCTAAATGTTATATTTTAAAAGTACACCTGAAAGATGCTCAACAGGGGGTGACTACATAGGAAATGTGCTCATTAATATTCTTACTTTTCCCAAGTTTAGGAGATCAGTCCATCTGCATGCAGCCTTGCTGATCTGTCTTCAATTATGCAAACCTCCTTATGCGTGTGTAATTTTCGCATGAAAACAGGATCTATCATCATTAAGCAGCAAGCTCCTGAGGAGCTCTGCCTCACCTGAGGGTATAATCCCTTGCTTGCAACGTCCCAACTAGCTACCACTGGAAGGGATTAGGACTCCAGGCTGGAGAGGAGCAGGAGCGAAGGAACACAAAAAGCTAACAGGTGTTTTTCCCTCCCACATTAGAAGGTCTTTAAGACATTTATTAAAAAAAAATAGAAGAATGAAAAAGAAAAGCTAGGGTGAATCTATGCCCACAGGAAGCTCGTAAGTGAATTTGTTCCCTACGTGTGTTGCTAGTGTCTCCCGCTGTGTGGTTTGGACCCCATTACAATGGAGCAGTAGGTAAACTGTGCAACTGGAAGCAGTGATGGCTGTTGTTTGACATGCTTTTCCTGGGAAACGAGTGGTTTCCCACTAGCACAAGGAAACATTGGGACTCAGGACTGAGGGGTTTAGCCTGGGGCAGCTCGGATCCTGCAGGTCCCACCACACAAGGACAAGGGCTGCCCATATCCACCAAGAGTGACTCCCTGTCTCTGCACGTCGGGCTCTTCCGCATGGTGCAGACCTGCCTGCTGACCCAGGCAGGGCCCAGCATGGGCTGGTCCTCCGGGTTGGTCCCCTGGGGCTCCTAGAGGCTCTTTTATTTCCTCCAGGACTGTGCAGCAGCCTCGGGGACCGGCCCCGCTCACAGCTCGCATTGAAAATAAACACAGGTTTGACCTCGTGGCCTCGCTCCATCCTCACATGTGGATGCTTTGTGGGGTCAAGTGTAATGCTACACCTCCACGAAGGAGTAGGATAGGTAGGGATTTCTTGGAAACTGCTGGGACAGGCACCAAAAATATAAAAGGTATCTGAGCAACAAGTGGGACGTCGCAGACACACTTCTGCTCTCTCTTTTTTTCTTGCTTTGTGGTTTTATGTTACCTTTTGCTCTTCAGGATATTTGTGGGAGGTTATAAACACATTTATGCAGGGTCTGTGCATCGTTACTGTGGAAGTGAATCTCTCCTGTGTCCTTTTGCTTGTGACTGAGGCCGATTTCTGCACCAGAAACCACGGCTGGGACAGTTCTGGGAAGCTCTTTCTGGCAGTTTAGGGAAGGTACAAAAAACTCCCCCATGTTACCAGGTCGATATTGCTTATGTGGCACAGCGAGGAGGGGGACATAAGGGGATTTTACTCCTGCAAGTTCTAGCTGACTCTGAGATACCCTCTGCGCTCAGTGCCTGGTTAGTGAGACCAGAGAGAGGCAAAGCAGGTCAGAAGGGCTGCAAAGCCACAACCCGTTATCCCGGAGGCTGGAAGCTGGGGCATCCAAGCGGTGGCCGTGCGCCGCGTGTCATCAGCTCTGTGCAGGACACGTGAAGCCCTCCGAAGCCGGGGAGGGAGGACAGGCCGGGCCCCGGGGAGCTCTCGTTCGGTGAAGAGCTTCTCAGCGCAGTGAAACAGGCCAAGCAGGGAAATGAGGCTAAATGAAAAATTATAGAGTGAATTTGGCCTCATCATCACGCACAGATAATTTGTTGCTCTATCGCAGTTGGCTGAATGCAAACAAGCCTACAATGTGCCTCATTAATTGGAGCTATTTTTTTTTCTAGCAAGCCCCGTGAAAATATGAAGTGGTTTCACTCTGCAATTTGTGATACAGTTTGCTATTAAACGCATTCAGTTTAATTGTGGCAATGCGTCTCGTTTGGGAAGCTTTTGCTGTGTAAAAATAGCCGAAGGCAGCGGAAACCAATTCCCCGGCACAGATGTCCCCATCACGCGCTCCTGGAGCAGGCAGGTGCCCTGGGCCAGCCCGCACCGATGGCAGGGGACGCGTGTGGGCACTTCTGGGCTCTCCTCTACCTGTAGCACCGCGCGGACGGGAATGTCACCGGTTTTGACGGCCCCCGGAGACAGGATGCTCTGTCTGACCTTCATTCGACTTCTGCTTTCCATCTGTAGTCCCAGCAACAGATCTGCGCGTCTCCGCACAGATATACTGCCTAATGTTAATCATATCTGACTGTTTTATGCACTAATTCCGTGACCTCCCCAAGATGAGATCATGCTGGGCTGTCGTATATCAAGCATTTGCATCAGCTCCTTGTTGACTTTGGCCATATGGAGTCAGAACAATGAAAAGAAAATGTTTCTAACCTTGAGCCTCTGGGGCTTAAGACAGCAGCGTAAAGCATTTCTCTGTATTTGGGGGTACAAAGTCTTCTCTTTAAGTGTACTGTTTATTTTAAGCTCTGTGCTTTATGTTGGACAAAGACCTGCAAGTGGGTAAAGGCCAGAGCTGATTAGGAGCGAGGTGAGCTCACCCATCTCGGAGATCTGTGTTTCTATGACAGAGCAGTCATAAAAGATTATTCCTTGGCATGACCAAACTGGACTTGCGTGGTGATCGAGTGATTGGGCTGAGCCAACCATGCTGCCTGGACCTGGGCTTTCAGCGAGCTGAACACGACTGAAGGTCGTTCAGATTTTCCAATGATCTCCAGCCCCTGTGCTGGGAGGTGCCATGTGGCCCAAAGAGGAAAACAGGAATGTGGGTGTGAGGGATGAGAGGAGAAATCCAATATTTCAGCGCAGACCAGCATCTCCATATGGCCCTTAATGAGGTTGCTAATGGTGCTCAAACACTCCTGAAGGAGCTTTGGAAGTTTAAGGGATCTCTGATAGAAATGAAGCCGTGGTGGGAAGGTACTGCTCACTCGTGGGGGAAGTAACGAGGCAGAAGTATCTGCGGGAGAAGTTGCCCAGAGGTCCTATCTGCACAAATCACACACGTGCAGAGCTCAGTAATGTTCTGCGAACTCGGTGACATTTGGTAATAGAAAGCGTCACCAGCTTTTAATTTGGTTTTGGCACAAGGGAACCGAGGAGTAGTCCCTCGACCAAAACCTCCCGACAGCTTTCTCTATACGCGAGTGCAGCACATCCTGGAAAACGCCAGTGCAATTTCACAGTACATATTTTTCAAGGACACGTACTGTGATGACACGTGTCATCCAATGTCACCCGTGCCTGGAAAAAAAAAAAAAAAAGAAGAAGAAGTGGCATTCAAAAGTAAATACTTGGCAGGAACAACAGTGCAGGCTGAAATTTAGATGGGAGTAATTTCTGCTGTGTGGCCCCTGCCTCGCTGGGAGGGGGCATGCTCCCTGCAAGGCGAGGAACAAAATGTGTTGCTAATTTTGCTAGACAGTTTTTTCCTCTCCTCATTTTCATTTTGCAGTTGCCAGCTTCCACGCTTGCTCTTAAAACAGCTGAAAACAGCTGATGCCTGATGGATTCCGGGGACCGGGGGGCTCTTCCAGGGAGCCCTACTGGGAATTGCATCCTAGCTTGCCCCCATCCTCGCAGCCCCCTCTCCCCATTTCCCCTTGGCTTTCCCGGCTCTGCAGTGACACGAGGCCTTTCCTGCTGTCATGCCGCTATCTCATGGAGCTCCCTGGGCAGCCGGAGGTGCCGACAGGAGCGGGTGGTGACGGGTGACACCTCCCCGGGACCGTCCCGGGTGACGCGCGGAGCTGTTGGCAGGTGCCACCCAGGGGGACGCTTTTCCCTGCCGCGTGGGTGGCACAGGGCAGTGCCAGGGCACCTTTGTGGGCAGCAGGAACCGCAGCGCGAAGCGAGGGGAGGGAAGGGGGTTTGAGCGCGGATCGGAGCCGCTCTCTCCCACCCCGTGCATGCCAATGAGCCTGTTATTGTGGCCTGTTTGTCTGCCCTTCGTCTTGCCGTGCGGTACCAGCTCGGAGCCGTGCGGCGCCCGGTCGCGCTGCCACGCGCTGAGTGTGGCCACCTTGCTGGCCGGAAGGCAGGTTGTGCCGCCAGAGCCTTCGTGGGCTGGGGCTTCTCCTCCTTCCTGTCTGCTGGGGCGTTGATTTCCCCTTCATACGCATGAAAAACTGTGATTGATTTTTGTTTCTCCGGGGGGGAAGGAGGCAGAAGGAAGCTGCAGCAGTGTTTGCGAACTTCCTCATGGGGCAGAGTTCCCATCCTTTTTTTTGGGAAAAACCTTCAGAAATCCCCAGGCGTGTGGATCCCTCAGTGGTGGAGACCACTGCTGAGCTCCCTGTATATGAGCTCCTGTTCACAGCACAGGAGACACGTATGTGACCAGCTCCCCATCATGGCGTTGTAGCCGCAAGATCCATCCCACTCTGGACCACAGGGTCCTGGCAAAGCCATGGGAGAGCTCCTGGGGAGGCTGCCATGTCCTGTGGGTGCTCCGGGGACCGCTTGTCTTCTGGATGGGTTGTAACGTGGCCATTATGTCACCGTGCTCAATGCTGCCCAAGCATCGCTCTATGTAATTTTCTAGTCCTTGGTGCCCTGCCAGCTCAAGATTTGACCCATCTCCTAAAACCCCCAATTGCAAAGCAATGGGAAGTTGCAATGGAACATAGAAAACACCATATACATATGGACAAAAAAAAAAAAAAAAAAAAAAGAAAGAAAGAAAGAAATGTTTTCCTGGCAGGCAATTGCTGTTTAACAAACCCTTCCAAAATTCCTTTTTGGCCTCTAACTGAGGAGTCTGCAAAGGCCTTGGGAATGTTGTCCCTCGGTGCGTATTGCTCCGCCGTTTGTTTTCTCATGGCTTTGAGATTAGTGCGGGGGAACAGGAGCTGAATACTAAGGTCTCAGCCCAATTCTTCTTCCACAGCTCGGCTGCAGCTTTGCAAGAATTAGCCTAAAATTGCAGGAATGTTCCCGCATTGTAATGGAGAACCCGGAAAGCACTTAAACGTGCTAGGACTGCAACGGCCAACAACTTAAAAACATAAACAACATTACAAACTTCTAATTAGGCAGATGCCCCAGTGGCAGGATCCGATAACAAGCCCATCCTAGCTCTCCTGCAGGGCTGCACACCGCTGGAAAAACAGCATTTAGCCGTCTGGCACCTCTGAGATTAGGAAGTTTAAATTGGATTTTAATAATAGATTGAACCGTCTGACACGACCAGGGCTGGAGGAAACCTGCTCTGCTCACGCCTTGGAGAGCGCAGCCTGTGCCGCGTCCCCAAGAGCAGAGTGGAGCTGTGATTTCCTTTCGCAGGGGCGTCAAGCCCTTTGCTATTAGAAGTGACAATAAAAGCAAATGATGTGGGTTTGTCACTTGGGTTTGACAAAGGAAGCTGCAATTAGCCGACAGGTGTGCAAATTTCCCGGGAATACCGCTGAATGCGAAGCCTGCCCTGGGTTGAGCCCGTTCTTGGAAATCCTTTGCGGGGCTCATCTTCTCGAAGGGAGCTGTCAGAGAAAACCCATCATTTTCCTCCCGAGCCTTGAAGAGTTTCTCCTAATTCGGTTCTCCAGAGACACTGAAAGATTTTGAGATTGAAAAGATAATGATGGCTCTTAAAAGAAGCTGACTTTTAAAATTAGAGACTAACGGGAGAGATGGGATTGATGAATGATTGGAGCGAGCGAGGTCTGCCGCTCCCTCGAGGCTTTGTGGTGCTCCAGCTCCGAGCGGCTGTAAATCATTCCCAGCCCGGATCCGGGCAGGGCCCTGTCCGAGGGCCCCGGTGCATCACACATGGTTTGCACGGCTCCCTTCGCTCCTGACTGCAGTCCCTGTGGGTAAAGGTTTCAAGTCCTCAGTCCCTGGAGTAAATTATTAATCCCATGTGCTCTAAAACTATCTTAGCTACCATATGGTTTTCACCATCCAAGTGGGAGCCAGTCGGACTTTTTTTGCTTCTGGAGGAAAACACTTCTGCGTGTCCCTACGGCTTTTAGCATGCATTGGCTACAGAAGGCTAAAGAAATTTCTCTGATCATCCTTTTTTCTGTTCATCCTTTCCTCTCCACCCATCGCAGCTTGAATCACAGAGACTCAAACTCAACGTGTTGTTTTGAGGGGTCTCATGATGGCTTTCTGCAAGAACCCTGCCTGGCCCCGGCCACCTCGTGTGAGCTGATCTCCTTGAGCAGAGTTTGGTGGACCTGGCCTTAAATCTGAGCAACCAAACATCTCTGCCAAGTAGGACTGGGGGCTGGGAGATGGCAGGAAGGAAAAGTGAGTAAGGCAGAGCAAGTATCCCACCTCCCGTGTCACCAAACCACACTGGGGAACAAACCAGAGAAAGAAGGACTTTTTTATGAAACCGTGCTTCCCCTTGGGGAAAACACTGCAAGAAACCATTTTGTTTCCCTGAAAAGCAGTGTGGATTGAAAGGCAGTGAAATTACTTCCCTTGGATTGGGGGCCTTCAGGTTTTATGGAGTTTAAGAGGAGGCAGCCTTGAATGATGGGCTTTATTTGTCAAATAAAGGCTAGGTTCTCACAATACCTGTTTTTGAGGGAGGCAGAGGAGAGAGGTTGTTAAGACCAGGGCTCCAGAGTATTAAACATTTTGCATACAGCTAGAAAAGCCCTTTTCTTTTGACTGAAGGAGCTGACCATGCAGTTTAGGACAGTCTCTGGTGTGTGTCGGCTGTCTGGCAGCAGCAGCAGCAGCACCCGTGTGCTGGTGCCGCCACACTGGGAAGGCCCCACACCATGTGATGCTGAAAGTGGTCTTTCCTTAAGCAACTGCCTGCAGTTTGTGCCATCTTTAGCCTGGAAGCTGATGGTCTGGGAAACAAGAACTGTGTTGTTTCTCCTGCAATGGTTTGTTTCTCTCCCCATTGAGTGTACAGGGAGCTGCAGGTGACCGTCCCCAGCGCAGATGTGTGATTGATTCCAGCTTCAAAACTCATCCCTGATCACACACGTGTGGATCTGTGAAATGCAGGGAATGGTGCCAAAACCTCCTCACTGCTACCCAAAATGTCTTGGACTGGGTCTGACGCACAGCAAAACCCCTCCTGCCTCCTTGCCTGGGTACCTCCACCCTGCTCGGGGCCATAAAGTTTCACACCACCAAACCTGGGGATATTCCATCACCGCTGCTGTCACTGTCACCTTGCCAAGGCCCTGGCAGTCAAGTGCTCTCTGGTCACACTGGGCAGTGTAAGACACCTAAAGTATGAATTATTCCCTTCCCTTCTGTCTTTCTTACTCTCTCTCTTTCACTTCCTCTTTCTCCTTCCTTCCTTCCTTCCTTCCTTCCTTCCTTCCTTCCTTCCTTCCTTCCTTCCTTCCTTCCTTCCTTCCTTCCTTCCTTCCTTCCTTCCTTCCTTCCTTCCTTCCTTCCTTCCTTCCTCTCTTTCTTTCTTTCTCTCTTTCTCTCTTTTTTCTCTCTTTCTATCTTTCTTCCTCTCTCTCTCTTTCTCTCTTTCTCTCTCTTTCTTTCTTTCTCTCTCTCTCTTTATCTCTTTCTCTCTCTTTCTCTCTTTCTCTCTCTTCTTCTTTTCCTTTCTTTTGCCCTTTCCCTCTTTCTTTCTTATCTTTCCTTCCTTCCTTAGAAGAGGAGAATTTTTTTCCTTCTTTCAGAGATTTTCTGTTGGTTCCTTTCCCTGAGCTCTAAGCCTTTTTGATGATTGATATATGTATATTTTAAGTGCATCCAGCAGCATTTCAATCAGCTGCCTTTGGAGCATGGAGACTCCGATGACAGCTCTCTCTGCTGTGGCTGCCATGTGGGAGCAGAGCCGGCTTTGGCTGTCGTTTTTGTCTGACAATGATCTGGTGAAACAACTTAACTGCTGTGGCTTCACACAGGCTGCAGGATGCCTGTACCAATGATCATGGAGAGGGACGAAAGGGTGTACCACATTTAGGAACAACCAACCTCCTCAGACAGTATCTTTATGCTTTTGCAAAAGAGAATAAATAGTGTGTTAAGTATGTGCATGGGAATGTCCTATGTAAAAATGTGTAATGGGCTTAAACTACAGCAGGGAGAATAAAGGCTGCATATTCGGAGTTGCTTTCTATAGGGAAGGATAGTGAAGCACTGGAAGCCTGGGAAGTCTGCATGCAGGGATGCAGGGTGTCCATCACCACAGAGTTTAAGATCATTTCACAAGGGCATTTATCAGGTATGAAAAAAATATGTCTATTTTTCCTTGGACAAAAGCACCTTTCCAGGTCATTTTTTCCATAGTTCCCTCTATTATTTTATAAAGCACAGAAGATATTATTTCTGAGGTAAGGTGAATATTATAGATGCAGATATCACCTTTTGTAAGATAAACTGGTATATCATGGAAAAGTATGAAAACTTGGGCTCAGAAATCCTTCTTCTGGTGTGAAATTAGAGGCAGCTTACTTCCAAATGGGGAGAGCTAAAAAACAGCCTCCCAAAGACAAACCCATGAGCTAATAACTTTCCTTCCTAGGTCCCCCAAACTGCATACTCTATAGTGATGCAATTCTATGGCACATTGCAATCCCTCCAACTTTACATCCCATGGAATATAAATGGATTGACTGCTCTGTAGGAGGAGATGACTACCTAGCACCTCTCTTTTTCCTAGTGACATCCCTTCTTCTCCACTAATATCAGCTACATCATCTTTCAGACTTGTTGCAGTTCTGAATTTAGGGGGCGACCTCCATCACCACATTTTTAAGGACATTGGCCTGCTGGAACAGTCCTGATCCCCCATGGAGCCAGGAGCCCATGTCCATGCCCTGAACTCCAGACAGCCCCAGGGCGGCTCCCACAGCTCCGGGGAGACAAAATTTCTCATCCATCTTCTCCCTCTGGGAAGGTCCCTCCTGAGAGAGGTCTATCCAGCTCTCAGCCATGTTGACCTTCAGCGATGGAGGGAAACCTTTGCTAATTTTTTATCTTTCTTCAGATTTAGAAAGCCTTACCTGTCCTGATGTCTAACTTCTTAGTTTTTCCACTAAATAATTTTGTTCCTGGCCTTCTTGTCCTCCTCTGAACTCTCCCTATTTGACCTACCCATCACACAAGATGTTCCTCAAAACGGGCAATTCACTCCCACTGAGGGCATTCAGTGAGGATCACTAAGTCCAGCAGAGCAGAATTACCTTGTGTTTTTAATTGAATGCTAGTGTTTATATATCCAGCACAGGACTTATTTTTTAAAGCAGTATGATCACACACAGAATCACAGGATGGTTGAGGTTGAAAGGGACCTCTAGAGATCATCTAGTCCAGCCCCCTTACTCGAGCAGTGTCACCTAGAGCACGTTGCACAGGATCGCATTGAAGCACGTGAATATCTCTTAAGAAGGATAATAATGTAATATTACACATAATGGGTGTAATGGCCAATGTGAAGTTGGGCATGGTGGTGGGAATGACATGCTGGGGTGGTTGGTCATCATGGGAATGAAATGGTGGAGTGGTCGTCATAGGAATGACATGGTGAGTTGGTTGTCATGGGAATGACATTTTGGGTGGTTGTCATGGGAATGACATGGTGGGATGGTCATAATGACTAGGCTAGAGGGTGGGACTGGGCAGGGGCTGGAGGGACGGTAGAGGGGAGGCCAGAGAAGAGGCCAATGCAGGCTAGTAGGCTAGTATGGAGGGTAGAACAGAGTAGAGGCTAGAGGGAAGGGTTGGGTAGAGAGTTCAGTAGAGGGTCAGATCAGGCCAGGTCAGGCAGAGGGCCGGAGCAAGGAAGGGTAGGGCAGGGCAGGGCTGTGTAGGGTAGAGGGGAGGGTGCAGGGGGTGGTAGGTAGGGTAGAGAGTGGAAGGCAGGGAATAGGGAAGAAGACAGGGGGTGGGATGGAGCAGAGGGGAGGGTGGGAGGGAAGGTTGAGTAGAGTGGAGATCCTGCTGAGCTATGCTCAGGACCCGGGGCTGTTGCAAGCCAGCCAGGAAGGCATATGGGTATGTTGGGTGCCACAGTGGGTGACAGGTATCAATAAAAGCTTTTACTTAGGTTTTAAAAATTTTGGGTGTCAGGTGCCTTGGTTCTGTTTTCAGCCCTGGTTCTTGCTTGCTTTGGAAGCTACTGTCATGTATTTCTGAGAGACTGCATAGGCCTGGCCACCACTGTCCTTGAAGAAAGAGGGCAGATCTGGTCCTTGAGCCAGAAAAGACATCCAGATGTCTGCATGAGTGCTGTAAATGGAGGATCCATGTGTTTTTCTAGGTGCTTTAGCGAGCAGGCATCTCGTTGCCACCTCTTACCTAGCTGCAGTGAACAGCCGGGATCTCAGCCATCAAGAACCTGGGCAGGAGGAAAGTCCTCCCGTATATGCCACCTTCACCGTGTCCCATATTGCTGATCTAAGCAGGTGCTTCAGCTCCTTAAGCACAGTAGGAAACACTCAGGAAGATTTTTGCTTCCCTTTGATTAGCACGTTACTCCTTTTAGAGGACTCGGAAACAGACGGTGAGATTGAGCTTTCCGTTCCTGAAGTTTTCCCATCCAAAGTTTAAGTGTTTTAAGTGTTTTTTTTTTCTTTTTTTTTCCCTCTCAGTTGGATAGATGATGTTTTTGTTCCTGTACACTTTTTCCTGTCTCTGAAAATCTCAGCAACCACAACACAAATGGGTCTATGCAAACTGAGCACCGGCAGGTGCAATCAGCTGCTGCAGAACTTACATAAGGCAGCTATAAATAAGCAAAACTGCCAAGTTTCAGGGAGAATCCAGTTCCTTGGGATTTACTGCAGCCGTGGAGAAGACTGGGCCTATCTTGAGCTGAACCACTTGGTCTGGTGCCAAGGACAGTCTGGAGGTGGGGGTGGTGTTCAGTTTCCAAACATTGCTTCCACAAAGGCTTAGGTGCCGGATGCAATCGTGCACGATGTGTGCATTTGCAAAGACCCAGAGCCAGGTGAAAATTATTCTGCTGCCCCTTTTCCCCGGGGCTCACCCAGCTGCAAACAGGAGCTCTGAACTGGACACACGATCCTGAGTGCCAGTTGTTCGCCTGCCCTTTAAAGGGGTGATTTCCCTCTCTTTATGTCCTCAGAGAAACTCTGATTTTCCTAACCACTCTGCTTCAGGGTTTTATTTATTTATTTACTACTGAGTCAAGTATTTTACCTCAGATTTTGGGAAAAAAAAAAGACTAAGGAATATGAATGCATTTAGCCTGAAGTCATTATTCTTATGGGATCATTTGACTAATAAGACCTTAATAGTATTTTGGGAGACTGTATGCCGTTGTAATGCATCGTTTTTGTACCTCTTAGCTTGTGTTATTAAAAGATTGCACTTGATACAGAATGATATGGGAGGATGCCAACAGGATTCAGAGAATTTAATCAGATTACTCTCGCAATGAAATCTCTTCACTGGCTACTTATAAAATTTCCTATTAATTTTAAACATTTCTGCTACTTTTGAGGACTCAAATAGCATTAGCTTGAAACCTCAGAAATGATTGTGAGAAGGAGAGATATTTCATGTTAATGCTCCTTCTATGTTTTCTTCCAGTCACTTTTTTCCTGAAGTTTCAGCTTGCATAATTTTGGGGTGTGTATCAAATATTTTTTGAAAACCTACAAGAACGGACCTTTTCAAAGGCTCCCATCCACATAGCTGAAAATATCTATCTTTGTGGATTCAAAAGACTTGACTCCACCTTCATTTTTTGGCCAGCTATGTCTTTGTATAGCTTTAAAACGTTGAAATTTCTTAGCCTCTTTGCGTGTAAAAGCACACGCAGAGGTGAAAGGGCCCAATTCCCAAGCTCAGCTGTGAGTTGTTTCTCCGCTAGCACTAGCTCTGAGCCGCCTTGTGCACACCTTATCAGGAGCAGGTATACCTGCTGCCCACGCTCGTGCCTGGCCGGCTGGTGGTCACAGCTGCCCTGGAGCAGGAAGGGGAATTTCTGCTATATTTAAAGAGCTGGGCGGGAAGCAAACCCCACTGATGGCATCAGCATATTCATCGTGAAAGTGATGGGCAGCTAATGATGTCAGTGCAAGGAAAAACCCAAAGCCTGCATTTTTTTTTTTTCTTCAAAAGTTCTGGCCACAGGAGGGGCTGCGGAAACAAGCACAGCCCGGGAAATGAGGGCAGGATGTAAAGAAAAGGAAAAAAAAAAGAAAAAAGAGTTGTGGGGTGGGAAGACGAGGATATAAAGGCAGTGCCAGCTGGACGCAAAATCAATGTGGCATTTCAGAATAACAAAAATATTTCTTTCCTCTTTCCTGGGCCTGGCATGTAACATCGATGCTGCTGCCACCTCATCCTTCAGCACTAGCATGCCGGAAAAGAGAGGCCGGCAGCGCTGGGTGCAGCAGTGCCCAGAAGGATGCTCCAAGCTGCCACAAGCACTCCCAGGTCTGGGGAGAAGGTGGGAATGAGCAAAAAAAGAATTCCTCATATTTTGCAACGTTGCACGTCTGAGACTCACTTTTGGATAGACTTCTCACCTTCCAGGTGGTGAGATGCACCAAAGCAGTGTGTTGCTTCAGTAAACTAGAGACACTTATTAGGGGGATGCTCCAAACATGTTAAGTGGCAGGGAGGAAGGGAGATCCTAGAAGATCTGGGGAGCTCCTGATGTGTTGCTGTGAAGAGAGAGGTGCTGAAAATCAAGCTGAGTTAGGCTTTGCAGAGACAGCCCACAACTGGATCCTTTTATCATCTTAAATACAAAGAGAAGAAGATGCGAGTAAGGAGACAATAAGGGAGTAGATGCTAGAGAGAGGCTGGATATTACATGAAGATAAAATAACACCATAATTCATAGCTAAACTACTGGGAATGACACCAAGAGGCTGAGAGGAATTAAGACATGGAAATTCAAAGGACCACATGAGCAAAATAATGTGGTCAGTGACCCTCAGGGGTAGACAAGATGATCTCTATCCCAGTATACCTAAAGATTCAGTCATTACAGCACCTGAAGTCATTAGTCCAGTAGCAACTACCTTTTTCTTTCTTTTTTTTTTTTTTTTTTTTTTTTTTCTTATAATCTTACCCAGTCGTGTGGCTAACCTGAGTTTTAAAATATGGGAACTGCATTCCTATCAGGTTGACTACTTTGACTTTTATGTTAGGAAAGGCCTAGAACAAAACTTGAGGGAGAAATAAAAATGATAATGGTGTCCAGGGCGAAACAAAATCCCTGTGAAACACAGACTAGGTTTAGCAGAGGTAACTTAAGCCATCCTGGTCTGATTCTTCATTTGACAGATACCTGATTTCCCATACAAGAGGGATGAAATAGATATAATCTAGTTGAGTGGAATAGAGGCGGGCAGTAACGTAAGAAAGATGAGATACGTAAAGGTTTGCCTCGAGGGGAGAAATAGCTTTTGTACTTTTAGGGAAGCATCAAGCTAGAGGAAACCTAGAGTAGGACTTCTTTAAAAACTTGGGACTGATTTGTTAAATCCTCATTTGAATGTTTTTGGTGCAGAGGTCAGGAGCTCTACACTGTCCTGCAGAGTAGGACCAGGTCGGTTTTGAGGAAAAAATGTCTGACCCTGAGGGGTGGGTGGTGTGTGTGAGGTGAAATGGGGTGGCACAGAATCGCCACGGGATGCACAAAGGAAAATCTGCGCTCTCCTTTGGGAAAGCTGTGCTTGAAAACCATCCAGGCTACAGAGATACGAGTGCAGGGCATGACTGCAAGGTGACTCTGCACTCTGAATGTGAGAAGACGAAAAAAAATAAAACAATATAAAACAGCCATAACAGGCATGAAAGCTAGCGTGGAGGAAGGACGTGCTATTAGCAGGATTCAGAGCGCTTATGAGCCCTGACCTACACAGTTCCAGTTATTCACTTTCAAGGAAGATAAATTTTAATGAGATCAAGTGCAGATAAGGCTAGGAGACTGGGCAGAGCAGAAAGAACAGCCCAACTCATAAAAAGTGACTAAAAGTCTTTGGTTTGTTTTGCTTAGACAAACTAAGGATAGGGGTGCTATGGGTGCTACCGATGAAAATAATGCAGATAATCCCAAAGAAGGGACAAGAACTGTTTAAGATGAGGGAGGGAGATGGTTGACACAAAAGCAAAAGGGTGTCAACTGGCCATTAATAGCTGAGGGTGGAAACCAGAGCATGTTTTGCAATTTCATTGCAGCAAGGCAAATACCCTGATGACTCGAAGACCATGTTTGGGATGGGTGAGAAGGAGCTGTGAGAAAGGGGACAAGGCTCAAGGTTATGTGGATTTAAGCCTCATCCCGGTAATCCTATGAGGAGCCCACTGTGGATGCTGTTACTCTGTGCCCTTTCAATATTTGTCTCATCTGCTGCAGAGAAAGAAGCAGCACACCCAGGCAGTGGTAATTTAAGCCATAGGAGAAGCAGAGCAGCGCCGTGTGCTTTCCACAGGCTATCCTGCCCCTGGCCCCCATCCTTTCACACTCCAGGCATCATTGGGAATGAAAGCTAAATAACTCCTTGCTTGTTACATAACACCGAAACCGGCCCCTCTGAGAGGTGGGAGGCTTCCTTTTCTCCACTCAAAACATCATGAACTTGCAAACTTGGCAAGGCTCTTTCGAGTTCGATCTCATAATAAGCTCCAACGTCCTATGGCACAAAAGGGCCGAGCCTGAACTTGCCTGAACTTGCCTGGGGGAGCTGGCCTCCAAAGCGCTGTCATTCCCTCAAAGCCCTTCTCTTCTCTGCAAGGACAGGATGTTGCTGTACCCGGGCATCCTCGCTCAGCCTCCCTTCCTCGTGATGAAAACCCTCTATAGCGACTCTGGAGGTCCTCCTGCAGCCCCGCTTCAGGCATACAGACTGCCCAACTAACCCCCACTCTTTTCTATGAGTGATTTATGGCAGCTTCGAGGACATTGAGACTCAGCACATTCTCTGTTTTCCAAATGTTAGTGCAATGAGAATGGTACTTTTCCTGCCAGTGGGAACCTGAAAGACCTGATGGGCTTTTCTGGCAGGACTCATTGCCAGTGAAAGGGCCGCCAAGCCGCCCGCGGAGCAAGAGGAAGCACAAACACGTGTTTGCTTTGACTTCCACTGGGAATCGCAGAAAAAAATATTTTGACTGGATTTTACAGTTCAGTTTCTTGTTAGCACAGTGCAAACACTCGGCCAGTGATCAGAAATGTCCCTGCTTAATTTGCATCATCCACACGGTTCCCATTCAATTATTATTGACATCGGAAATGCAAAAAAAAAACATGGCTGCATTGAAGAGTGAGTGAAATACCTTTTTTCTCTTCAAAATTTTCCTGCAGTATCCATTCGTTTTTGAAAAGGAGAGTTGTCTTATGTAGTCATGGAGGCATTTATTCTGTTTGTTCTAGGTATCTAGATTAAATGTCTAAAACTCAAGCATGTAATCTCCCTAGGCTATCTATAAAAACCAATGGAGAGGGTAGGGCTCCTCTAGTGAGCAGTTCAAATGCTCCTGCTTAAGTGAGCAGTGTTTTATTGCAGTGCTGCGCAATATAACAGGTGGTTAGGGCTAGATTTTAGTTTTACCTCCTTGCATGTTCTTATTCCCCGGGATGATGTGAAAAGAGCAACAAACACTGCTGAATGTCTTCGTCATTGGCAGTCTCCCTCCGTTTCACTGTGCAAGTTACAAAATTACTATGGCACAAGGATGTGACGGAGCTGAGTTCATTTCTCCCCTCCTGGAAATCGCTTCTCCAAATATAAAAGCACATATCCCCTCTCAGATGCTGACCCTGAAACCTAGAAATGCACTCACCTATGCAGGAGTGAAGGTGTTCTCTGGAAACCCATCCCTTTTATTTGGAGATGGGAAGAACATATAGGACTTCTATGGACTTGATCCAAATCCCACAGAAGATGGGAAGCTCATAATTTATGAACTGTCACACTAAATTATTCCCAATATAATAAGGTATTCATCTACTGCCTTCTTTGCGGTGGGACCACCAACAGAGCCTTCTGCTGAAAGCTGGAGCGAGTTTGCAGTAGGCAGGCTGCGATGTTTGATCACATCCTGTTCCTCTGCAGAGGAACTGGCTTAAGCTAGGTCTAGCACGTGAATGTTGGCTTCCCTTTATACAATATCTTAGAATTAGCTATTAAAAATGTAGGTTTTCCTGTTTCCTGTAAATGGGGGTAAGATGTAATTGTAGTACATCTCTGCTTTAAAGAGGCAATGTTTTCATAAGCAAAATAGGGGAAAAGGTTTAGAGGAAATTACTGTGAGTACTCAGCTATCAGGTGCTCCCTGTCGACCTGGAAAGATTTACTGAGCTGGTTCCCTAGGGATCTGGCCTGGGTTCAGCACTATTCTCTATTTCCATTAATAACTTGGATGAAGCAGTAGAGAGCACCTTTACTGGAGGTTCAGCTAACAGCGAGAACATTGGGGAGGAGAGGGGCAGAGCTCAAAGAGATCTCAATAATTTGAAGAATGATCTGGAAAAAAAAAAAGTTGGAATTTTAGCGGAGACAAGCATAAAACAGCACTGTCATCAGAAAAATCAGATGCCCAGGCCCAGGATGGGGCAGCCCGACCGGGTGGCAGCTCTGCAAAGGCAGGGCTCTGGTGTTACACCTCAGGAGAGGTGTGGAAACCACCTCTAGGAGCGTGACCTTGCAGAGAAGCCTGCAGAGCTGCAGCCGTGAGGAAAGAGCGAGAGCGTTTGGCTTTAGCCTGGGGGAGGGAAGGCTGAAAGGAGACGTGATAGCAATCTTCAAGTGCGCTTAGTCTTCCAGAAAGGGGAAGGTGATGAACTATTCTGTGTCCAGAAATTATCCTCTGTGGTTTAACCACGATTTTCTGTGGTTAAAAAAAAAAAAAAAAAAAAAAAAAAGGAAAAAGAGAGAGAGGGAAAGAGGGAGAGAGGAATTGAGATGGCAGATAAGTTGACTTTACTGCTTTACTTATGAAGTGCCTTGGGGTACCAAGCACATGATCAAACACGGTCCTGTTACTGCAGCTTAATGAGTTATTGTCTGTTGGCTGAACCGTACTAATTAACCATGTGCGTGCCCTCGGCTTGCCTCCATTGCCAGATGAAATGGGCTCACTTAAATACTTGTGTTTTACTTCACAGAGGCACAAAGCTTGCCTAAGATCGGTGATTACAGCTCAGCCAACAACGGGAGGTAACTTGCAGATGCAGATGCAGAGACTTTACTGCTTGTGGTCGCATGCTGTATCCTTAGTGTCAGGCACTAATGATGATGCTCTTATAGCTAGGTATAAGAAAAGAGCGATGGCAAGAAAGGAGGAGTAGAAAAAACACCTAAATATGTAAAGCGTGTTAACATAGGCTCGTGTGAAAGGGAAAAAGTGGCTCCATAAATTTTATGTATTGGAAATGTAGCAAGCTAAGCTGTATAAAAAATTCCACTGCTTCTTGGGAAGGCTTATAGTATGGTAATTTCAAAACTGCAGCATTAGGACTCTACAGGATGCTGCCCCATCTCATGCATTTCTCTCACAGCAGTGCACTGCCTTATGCCTCTCCTTGTTTTTTAGAATTTTCCAGTAATTTGTTCTGTTTGAGTCATACCCGTATGCTCCTTTCCAATTGCTGCTCTCAGTGTGGCTGTTGTGGTTTCTCTTTTCCTTGAACCTTCTTCCCCCTTTCACTGTGATGAATACTAGCTGCTAGAACGGAGCATTCCTGGTAGGGGTAAGTATGGGGTAGACACAGTTCCAGGTTTCTTCCGATGTGTTTTTTTTTATTTGTTTGTTTTTCGTTTATGTTTGGTTTTCCACTGTTATCACTGGTTTCAAATTATACAGCTAAGGATGAATGTAAGGATTTCACAATATTTAGGGAAGCTTTTTGTTTGCAGCATTATTTGTGTTGTGGATGCTGTATGCTGTCGTCCCTTTAAAAGCAACTTCTTTCTTTGCTTTAATACATCACTTAGGGAGGGAGCAGATTTGCTTAGGAAATGAGAATAGAATTTCTTGAGAAGTCCTATGTAAAAGAGAGGCAGAGTCTTCTAGGTTGCCCGAAATGGGAAATACCAGTTCCCGATTCTAAGAAGAATGAGAGTTTTGTCACTGTTTTATAGAATCACATAAACTAGCCTAGAAAGGGCCTCAAGAAGTTAGCGCGTACGTTCTCCTCCTCAGCAAAAATATCTCCATCCTTCCTGCCTGGTGTTTGCCTGGCCTGTTGCCCCGCCGTGGTGCAGACTCCATGGTCTCACCGGACAGCCCTTCCCAATGCTTTCCTATTCCTAACGATCCCATCCGACCCAAAATGCACAACTTCTGACAAGCTGCATGCGGTTCAGCCTGAACCAGCCCGACTGCATTCATTTGCTGCTGTGAACCTTTCAATCTTTTGCAGGAAAGAGAAATGCTAGAAAGCTACATAGAGATGGCTTGATAACGTAAATATTTTGTAACCTAATTTACTCTAACCTTGATTGTTTGCTCTTCAGGACATAGGTTTCTGCACCGTGACAGAATGTACAACCTGCCAGGAGCTGTTAGGAGTGCATACACTGCATTCCTTAAGTACTTGCAGTAAGTCTTCAGTCGCCCTGTAGACTATTCCGTCATTGGTTGCATAGCTGTGCCCCGTGTCTGTGGAAGGAGTATTAAAGGGAGGCCTCCTCAGCTCCCCGGGTGTATATTCTAGAATGAGGATGTGGGATTTAGTTCAAGCTGAAAAACTCAGTCCGGGTCTGGGGAATCTCTGTCTCCTCCAGCAAGAAAATACTTGGCATCTGCATGAAGTTTATATCCAGATGTGGATCTGCAATGAGGGAAAGTCTGTGGCTGAGCAGAATTGAGGTTTGTCCCAGGCTTATCTCTGCTTTGACTTCATAGATGTTTTATCTTTAAACAGTCCTCTCTGCAGAGCCATATCAGTATTCCCCTATACCCTTCCAGCATTACCAAGGAAATATCAGGCAATAACTGCTCCACGGAGATGAGTGAAACAGTCGATACAAGAGGAACTCGAGAACTGCTGAGCAGACTGTATTTCCAGCTATGCAAGAACAACTGCACATCTGCAAGTAACTGAAAATTGTGATGACAGTACAAATCTCTGGTGTCTTTCAGCAAATACTTTTTGTCAGTCCCATAGTACAGAAAGCTGGATTAAAAAATAAGAATGTGCCCGTGCGTACAGGAAGAACTGCATCCAGCTTAAAGTTGAGGGTGTGCTCTGAAAAAATTGACTGAACTTGGAGATCCTCTTAAAATAAAGTCCATTTGAGTCCATAAAGTTAAAATAAAGTCCATTTTTGTGCAATGAGTAGTTCGCTTCTGGGATTGGTTCCCACAGTAGGGTATGGACACAGATAGCATCAGCTAGGTCAAGAAATGGATAGGCAAATTCAAGAGCAGCAAGCCCAGAAAGAGATGCTGAAGGGAATAGGAGGGTTGTACCCACAGACTTCCTTATGTAGCAAGCCCTACCACTGCTACCAGGGACAGGAGAGCGAGCCAGGGGGACCATCCACCTGGCCCCTGTAGCACATGTCTGCTATATGATGAACTGCATCTCCTTCTCACACAGTCTGCCCTGTCCATGAGCCCAGAGCCAAATCTATGTACAGTAGGAGTAGTAAGAAGGGTTTTTCGTTGGACTTGCATGGTCAGTGCAACTGGGAAAGGTGAGGACTGGGCACTACGTGAAAATGGCTAGTTGTGGTTACCAGGATAAAGGAATCTAGATCTGGATCTACATTAAGAGTACTTTGATCTACTAACATCATGGTCCAATGGCTTACAGAGAAAGACTGCTGATAACAAAACCCAAGCCTGGGGACACTTGCTTATTCTTCAAAACATGCTGGGGTTTCCATCTGTATTCATTATCAGGGGTTCAAGAAGAGGAGACAAAAGGCAAATCATCCAACATGCAGCTTGTCTATTTTGTGGTTTCGCTACACTTTACAAGGACTGGAAATGCGATGCATTTGCCAGAGCTCACAGCATTAAATAATTCACAGTAGTGTCACAAATAACACTGTTTCAGGTCTGTGAGAGATTTACCGACAAAAGTCAAAGACCCTTGAAATCCATATCACTAATTCCGCTGCTCAAGCTGAAGGCAAATCTCTAGCAGCTGTCAGAGGCTGTGTTTTTTTTTATACCCCCTCTAGCCAGGAGGAGGCAAGACCGTCATAATTAGCTGCTAATTGACAAGCCTGCATCTGAAAAGCACAATTTCAGAGAACAAAGAGTCGCAGAGGCCCATTTCCAGGGCTAATTGGAATTAATTCACAGCTATAAGTAGAAGGATTCCCACAGTCCTGGGACTCTCTCTTGCCGCCTCCTAAAACCCTAGTCTAAACATACGCATACCAATCAGGGAAGGCTCAGCGTGACTTGGGTGGCTCTTGTGCAATACGGAAATAGCACTGCTTGTTAAAGAAGAGTCTCATTTTCATTTCTTTGCAGTGCTGGGCTACGTCTCCTTCCTGCTGTCTTTGATAGCTTCAATCAGGCCTGAAGCCTTCCCCGTGTCTGGGGGGCGGTTCACAGTGTTCTTGCACCTGGGGACTTCAGTGCCACCATGCCAGGCTTGTGACCAGTGCTGGAACAGCCGTGCTGGTACCCAGCCTTCTTCCCCCTTGGGAGACTGTGCAGTAGCAAAGAAAGCAGCAACCTCATCATATTTTTACTACTTCTGGAACTTTGGAGAAAAGACATCTGCAAGAAACAGGCCACACCGTCTTTCACATCCGAAGGCCTGTTGAGGATGACCCAGGCGGGAGTGACGCCAGGCACCTCTGTGAGCTGCTGGAGTCCATCTGCTCTTCTTCCAACAAGGCCCCAGCAGCTGTTGTGCTGCCTGGATGGGGACTCCACCGCAGTCCCCAGCAGGCCTTCAGATGGAGAGGGCACAGGCTCCTTCCCGTCTTGACGCCTTCAAGAGATTATTGTATTCTTTACAGCCTAAAGTTTAGCCAAAAATGAAAAAGTTTCTGCACAGTGAAGCTTTTAGTAACAGACTAACCTAAAATATTCATATCGTATTAAGGATCGCCATACCTATCTTATTTATGTTTATGCTCACTTGTCCCAACACTTCCTGTTGCAAGTAGCCAAAGCCAATATAAGTGCAGTCTAGCAAGAAAAGGAACAAGACTGGTCCCTTATCAGAGCACATATCTTCAAAACGCTTCCAATTTTGGGTGTCCAATGTAAGAAGCTTGTAACATGATCTTAATTTTTTCAGACAGCGCTGAATACCTGTCTTTAGAAGACTGCAATTACTTCAAGTTGCTTCAAGCTAGGGACCCACAAAGAGCAAGATGATAATTGATCCGTAAAAGTGCGGGGTAGCACATTCTCATTAGTGAGATCTTGTTAGAGAGGAGGAGGCCAACTGACCTGTGCTGTACTGACCTTACTGTGTAATGACATCTAACAAACCTTAGGAATCTTGTGGTTTAATTGCGGGTGTCTGAAACTGGTGTTCCTACAGTAGACGATAGCTGAGTTTATGGGAAAGAGGAGTCTACATCGGTCAGTATCTGTGAGATGCCTCATTTATGGTTCCAAATATAGAAGAATTTATATATCTTTAGATACCCACAAATGAAAATATGATGTTACCTCTATGAATATTCTGCATTTTGTGTGTATGTTAACACGTCACTATTGAAATCAAGCGACTCTGAACTCCCTGAATACATTTTGATTTCATGTTGGAAAAGACTAATTTTTGGGGGGAAAAAAAAGAGATTTTACAATGGATGTTCTGCATACAGACACTCCTCTAAGTTATTAAGCTTCAAGAAGAATCTTTGTGGATATTTTTCTTACATGCTGTAGGCACATCCCCCTTTCTGTGCAATGTATCATCTGTGTTATCACACAATTCCTGCATGCTCAGTTTAGTGAATGATGTTATATTCTGCTGTCCTAGGTAAGTTCAGCTTCCCTTGCGTGAGCTTCATAGCTCACTGCTGAGATAGGATCCAGCCGCCAAAGTCTGCGTGTGCTTTAAGGCTTCACCTGGAACCGAACCCGTAAGCCCTCTGCTCCACTTCCCCTGATTCAAGGGCTCTCTGCTTTGACCCGACAGTCAGGACTTCACATTTTCATCCAGCTCAGAGGACTAGACCTGTGTCCTCAAACTGCCCTGTTACTTTGGGTTATGTATTGCCAGGATCCCACTAAAGTTCATAGATAGCTTGATTCTTCAGGTGCTACAAGCAAGGCAAGCACTTGGCAGTCAGACAGATGTTGTGTACAGGGTTGTCAAACACAGCACCTCCATCTGAGAGCTAAGCTACAATCCCAACCAAGCCTCACACTCCCCACTCCCCTTCGTGCAGCTGTAACATCTGCCCTGCTACCCCATGCTGCTGCAGGCAGGCTCATCACTTCTGCCCCCCTTGTGCTGCTGCAAATCCAGGTTTCCTCAGTAGTGGAGCTTCCCTTCACTTCCTGGAAATAAATCTCTTGCCAAACATCTGGATTCTCCCTGCTATCTCTGATAACCTGACAGTGCTGCAGCCCGTTGCAGGCAAACCTGGAGGAGATGGTTTGCCAAGGTCCCAGGTCTACTATCCCTTCCCCTTTTAACATTAAATTCTTGTTGTATTGCCCACAGTCCTACCTTCAGCAGCTGCTTGAAAAACTGAGAAATGGTCACTGTGGGACTGGCAGTTTTCTGCTAGGTCCACTGACTCATGTCTGCCTGGTTTGCTGGTATCTGCAATGGATCACATTTCCCACATTAGCTCAGAAAAGCAGACTGAGGTTGTACGGAAGTCTAATTTTAAAGATTTTGAAGCTATTCTTATTTAACATCTCTCTGACCTAGTCTGTAGCAGAACATATGGCTAGGAAACCAACTGCTTTTCTCCTGACCCTAAATCTCTTCCTCTGCTAAGCATGAAGCTTGGTATCGAATGAAAACTCTTTCTGTGGTTTGTAAAAGCTTTTTAATATCTTTTTATTTTTTTATTTTTTTTTTTATTTTGTGCACAAATGAACTGCCTGATCGGGTTTAGAAGTGGAACCAGAGACACCAAAATACAATTATGATGGTGCTGGGACTACTCCAAAACTAAGTGATACCGTATGTTGGCCTGATTCAGTGGGTGGTTACTAGATTGGCTCAGTAGGGATCTGGAAAAAAAAAATTCAGGGATGAAAAGAATAGCCAAAGAGAGTCATATCTGAGCAATTACTGAAGGAGCTGTTAGGGGGCAATGCCAGAACCACCAGCTTTGATGACCGTTTCCAAACTAGACAGCTTATAAAATTGGTTATGACCATAAAGGAAGAAGCCTGTTCCAAAATACATTTGGGAGATGTATTTGCCTCTTGTTACTCAGTCTGTAGGCAAAGATGATAAGCAACAGTAGTGATGGAGCTCAGTCAGGATACTGAATACAACTTTGGCATAAGTTGTGAGATGGGAGACTGAGTCTTGAATCAGGATAGGAATTCAAAGTTTGGAAATGCCTCCAGGTTTAGGGTATAACACCCAATGCCAAAATTGTCATAGTAAGAAGTGCCTATAGATTTCAATGCTTACATGATCCATCTTTCTGTAGGACAGTCAAACTCACTGTGCCTCACCTGGGAACAACAGGTCATGACAGGATTCTCCTTGCCATCTTTGTTCACTGTGAAGGGGCATAAATCCAGTGAAGTCCTGCACATACCTATAGGCATTAGAGTCATGCACATACAGAGCATGACTGATACTTTGTTTACAGTTTCAAAATGCTGCAGTTGCATTTTGTAGCTTTAGATAGATCTCAATCTTGCTCCCTAAACATTTCTTTTTGATGTTACTTACATTTACTCCTATTACGATACTCAGATACTCCTTCTAAAACCTGAAAAATATTAGATCCAATCCTGAAGATGCCACCCAACTGACATGTAAATAAACAAAGATTCTGTGAATGGAAAGTTCAAGCAGTTGTGAGGAGGTTTAAGGATTAGTAAAAGATGATTCTGTCATTATTTTCCTAATTGATAAAAGATGGACCACTATTATTTTGAATAAGGCTGTTTGTTACCACACAAGCCTCAAGCAACTCAACAGAAAATCTAATGCAATCAAGGAGAACTGCTTCGGGATGTTGAAAATGCTCCTGTGATGTCCCCCTACCCTGAATACTTAATATGGAGCAAAGTGAGCACGGAAGAATCTCTACTTCCTCTTTTTAGATTTAATTGAAAAAAAAAAATGAAACTACCTCATCTTCCCCCTTACATTATCTCTCTGAAATGACCAAGTTATCTCAGCCAAGAAATATATATATAAGCCTAAGATAGGCAATCTAATCAGAAATGTCATCCCAAACACATAAGCAAATAACAGGACAGGGAGTAAACGACTATTTTAATAATAGAAAGCTCTATGAGTTCTGCTTACAGATATTGCCTCTTTCTAACCTGCAAGATCATCCAGCTGCAGCTGTGCTACCCATAGGATGGGCCAGAGGCTTTGCTCTGAACTCGTTCAGACACCAGTTTTCAACAAGTACAAGCCCAAAAGTTTTTAGGTCTGCTCTATGGCTGCAATGTTATTGTAGGTACTGTAAACACGTTGTAAGTATGTGCAATGTACACTGTAAGCACAGCTCCAAACTGACTTCTTGCAATAGGCAGTTCAGTTCCTGGCTCTCCAAATGCAGCACAGGGTTGGCTCAGTGAAGACAGGACAGGTAGGGAGCTTTTCTCCATTTAATGGAAGTCCACAGGAGCAGAACCACTGTCTGATCACAGGAGATCCTCTTGAGCTCACTCTCTTCTGGGTCTGAGCTCCTTCCCAGCCCCAGTGCGGTCCAGCATCGCTCTGGCCTCTTCAGTCACCCCAGCTCAGAAGAGCCAGACAAAAGTTAAACACCAAGGCTAAACATCAGCAGCTTCCCGTCTAATGCTTGTTCATCACCTGAACTTGACATCAGGCAGATTAGCGTTTGTAATAGCAAAACCAGCCAAGTAAATTGGGTTGGATTACAAAGAACTCAAGATAGCTTTACAGTGTGTACACAGAAATGTACCTCTATATTTACCCTGAACATCAGCACTTCTGTTGAATATCACTGCATATTTAAACAGAATTAAAAAAAAAAATGCATGGGAGCGACACAGCATATGTAATGTGTGAGTCTCATTCTAATGCAGAGGTCGCATTTTAGAGGACAAAAAGAAGGTGCCTGGCAACTCAAAACACTTATCTGTAGATTCAAAGAGGATTTAAAAATAGGATTTGGAAGAAGCTCATCTCTGCTGGGTGTCTGAGCAGAGCTTAGCACAGACGTTACTAACTCAGCTTTCAGGAGCTCCCGTGACAAAGCAACTGCCAAACCAGGAAGCTACTCCTGGGAGTGTGGCGTGACCGTGTGCGCAACAAAATAGGCCCGGTCCCATACAAGCTCTGACCAAGTGTGGTCGCACCAGCTTTGGGAGCGATGTGCAAGGTGAGGCTCATCCCAGCTTGTTGAAGCGGTAGCCGTTGGTTTTGGAGCTGCTGCAGTGTCTGTTTAGTTGGTGGGCATTAGCATCAGCTGGGGGAGAAAGAGAAACTGTCTCCTCTGTGAAAGCAGAGCAATCAAGGCCTAGGGCCACCAAAAGGGCTTAGGCATTTGCACCCTATTCCTGAACCCCACAGCTTCCCAATCCTTACGCTCCTTGTGCGGGGGAGAGAGTCAGACACCGAGCGAGCACCCATGCAACAGGCCTCATGCCTTCCCAGCTCCATCACATCCATGTCTACATCTTAGCGTGATTGACATAGATGTCTGTCTCCAGGCCACTCTCAATCATGGGATTTTCCATTCATTCTGTTGAAGAAACTCCTAGTGGTTCACCAGGGAGCGTTTGACTGACCATGAACTCAAAGCTGAAGGGCAGGAATGACCCCCTGAGATGCAACAGGGGAGCGCTTGGTGTAAAATGGATAACACTTATGCCAGCATAGTGGAAAACCAGAGGTCTCAGGGAAGTACGGTAAGTGCTGGTGGGGTTAATATTCACTCTCTCTGATTAGAGTTTGTCAGGTGGAGCTGCTTCAACAAAAGTAATTAGAAGCATCATCCTAGGTACTTTGTAGCCTCAGAGCAATCATCTCACCATTCAAATCCTTCCGGATAGGCATGGTTTACACTGAGAATTGGCTGCTGCAACTGTAAGTCCTGGGCTGCCCACAGCAGGGAGCATCATCTCCCCTTCACGTGGCATATTAGCTGCTGAGGGTGTCTTTGAAAGGATGCTCTCAGTGGAGTCGGGCCAGAAAATGCCACATGTGTCAACTGTGGCTAGATTTTGCCCACAGGCAGTGGGTAAGCAGGAGATCAGTGAGGGTTTGAATAACCAGAATTGGGATTTTGGCATCTCTGAGGGCATCTGGAGGGACAGTTAGTCACCTAATGCGTTTCATGTGTCTCATCTGGGATATGCTGCTCTGTAGAAGGGCTAAGGGCTACGCTCCTGTTTCCATTTAAGACCCTTTGTGGTTCTATATTAAATGAGCATAGGGAAGACATGTCAATGGTTAGAGTTCCTCACCTACGGAATTTAGAGTCACTGCAGGAGTGTTTGTTTGACCATGCTTGTGCCTTGGGCCAAGCTCTATCAAAACTTTGTTGTTTATACCATTGTATGGTCCTAAGACTATGTCACACCAAGCTTAAAGTGTGACAGGAAGATTTAGATCCATGCATGCCAGATGAAAAATGGCTGGCTTTGGACATGAATCACTCTCCTCTTCTCCCTCAAAAAAAAAAAAAAAGTAAGTAAATAAACCATCCAAAACCAAAGGCTGTGGTTTTCATTGCATTCTTCTAGCTAGGCCCTCCCTGCATGTCCGTGAGGTTAAAAAAAGAGGTCCTCTGTTTCTAGTTATTTTGCAGCTACTGCCAAGCCTGTATGAGAAGTGAAGAGTGATGAGCTGGGAAAACCCGACTCCCACTGCTACAAGGACATACAAGCAAAAGAGAACTACCAAGCAGATACAGATGCCTTGAGTGGGAGCAATGGTGATCTAATAATACTCCACTGAAAATCCAAGGAGGGGCTTTGATATGATCCATGCATCCAGCATTAATAAGTGGATGAAATTAAGGAAGCAAAGATACAGACCTTGAAACCAGGAAACATTTATTACGAGTGGAATTCATAATTTTTAAGAGTGCCCAAGGAGAAGAGCAAAAGTCGGATGACTTCAATAAATTAGCGCTGGACAAGGCAACGTTCTAGTGGGTGAAAAAGAGCCAATGATCCTGCTCAGGGCTGGGGTGAACTACTGGCCTTGCATCATGTGTCTTTTCCATCCCTGACTTCTGTGACACTAAAAAAAAAAAGCCTAATCCCTGGATTACAGGAAGAATACACTTTAACAAAAAGAAATGCATTGCCTTTCTACTCACTCTCCACTGGCATTTAGTACCAGGAGAGGGGTTGGTCTGAATGGCCAGAATTATGCTTCTGGCTGTGTCTAGCAAACGCTGTGTGAGCTGAGAGGAAAAATATACGTAATCTCTTGTTAGACTGCTTTCTCCGTGTTCAGCTTTGAGCCAGGTGCCAAACAGAGGCACTGATGGATGCTGAAGCCATTCTTGCCTAACAGCACGTCTGAGAGGTTATTTCTTCCTGTGTCTGTGTAAGAATGGGCTACTCCCAAGCCCAGTGCAGCAATTAGGATATTAATAGTCCTATTACTCTGTGCCATCTACTTTGCTTTAAAATTCATGGTGCAGTTAGCAGAGATTTGTTCATAACAGGAAAAATACAGAGATGCAGGAAGACTGAGTCAGAGTAGAGCTTTAAAATGCATCGAGCAGCCATTTAATTAAAGAAAGGAGCTCTAATATTGTCTTCCAAATGATTACTTATTTATATACTCCTCAGATGGGGCTATTTTTAAACCAGACTTCGAAGAGAAGACAATTCGTATTTTTATATGCGGACACTTTTAAAATTAAATAAGCTGCCAATACAGCCCTGCCCAAGATGGGTAGGAAAAGAAAAATCTCCATGTCAGTCCTGGTTACTCACAGCACCATGTGCAGTAGAGGTCAAAAGAGCCATGGTGGTCATGCTGCTTCCCTTCCACAGTGTCCACGCTACCAAAGTGGTTGATGATACCTGCATGCCCAGTGCGTGGTGGAAGGCATCGACTAGGAATTGAAAGGCAGAACTACAAATCTTGATGCTGGTGTTATGACCTGGGATTACTGGGAAACAGGTTTGGAGATGCTTGGAGGCGGATGTCTATGGGTCTGGCAAGGTGGATGGGCAGGTGCATAGGCATTCAGGGAGTTTACATGCCTTCCACTGTGAAACAAGAGTTTTTAACTTCTAAATTTGATATTTCTATACAGTTAGGTACAGGCATCACTCTTTTGTCGCTCATATATTTACTCTGAAAGTGCTGGAGATAAACAAAGGCAAACTCTGCACCCAGGTGATGGTTCAGTGTTTAGTCCCCTGATACTTGCTAAATGCATCGGTGCAGAGCATTAACCCAGGATTTAGCATGGCACCATTTTATATTCATTTTGTGCTGGTCTCAATAATTATGTAAGTTGCAAGGAAATAAAATTTTGGCTCCAATAAAAGTTCAAGAGGCTTCAGCTTTTCTTAAGAAAGGAGCTGAGAGAGGCCTGTGTGGGAAGGGATAAATGTTTTCTGAATTCCCAAATAAATCTTAGCCCAGCTTGAGAGATACAAAGGCCAGTGTCTTCTCCCAGTCACTTCCCTAACAAAAGACTGGATCCAAGTGCACTGAAGTCAAAGAAAAAGACTGTCATTGACATCAAAGGACTTTGAATCCGACCCTGTGAAGGAGAGTCTCAACCAGAAACCCAGGAGAAATAATAGCATGTGATGTACGTGACCAATTGCCACTAACCAACGACTCTGATTCCAGGCATTAAATGCTGTAAACAGTGAAATTGCAAACAATTCATGAAATTGTGCCAACTAAATTCAAAGAAAAAAAATTAAGGAAACTGCAATGTGTTTGTGGGTATTCTGTGAACAGAAGAAATATGCTATATTTGTGGAATAAATTACTCTATGAGAAGTCTTCTCTCAGCTCTGAGTTGCATGTTAGTTAAGTCAGCTAATCAAATTAAATCTTTTTTTTTCCATTGCCAAAGGAAACTGATGACTACAAAGACATGGATGAAACAAGTTTGGCTTTGCTTTAAAAGAAAAGACTTGCCATTACATCTAGTTTCAGTAGGCCTGGTCTTTCGGATGATCTTTTTTTTTACTCCTATCTAAATGCTTTCGTTTATTCTCATATGAATGCTGACAAGCTTCGGTCTGGTGTTTATCCATATCAGACACTGCAAAGCTCGTCCAGCCTCTTATCTCCTTCTGATTAGATTACTGCAAAACCCTGCTGCGAGGTTCTCCAGGCTGCTGCTGCTTCCAAGGAATTCCTCTGCCGTGAGAGCATCTCGCGCAGGAGGAAATCCAGTGTGTGGTATTGTGGTTGCATCGCGCTTTCCCTGGCTGAGAAGGAGAAGGATGAGTTAGATGTGGGAAGCGCTTGGAAGAGCCCACGGGAGCTCGAATCCAGATCGATTAAAAAATGGAGCACATCTCTGTGTTGTGAGCAGGAGTTGCATGCAGCAGCACAGTGAAGGAATTAGGGTCAAGCTCAAACCTTGTACTGATGTTTGGTCTTCTCCAGACTTCTACGTTGGGCTGCTTGGAGTTTACAGAGCCTGGTCTATGCCATATTCACGGGTCGTGTCAGCAAATCAAATGCACCTGTTTAACTCTTCCCTTGTAAGCACTTGCTTATAAGGAGTGGAGTGAAAGTGGAGTTGCTTAATATGCTGGTTCTTCTTACAGGTGGGTAGTTTGGCATAAATGCTGTTAGACTCCAACAAATTCTTGGCCTCAATGAGCTCTTCCTATCCAAGCCTCACAAAGTGCTTTACAAACCTGAACAGACACAGCCTCGTAAAGACCATTTCATGCCAGTAAAATATAACACACTAGATGACTTTTTCAAGGTCACACACAGAACTAGTGCTGAGGAGGTTGTTGCTTGCCTGTATCCCTAAAGACAACACATCTCCTCGCTTCCCCAGCAAGTCCCTGTCACTGAGCATCAATCTTTGGCTCTCTTCTGCCTTTCAGCTGCACAATGGACTGCATTAGGTCTCTGCACGGTTCAAAATCCCCTCTGATACGGCTCTCTTGTCACCAGTTTTATTTATAACTGCTCCTACTTTAGATCGGACTGGCTTTTTTTCAGCGTGCTCAGCCTATGGTTTTGCTTTAAGTGCTCTGAGGATCTTTTGTGTGGCAGATGCTGCTCAAAATTAGTTGTTTGCCTTTGCAATTGCATTCTTGTCTTTCAGATGCATAGACCCTTCGAAGGCTTAGTCACCAGTTGTTCCATCACAGCTGTCACCTTCTCTATGCCTTCAGAGAGCACCACATTTTATTCCCTCTTACAGCCAGACCTTCTTCACGCTTTGCTTCCCCTATCATAAACTCTTTTCTGATTGCCAAGACTTGCACACCCATACCTCCCCATTTTGTCTAGCATAGGCAAGAAGCTAGTGAGTGCTGCACTGAGGCTTCTTGAAGTTCATAACCTCATTTGCACAAAGGTTTTTGTTTGTTTGTTTTGAAGTTACCGTGTCAAATGTGCTTAATGTGTGGTGCTGGCTCACTGCAGTGACATATGGTTTGGGTTCCTGCACGTTTTGCCGTGCATCTGCCGATCGCATGCCGCAAAAGTGCCTGCAGGGACCTTTGGAAGAGAGTCTCTTTGCCTCCCTGTGCAACGCTGGGAGATTTCTCATTTCTATGAGCACTTTCCCAGCTCTCTTGGGATGCCACAGAGCGGTGGGAGGAGAGTGGGGCAATGCAAGCTGTGATCTGCCCAAGGGCCTTTCTGTATGAAGCGGAAATCCTGCAGCAAACATGTGGCCAGGGACCTTGACTTGGCAATGCTACAGGAGCAGATTTATTGGTGAGGTTAAGCAGGCCTGACCATTCCTCTCCATTAACACCACCAGGCCTGTCGTGGATGTCACAAGGGGAAGCTCTGCAGCTACCCCTTTTACAATTGTATCCACCTTTGGTATCTTGCTCCTGTACTTCCCCTCAAAAATAGGCTTCAATTCAGGTGTCAATTTAAGTTCTTAGGTTTGGTCTGACTGAGTGTGGAAAAAAAACACACGCCGACTCAAAACATCTCTAAACATGGCACAGGTTGGGTCAGTCTGTCCTTCAAGGACTGTCCTGAAAATTATGGTCTTCAACTTCACAGCTAACGCATTGTATGATGTGTTCTCAACTTCCCTGTTCTCAGGCTCCTAAGCTTCCAGAACAGCAAGAAAAGCTTTTGGTTCTGAACTGACAACCAGAATTTGTTCCCAGCTCCTGGGAACTAGCCAAGGGCTTACTCTGCAAAGGGCACCCCGTATCAGACTTGGCGGTCTCCGAGTCTTGGTTCTGCAGCGCTCTGGGGTTTGTGCTATGAGCTAGCCAAAGGCAGAGGGGAAGTTGGTATAGTATTTACATAATTATAGAGCTTTGGATCAGACCTAATAAGGTAAGGAACCATGTACATAAGAATGGTAGAAATTAGGTTTTTTGCTGTGATTGTTTGTTTGTTTGTTTGTTTGTTGCACTGTTCGGGAGATATTCAACTTAGGTCCTGAGATGATGTGTGTGTTTGACAGTGCCTTGGTGAAGTCTCCCTTCTCCCAGTCTCCCTGACTTCTGTGTTTGTCTTGCAGCACAATAGGATGGTGGTTCCCTCTGAGTCCCTTCGGCTCTACTTGCAGAGAAATATGAAGCAACAACCATTCTTCCCTCGTGCCTTCATGGTGCGAAGGAAAGGCTGCTTGCCACTTCTACTTGGAACCCATTAAGCTGGCTTTTAATGACAAACAGACCTTCTACTGACAATAAGTAGTAGTCACTTAGCTTTTAGCGTTCAGGGCCTCAAAGGCCTAGGGAGACTTCATTTCTCAAAGTGCCAAACTGGTGCTCGTAGCAAGGATAGCGCAAGTTAATAACAGAAGCAAGAAGAACTTGCAGTTTTTTTTTTTTTTTAATTTTCAGAGATTTCATTAGGATTTTGTTGTTTACTGGTTGGCTGTTGTTTTTGATGTACTCTTTCCTTCACTTTGTTTTTGTAAACTTTTCCTCTCAGTGGCTACTTTGAGAATTTTTTTTCCTGCGTTGTGTCCACAGTTAAGGTGGCTTCCACGGGTTTCCTTTAGGCTTTCTCTGCCTTTGACAGTGACAAAGCTGGAAGACTGCTTGGGGTTCAACAGCTTCAAGGAGCTGATATGTAATTCTCTCACTTGAAAGGGGCTTTCCTTGACTTTCCTTTGCTGTGAGACTCTATTTTCCATCCTCAGAAATAGTCTACTACCAAAGGTATACGATGTAATTCAGCAGGATTTTTTTTTTTAACATTTCTTTTCCTGCCTTTCCTTTGCTTTGCTTGAGGGGAAAGGATTCATTATTTTTATACGAGCTCAGTCAAGATATGTCTCACTCACCAGGGGCAGATCAGACGATATTTTAACAGCAAAGCTATAGCCATTTGCTTGAATATGACTGGAGCTTATACAAACTGATTGCATCAACTGTGCTGGCACCTTCAGTTTATCACAGAGTCATTTGGTCAAAAAAAAAAAAAAAAAGAAAAGAGGAAAGGAAATAATTCTGTTCTAGTGACAGAGAGTAGCAAAAAGATTGGATGACGAATCTCTGCTGCACCTAATACTACAGTTTCTGAGTTCAGTCAGTCCTCAAAAGACAGATCTTTTTTCAAGCTGTTATCTGCACAGGTGAGCTTGTAACCAAGAGGTGTGTGACCCCTTTCAGTGACAGCAATTTTATACTGTTGCAGTCGTGCTGACTAGGAATGAGTGACAGTTTTTAGTCCTGTAAATAGAGAATCTTTTCTACAGCAGAGAAATGGTCTACAGCAGGTGTGGGTACTTTTTTTGAAAAAAAAAAAAAAAAAGTCCCCAGAAGAAACTGGTTTGAGTTTAGAGATTTATTCTTCTTATTATTATTATTAGACACAGAGAGTTTTGGAAATTTTCCATCACCACAGGCCACAAAGTTGCTTTTTCTCCACAGTCCTGCAGCAAGCATGAAATCCAAAGAGGCAATTACTGTCCAGTGAGTGCAGCTAATGGCATACGCGTTAATAAGGAGTCCTGAACAGAGAGTGAGCAGAGGCAGAAGGACAAAAACTTAAAAGAATGAGACGGTGACAGCATGGCAGCAAAATCTGAGGTGGAGAAACTCTGTTTTCAGGAGGGTCTGGTGCTAAAGATCTCATCATTGCACACTGAGATAACCACATGGTATAAAGCATATCCATGGCTGCTACTGAATTCTGTGGGGATTTATGCTAAGACAGTTCCTATCTCATGGGTTTCTAGTGTTTTTACTGTCTGGAAGTTGGGGCCAACGAAGCCAAGGCCTAAATTGCTCAGGTCACCTCAGAAGTCAGAGACAGCGTAGGAATTTCATGTGCCCTAGTTTAGTTGACTTGTCTTTCCTCTCTGTCGCAGAACTCCTAATTCCTGAAATACGGGCTGTGAGTTTTGACATGGGGATTTACGTCGGAAACCACTTAGGCCATCTGTGAGCACCCTGGGAGATCTCCAGTTCTCTGTGAGTTCCCAAGTCTCTGTGTCTTTGGAGGAGAGAGAGGCCGGAGAGTCACATGGCAAGCAGGATGTTGGGAAACCTCAGCTCTGTGCTTGGGCTCTGCCACAACTTTGCCCTGAGGCTTTGAACAAAACCTCTTAACTTCCTGGGTTGGGGTTTTTTTGTCTGTAAAAATCTGTAAAGCACCTTACCTGTTTTACTGGAATGCTGGGAAAATGAATCAGTTGCTATTTTTAATGTGTTTGGGAAAGATGATGCTAAGCTTTGGAAAAAAAAAAAGAAAAAAGCTTCTGAAGATGAAAAATTGAGATAGAAATCATCTAAACTAGCCACCCATTTGTATTATTATTGATTTCATTTTATATTTCTGAATATTTTTTTTTTCTGGAAGGTCTTGGAATAGAAGCTGTTACATGGTTCTGTTGCAGGGGTTGTTAGACCAGAGATCCTATATCTGGTTGTATGATGCAGTTATAGATATAGATTGCATGATATTATATCTTTCTGTATCTCTGCCTCTCATATATCCTTAGCCCATCAGTGCTAAACCCAAACTACTGCTTTATCTTCTCTGTCTTTGAGCCTTTGTGTTTTACCACTTGCCTGCCATCATCCTGTCAGGCACTTGTACTTCTCCTAATTTAATTTATGTTAAGCCAATTTATATTATACAATGAGTGCCTAATGGCCACGTTCCCTCAACAGCATTTAGCTCATCTGCTACCAGATATTCCCATAGATTTTACCTCTTTAGGACCACCAAAGCTTCAACAATACCGTTACTCCAGGTATTGAGCCATATTCCAAGAACAACCCTTGTTCTGGGGAATTACTTTGCTACCTTCTCTGCGGGATACAGGATAAATACTGTGACTTGGCCCCCACAGAGCCCCAGAAGATTTCTGCTTCTCTTGATTGCTCTCAGATCAGCCTATGTGAAGTTATGTTTGCATTTCTAATTACTTCAGCTCTTTGCTAAAGAGCTATTTGCTTTTCCTTCCCTGTTGAAGGTGCACGCTTCCCTGAAGGTGCACGATTCCCTGATACTATCCTTCCTCATTCTTTGTGCAAAGGACCCAAGTCTAATTAGGATTTTCACCTACATTGAATCAGCTGCCAGTTATATCATTGGAATTACCCTGGTGGAAAACCAACGTGATACCAGCTCTTCAAAATCCTATTAAGCTTTCATCGCAATAATTCAGCTTCTTCACCCATTATTCATATTTCTTTTTATCTTTCAGATAGGTATAGTGCTCTGCTTGCTGGGTGCTCTGGGAGTGTGGGGAAATGGGCCAGCAGACAACCCCAAAACAGATATCCGCAGCTTCAGCTCATCCAAGGGGTTTTGGAAGAGTATATTGCATGGCCATTACTTTTAGGGTAGAGAGGAACATGGATGGGTGTTGGTATCTGGTGACTGGTATGGTAGGACTGCAGAAGCATCCATTTTCTTGGTTTTCTTTGCCTCCAGTAAATCCTAGGGCTAGGTGGATAATGTCATGATATAAACTTGCATTCACAGATGCACTTCTGCCAGGATGAATCATTATTCTCTCATCAGTCATATTTAAGACCCAAATATCCCCTCCTTTTTCTACCTCATGCCTTGTGCAGAGGTAGTCTGCTGTATACGAAATCAGTGGGAGACTCCTGGTGCATATTTCCTCTGTGATTTGGTTCGTGTCCAGGGCATAGAGGCAGAGTTATTAAAACACCTTGAGATCAGTTAAAATCACTTGCTGAACAGCACTGTCCATCAAGCTGTCTGCAAGAAGTTTCCTGGCCAAAGACGGCTGTAGATATGTCAGTAGTATGAGAGTCTCAAGGGACTGAGGGCTCTCGGATGCTGCAGAGAAACACACGTCCTCCAGCACTGGACTCCCTAGGCTGATCCTACTACACATCCCTGATTTCCACAGTAGCCAAATGGATCTCTACCATTTGCAAACCCATTTTCTAAAGGACTGTCTGTGCTGCGTGGCAAGCACAGAGGATACCATATTGAGTCAAGGGCAGTATTTAATCCACAGATGTACCCTTTAGTTTTCTCAGTGGATATTATTTTCTGTTTTATAGAGGTTTGTAAGCTTTGGCTCCCAGCATTGCAAAAATAATTGTGTGACTTTGAAAAAAAAAACAATTCATTTTGCACCACTTATCCAGCACTGCCAGCTTTTTGTGGCTTATAGAAAAACTTATGCTGTTTTGATGTTTTGCCTGCAGTTACATGCAATCAATCAAAAAGCTCAGTCTTCGCTGGAAAATAAGTCCTTAGCTTAGAGTTTGGAGGATCTGATCTCCGGGTCTGAGATGTGCATGCAAACTCCTTTCTAGGCTTCTCTTTGGCTCCATTCCTGCAAGGGGTACCCACCAACACGTCCCAGGTGGCAAGGCAGAGATGCACTCTCAGCAATGGCATTAAGCAACAGTTTTCCTTGTGCATCTGCCCGGATCTTGCCCGTCGCTCTGTTTAGATCAGGGCTGTCTTTGCCTTCACTCACCCTGTTAAGGAGTGAAAAAATAGTTTAACGAAGCAAAGATTAAGCTTTTCAAAATGAAGTAAATTATTGTAATGAAAGTATTTCAAGGGAATGATTTTATCACTCTGAAATTTTATCCATCCTTTAAAAAATAAACAACCTCGGTAACTACATTTTCAGGGGACTTTGAGCTGGCAGTTTTCATCTGCAGAAAGGATTAGCTTATCCATGGATGGAACGTGCTGCACACACCCTGTTCCCATGCAGATCCGCATGGAGGGCAGCTGCATTTCCAGCTGAATCCTAGGGCATTTTAATGTAGCTAAATCAGATGGCTGCAGAGACCACTAGGGTAGTTCATCACTGGGATGTGTAGGAACATACTGTGCCCCAAAGGAAAATGTTCACTGATAGGGGAAGTGCAAGATCTGTGGTCCTTGTAATCATTCAGATGATCCCCTCCAGAGGTCTGTGGTGTGTGAGCAAGTTCGCAGCGAGGTCGGGGAAAAAGGCTTTTGGCTGCGGCACTTTAACAGCCATTGAAATCGAAACACTCTTTGCAATTCAAGTGCTGCTTTTCCTGAGCAACTTGTGCTCTTGCTCTGTTGAGCCCTGGCAGGACCTTGCAGCTCACCAGCGATGGAGACATCAGTGGCACAGGGAGGACGGACTCTGAGAACAGGATGCCCCCATCTCCAGTTCAGATTGTTAGGCTGCAGGTCCCACTTCCCCTGGGAATCTCTGCTCAGTTCCAGGGAGTACCCCTGGAAAGAAATACCTAAGTAAAATGAAAAGCTCCCTGCTTCTCTCACATCAGTGCTTCTGCTCTATATAAAACCTCGTGCAACAACTACACATTTCCCAGCATGAAACAAAGCTCACTCATACACTAAGAAGTTGGAAGGCTCCACACAAAGAAATCACCTGGTAACATCTACATTATAGTTCCTTGCAGGAAATGGAACCCACATAGGTTCTTCCCAAGAGTTTGAGGGCAGTAGTACTAGGGGCAAAATACGATTCAAAAATCTGCAAATTTTGCAGCTGGTTTCCTTTCACCTTGCAAGGTGAAAGCCATTTTCTTCCCATAAACATTCTGTCCGCCTAAAAAGTATGCCCTTACCAGAGAACCCAAAGCATCTTACAGCCCTTTGCAGGGCTGTAAACTTCTTGTGACCTCTAGAAAGCTTTTCAGTGCAGAATATGATCCTTGTTGATATTAAGGAAACTGTATCTGTTTCGAACTCGTGGT